>NC_044032.1:447037420-447338872 GCF_901765095.1 Microcaecilia unicolor
TGAAGAGCATAGGTACAAATCAAAGTAGGGTATACACAAAAAGCAGCAAATATGAGTTATCTTGTTGGGCAGACTGGATGGACCGTGCAGGTCTTTTTCTGCCGTCATCTACTATGTTACTATGACTCTTCTGAGCAGGAGAGAGAATTCAGTAATGAGAACCATTAAATTGCTGGGTTATATCTTGCTTTCAGAAGATAAAGAGAAGAAACTGGTATTAAAGTTAATTGGAAGCAGTCATGAGGCATGTAGGTATTACAATGGGGGTGGGGTGGAGAGGGAAAGCCGACAGTCACCCAGGAATGCATGGTTCGGTGTGGAGTATCCTCGAAGGATACTATTGAAATAGGTCATTTAGGGAATCCCAATAGAGAGGTTTCAATAATGGTGACAGAAAGCCAGGAGTGTTTAATTGGTGGAACAAAGTAAAGGATTCAAATTACTCCCATCAACTTCAAAGCAGTTTGTAGATGCTAGGAAAAAACACAATTTGAAGTGTTTATATACAAATGCTAGAAGCCTAGTAACTAAGATGGGAGAGTTGGAGTATATTGCACTAAATGAAGAGCTAGATATAATAGGCATCTCCAAAACCTGTTGAAAGGAGGACAATCAATGGAACACTGTGTTATCAGGGTACAAATTATATCGCAGTGATAGAATGGATCAAATTGGAGAGGGGGGGTTTACGCTATATGTTAAAGAGGGAATTGAGTCAAACAAAATAAATATTCTACATGAAACAGATAGCAGCGTGGAATCCTTGAGGATAGAAATTCCATGTCTGAAGGGAAAGAGTATACAAGTAGGGCTGCACTACCATCTGCGAGGACAGAATGAATGGATGTGGATTGGAAAGTTCCATCTGCAGAATCGGAAAGAAGTAGAGAGATGTGGACACCTTACAAAGTGCTCTGCTCAGACAAATGGTGACAGAACCCATGAGGGAAGGAGCGACACTGGATCTGGTGCTCACAAATGGGGAAAGTGTGTCTAATGTCCGAATGGGTGCCCACCTGGGCAGCAGTGATCATCAAACAGTTTGGCTTGATATAACAGCTAAATTATAGGGCAGCCAATCAAAACTCAGTCCTGGATTTCAAATATGTTGACTTTAGGAAACTGGGGGAATATCTGAAGAAAGAGCTGATGGGCTGGAAGGACATACGAGAAGTAGAATGGCAGTGAGCCAGGTTGAAAGGAGCTATAAATATGGCTACTAACCTATATGTAAGGAGAGTAAATAAAAGCAAGAAAAAAAGGAAACCAATGTGGTTCTCCAAGCAAGTGGCTGAGAAAATAAAGGCTAAAGAGCTGGCGTTCCAGAAATACAAAAAAACTCAAGAAGAGGAGCACAGAGAGGAATACTGGATGAAACTGAAAGAAGCTAAGAAAGAAATATCTGGGAAAAGTGCAAATGGAAGAAATAAAATGAGTAGAAATATAAGGAGGGGCGACAAGAATTTTTTTCAGGTATATTAGAGAAAGGAGGAAGACTAAAAATGGAATTGTGAGACTGAAAGATGCTGTGAACCGCTATGTGGAAAATGATGAGGAAAAAGCAAACATGATAAACAAATACTTCTGTGTTCATAGAAGAAAATCCTGGAGAAGGACCATGATTGGCAAAGGTACAGATGAGAATGGAGCAGATTTAGCACCGTTCACAGAAGAAAATGTTTATGAACAACTTGAAAATTTGAAGGTGGACAAAGCCATGGGACTGGACGGGATCCATCCCAGGATACTGAGGGAGCTCAGAGAGGTTCTGGCGGGTCCTCTTAAAGATTGAATAGATCCTTGGAGACGGTGGAGGTTGCTTGGGATTAAAGAAGAGCATATGTGGTCCCTCTTCACAAAAGTGGTGACAGAGAAGAAGCTGGAAACTACAAGTCGGTAAGCCTCACTTCAGTTATTGGAAAAGTAATGAAAGTGATGCTGAAGGAAAGGATAGTGAATTTCCCTGGAATCTAATAGTTTACAAGATCCCAGACAACATGGGTTTACTAAAGGTAAATCGTGTCAAATTAATCTGATTGAATTCTTTGATTGGGTGGCCAGAAAATTGGATTGAGGACCTGAATATAAGTACATAAGTACATAAGTAGTGCCATACTGGGAAAGACCAAAGGTCCATCTAGCCCAGCATCCTGTCACCGACAGTGGCCAATCCAGGTCAAGGGCACCTGGCACGCTCCCCAAACGTAAAAACATTCCAGACAAGTTATATCTAAAAATGCTGAATTTTTCCAAGTCCATTTAATAGCGGTCTATGGACTTGTCCTTTAGGAATCTATCTAACCCCTTTTTAAACTCCGTCAAGCTAACCGCCCGTACCACGTTCTCCGGCAACGAATTCCAGAGTCTAATTACACGTTGGGTGAAGAAAAATTTTCTCCGATTCGTTTTAAATTTACCACACTGTAGCTTCAACTCATGCCCTCTAGTCCTAGTATTTTTGGATAGCGTGAACAGTCGCTTCACATCCACCCGATCCATTCCACTCATTATTTTATACACTTCTATCATATCTCCCCTCAGCCGTCTCTTCTCCAAGCTGAAAAGCCCTAGCCTTCTCAGCCTCTCTTCATAGGAAAGTCGTCCCATCCCCACTATCATTTTCGTCGCCCTTCGCTGTACCTTTTCCAATTCTACTATATCTTTTTTGAGATACGGAGACCAGTACTGAACACAATACTCCAGGTGCGGTCGCACCATGGAGCGATACAACGGCATTATAACATCCGCACACCTGGACTCCATACCCTTCCTAATAACACCCAACATATATATCCTGGAGGAGAGGTGGGACAGGGGAGATGTGATACAAACATTTAAATACTCAAAAGGTATTAATATAGAAACAAATATTTTCCAGAGAAGGGAAGGTGGTAGAACTAGAGGACATGAATTGAAGTTGTGGGGTGGTAGACTTAGGAGTAATGTCAGAAAATTCTTTCTCACAGAAAGGGTGGATGATGCCTAGAATGACTTGGAAGGTGGTGGAAAAAAAAAAACAATGGTGGAATTCAAAAAGATGTGGGATGAACACAAAGGCTTTCTAATTAGAAAATAGATGATATAAAAAACAAAACTTAAAGGGTTTCATATGTGTTTGCTTGTCAAGTGGTGCTTAGATGGTGACTCTGGCTGCATCAACTAGGGCCAGTGCTGGGCTGGTTTGTATGGCCTGAGTTCCGCATATTGCAAGCTGATGTAGGATGGGTTGGAGAGAGCTTTGACAGAAACTCTAGTAATTGAATGTGAGGACAGTACAGGGCACACTTTTATGTCTTTGTCCTGCGAACAACAAGATGGATTCAGACCTGCTGGTGTGGGCTTTGATAGCAACTCCAAAAGTTAGAATACAAGAACAGAGCCGGGTGGACTTCTGTGGTCTATGTGCCAGAAACACCATGATCAAGTATATAATGTCATGTTCATTGCTGATTTAAATCTTGATAATGAATATGACTGTTGAGCAAACTGGATGGACCATTCAGGTTTTTATTTGCCAACACTTACTATGTTACTATGGGGCTCATTTTTGAAAGAGAAAAAGTCCAAAAAGTGTCATAAAGCCAGAGGCGTAGCCAGAAAGCAATTTTTGGGCGGGCCAACAGGTTGGATGGGTGGGCACTACCCCCCCCCCCCCCCCCCCCCCACACACACACACACACTACCCCCCCCCCCCCCCCCCCCCCCCCCCCCCCACACACACACATGGATAGAGTTTTAGACGCGGATACGGGGCTGACCTGAACCATTATAGGAAATTAAAAAAGAGAGAAAGAAATTGGGCTTCAGCAGCTCAAAAAGAAATGGAGAAGCCAGCTAACTTCATTAAGGGCCAGATACACTCAGCAGAGTCTAGACACTACGGGATATCGCATTAGTACAGTGTCAGGAATCATAACTAAAGCGTTTTTGTTCAACAGCATGACCACCGGTCCCCATCACGATTCAAATGAAAAATAAAACTTAATAGCCTGCCATAAAAATGTGGAAATGCCTGTGGACTTACTGGAGTGTAGCTGAGTTGTTTTGGTACCGTTACATCTAAAAGCAGTCTCTGTCTGGGCGCTGCTAAACAAGGCTCCGGTGCACAGGTGGTCACATCATCCACCTCACAGTCTCCGTTTCCCACCCCCGTGGCAGCGCTTGCAATTTGCTACTGGCGCTGCCTGACATCAACTCACAGACGCGGAGCCGACGACCTGCTCCAGGACCTTCCCTCTGCCGCGTGCGTTCTGCCCTGTGTAAACAGGAAGCTGAATCAGCGCGGCAGAGGGAAGGCCCCCGAGCAGGATGTTGCGCCGCGTCTGTCAGCTGAGCTGTCAGGCAGTGCCGGTAGCAAATCGCAAGCGCTGCCACGGGAGTGGGAGACGGAGACTGGAGGAGGCAGCGCCGATAGCGTACAATACAAGCGCTACGGCGGGGGTGGGAGAGGGTGAGGAGACACGGTGAGGGAGGGACTCTTCAATCTGGATGGGCCTGACTGAAAACTGGGCGGGCCTGGGCCCATCCAGGCCCACCCGTAGCTACACCCCTGCATAAAGCAACATTTGGATGTTTTTCTTCTTAAAATATCTAAATTGGTATTTTTGAAACCTATTTTGCAGATGTTTATCTATGCAATTCATCTGCAGTGCGTCCAAATCACAAGGGGGCATGTTGGGGGAGTTTTGAAGGTGGGATTAGGGCGTGCCTAAACTTTACATGTTTTACAGCTATAATGGAACAAAACAAAAACGACCAGGACTAAAACTAAAATGTTTTGGTCTAGACCTATTTTCAGAACGAATAAGGCACAAAAAGGTGCCCTGAATGACCAGATGACCACAGAAGGGAATGAGGGGTGACACCTCAACATCCTCCCAGTGGTCACTGACCCCCTCCCACTCCCCAAAAATGTGAATAAAAATATGACTTACCAGCCTCAGATGTTAAAGTCAGGTCTATTAGGGCAGTATGCAGGTTCCTGGAGTAGTGTAGTGGTTGGTGCAGTGCACAGTGGGAAACCCATGTCCCTATCTCCCTCTACCTGTCACACTTGTGGTGGAAACTGTGACCCCTCCCAAAGTCACCAAAACCCTACTGTACCCACATATAGGTGCCCCCTTCACCCATAAAGATATTGTAGTGGTGTTAAGTGGAGGTCAGTGGGTTTTGGGTGGGTTTTAGAGGGCTCAGGGTACAGGATAAGGGAGCACATGTGCACCTGGTAGCATTTTGATGAAATGCACAGAAGTGCTCTCTAGAGTGTCCTATTGCTCTCCTGGGATGTCTAGGGGACCAATCTACTAAAAATGCTGGCTCCTCCTACATCCCATTTATTTGCCTTTTTTTTTTTTTCAAAAATAGACCAAAAAAACCATCCAAAGCACAAAAGTGCTGACTAAGCGTATTCTATAATTGGTGCCTAGATTTAGGATCCGATTATAGAATACGCTTAGTTCATATTTCAGCACTTAAATCTACGCGCATCCATTTATATCAACGAGAATTTAGGCACACTAGGTGTTTACATTTTCCCACCCATATCCACGCCTCTTTTTGCTTGCATGCATTAGAAGTTCGGCGCACTTCATTATAGAATTTGCTTAGCGAGTTGTGCGCGTAAATTCTAATCAGTGCCAATTAATGCTCATTTTTGCTTGTTAAGTGCTGTTATCAGTGCTCATTAGCTTGTTAAACATGTGAAATTCTTATAGAATCCATGCCGATTTTGGTGCCAATCTTACGCGCTATTCAAGAAAGGGTGCTCATCCCTAATTTTTGGTGCCATTTAAAAAATCTAATTCTATATATATAATAATCAGAGCCACCATCTATCTGTGTATCAGTGTTTAACGTTTTTTTTTTTAATACTTGTCCCTGGCACTTGAAAAAAACTCAATCTGTTCTGCAACAGAAAACTCATCCAATCATTGTCATATTAGCAATTGAGCTTCTAGTAGCAGAAAGCAAGGTTAGACAGCATACAATCAATAGCCAAATAAAGCATTAGACAACAAACAGCAAAACAACCACATTTTAATATTTTATACTTTTGTTCTTATTTTGAAATTTGTTTCCAAACTTTTATTGTCTTAAATGTTTTCTGAGTTTTGTGGTTTCTTTTCTATTTCAAAACTAGCATTTCAGGTTTAAGTAAACCAAGTTCCTTACATCAATTAGAGAAATATTCATTTAAAAAATTGGAACTGGTCTTGTCCTTAGGCTGCAGTTAACACTATCCATCCATCACTAAATCCCCTTTGGCTCCACAACAAACAGGATACAGGAGACCTGCAGAAACCTTACTAGAAGACTTCAGGGAAAGAAACTCCTTCTCCAAATAGCAGCGAGTGCTTGGAAAAGGCCAGTACTTGTAATAAAACACAAATGAGCAAAACAAAGAGGACAAATAACAACTAAGGCAATTCTTGGAATAATCCCTTCATGCTGAACAAGTTCTATTTAAAAGAACAGGATTCCAACTAGAAACTCTTCAACTGGAACTGAGTTCTGCTCACAGCAGTGAACCACTTCTTCAAAAGCAGTACCACTGAATCCAGATATTGCTTGTCTCAGAACTGACAGCTGATTGGCAAACAGGAAGAGCACTGACACAGGACACCACAGTCATATTCAGTCTCTGAGACCTTCTGAATACTGTTCTGGGTCAGGCTCACACACAGCCATCTCTTTGATAAGAGTGATATGTCCTGTGCATCTCCTTCTGAGTTCTTCTACAATAACCGCTTCCTTCCCAGTGTCTTCTTCCAGTAGAATTATCTTCTTTCCTGGCACAAATTCAAGCATAGAACACAGTGAGACTTCACCTAACATAGTAACATAGTAGATGACGGCAGAAAAAGACCTGCACGGTCCATCCAGTCTGCCCAACAAGATAAACTCATATGCGCTAGTTTTTTGTGTATACCTTACCTTGATTTGTACCTGTCTTTTTCAGGGCACAGACCTTATAAGTCCGCCCAGTACTATCCCCGCTTCCCAACCACCAGCCCCGCCTCCCACCACCGGCTCTGGCACAGACCGTATAAGTCTACCCAGCACTATCCCCGCCTCCCAACCACCAGCCCTGGCACAGACCGTATAAGTCTGCCCAGCACTAGCCCCGCCTCCCAACCGTCTCTGCCACCCATTCAAGGCTAAGCTCCTGAGGATCCCTTCCTTCTGAACAGGATTCCTTTATGTTTATCCCACGCATGTTTGAATTCCGTTACCGTTTTCCTCTCCACCACCTCCCGTGGGAGGGCATTCCAAGCATCCACCACCCTGTCTGTGAAAAAATACTTCCTGACATTTTTCTTAAGTCTGCCCCCCTTCAATCTCATTTCATGTCCTCTCATTCTACCGCCTTCCCATCTCCGGAAGAGGTTCATTTGCGGATTAATACCTTTCAAATATTTGAACGTCTGTATCATATCATCCCTGTTTCTCCTTTCCTCCTAGGTTGCTTTCTGCTCCCCCATTCTCTTCCTAAACTTTCAGATGTTGCACAAATAAAAAAAAAATTGTAGGCTATATAATGTGCAAGGGGACTAGTATGGGCTGAAACACACCCTCAGTTTACCTACTGCAGGGTCACTCCTAGCATCTCACACTCTGACCACCATCTTATAGAACCTCCTGCTTCTTCCCAATGGATGCCTGGCTGTTACCTCCTATGTAGTTCAGCCCCCTTCAGGTTGAAGAATGCTGCTTTCTGCATTCCAGCACGTCTTGACCTTAGGAGACTCAGTTAGGTGCTGCAGCAAGGAAACTCGATCAGGCTTGGTCTTACTTTGGGCACTTCCCCTTTAAGAGCAGTAGGAGTAGCCTAGTGGTTAGTGCAACAGACTTTGAGCCTGGGAAACGTGGTTCAATTCCCACTGTAGCACCTTGTGACTCCAGGCAAGTCACCTAACTCTCCATTGCCCCAGCTACAAAATAAGTACCTGTATAGAGTATGTAAACCACTTTGATTGTAACAATACAAAGGTGGTATACGAAGTCCCTTTCCCTTATTATTGCATGGTGCAGGTTCTAGGAACCGACCATTCTTCACCATGACTGTGATTTATTTCTTTTGCTGGCAGGATTTTGGGTCCCCGTTAGCACACTGTTCATGTCTGTGCACACCTGTGGTGTCCCTTCCTTCATCTGCTGGTGGATGTTGGGTCCTGAGCTGGAGTGGCGTAGCCAAGGGTGGGCTTGGGTGGGCCCAGGCCCACCCACTTTGGGTTCAGGCCCACCCAGTAGCAGCATACCTATGATGTGCCCTCCTGCATACCTTGTAAGTAGCAGATCTTCGCCTGCAGTGAGCAGTGACATACATATTGCTCGCACCAGCCCCACAGCCTTCCCTCTGATGTATTTCTGCCTAGGTGGAAACAGGAAGTTGCATCAGAGGGAAGGGTGTGGGGCCAACATGAGCAGTGTGTATTAGTTGCTGCTCGATTCTGGTGAAAATATGCTATTTAAAAGGTATACGGGAGAGGGGGATGTTTGAGAGACCATATGGCATGCAGGCGAGAGAAGGAGAGACCAAATCACCTGTGGGACGGGGCGAGGTTCTTCTACCCACCCATCTTGGGCCCAGGCCCACCCAAAATTGGGTGTCTGGCTACGCCCCTGCTGAGCTGCACAGTGGAAATCCTGCCATCAGGTTTTATTTCAACTTTCTTTGTGCTGCGGCAGTTGAGGCCGCTATCGCACTGGTTTTTTCAAGCCTACCTTGCTCATCTTCAGGTGGTTGGGCCTGAATTCTCTGCTACTCTGTTGACTTGTGTGCCAAGCTCCTCCTGCTTTTATATATCAATAGATGGACAGACAGATAAGATGGATTCTCCTCAATAGACCCTATCAATTCAGGGAAACACACCTAACATAGAAACAAAACAAAACATGCTGGCACACAGATACATTGTAAACCATAATAACTTCTCTCACGTGTTTTTTTTTGTTCTCTTTCTCCTCTTTCTAGCTCCTTACCATACCTCACAGATATCTCCTGGAGGTGACTGTTTTTATCATGCCTGTGGCAAACCTGTGGACCATCCTCTGGGTAACCCACTCATGGGAGGTTGTCTGCAGGTTTATTGAATCCAGAATGAGAGTGGATTATTGCACCTGGTTTGCATTCAACAAATTGTGTGCAATTTTTTGGGAAACAACTGGTGGATTTCTATGAATATGCAATTTTTGTTGTTTTAAAGATTCTCACATACCTGATCAACATAGTTCTGCTCCTTACGTAGTACACTGCTCTGTTCTTGCCATCAGCTAGGTTCAATCTAAATGCTATTTTCAGAACCACAGCCACCAGCAAATACGATTTATGTGTGCAAATTGGTTGTCTGAAAATTGCCCTTCCTCAATCCACCTAAAATACATGAATTTCTCCATAACACACTGTACTTTAACCCTGTTTTAGGGGAGGCACTCTCAGGAGTGTGTTTAGATCCAAAGGGGAGTTCATTTTCAACTCTACATGTTCCAATTAAAAAAATTTTTTTTTGGTTTATACATGTTTTTATACAGTTCTGTGACACCTGAAGCAGGTGGTCTGTCCACAGAAACAGGGCCTCACTTTGGTGCCTCAATAAAGACTTTTTTTTTTTTTTACTGCTACTCCTGTCTTGAGAGTCATTGACTCATGACTCTACTCCATGTTGCATCTTGTATCCTCGTAGAGTTTTTTTCCTGTTTTTCCTGTGGATTCCTAAAAAAAACTACCCCCCCCAAAAAAAGGTGCGCATGTCCACAATCACTTTTTACCATATCATGGTTCAAAGTGGTTGCACACACATATCATCTCGTTGAAACCTGGTAGGTAAACAGTACCTGATTTTTTTTCTAATGTGGACACTGAAAATCATCCTCCATGTGTAACATTGCACCATTGCATCTCCGTGAAAAAATACTTCCTGACATTTTTCTTGAGTCTGCCCCCCTTCAATCTCATTTCATTTCCTCTAGTTCTACCGCCTTCCCATCTACGGAAAAGGTTTGTTTGCGGATTAATACCTTTCAAATATTTGAGTGTCTGTATCATATCACCCCTGTTTCTCCTTTCCTCCAGGGTATACATGTTCAGGTCAGCAAGTCTCTCCTCATACGTCTTGTAACGCAAATCCCATACCATTTTTGTAGCTTTTCTTTGCACCACTTCAATTCTTTTTACATCCTTAGCAAGATACGGCCTCCAAAACTGAACACAATACTCCAGGTGGGGCCTCACCAACGACTTAAACAGGGGCATCAACACGTCCTTTCTTCTGCTGGTCACACCTCTCTCTATACAGCTTAGGAACCTTCTAGCTATGGCCACCGCCTTGTCACACTGTTTCGTTGCCTTCAGATCCTCAGATACTATCACCCCAAGATCCCTCTCCCCGTCTGTATATATCAGACTCTCACCGCCT
This sequence comes from Microcaecilia unicolor, assembly GCF_901765095.1. NCBI lineage: Eukaryota > Metazoa > Chordata > Amphibia > Gymnophiona > Siphonopidae > Microcaecilia > Microcaecilia unicolor. The sequence continues at coordinate 447,047,836 of NC_044032.1, forward strand.
AACACATACGTCTCCTGTGGATTTCTACTCCCTAAGTGCATCACTTTGGATTTCTTCACATTGAATTTTAATTGCCAAACCTTAGACCATTCTTCTAGCTTCCGCAGATCCTTTTTCATGTTTTCCACTCTCTCCTGGGTGTCCACTCTGTTACAAATCTTAGTATCATCCGCAAAAAGGCAAACTTTACCTTCTAACCCTTCGGCAATGTCACTCACAAATATATTGAACAGAATCGGCCCCAGCACTCAGGGCCGGTCTTAGGCAGAGGCGACCAAGGCGGCCGCATAGGGCCCCGCGCCTAAGGGGGCCCCGCTCAGTGTGCCTCAACTCTGCCTCGTGCCTCTGCTCCGACCCAGACCGGGACCGCATCGAGTCACTCAACCTCTCTCCAGCCATAGGCAGATAAAGCATTCCTGGCATACCTTGTACACTGTAGCACTGTGCTGGATCTTTTCTTAATATTTTTCCTTATTTTCTCCTTTGTTATGAGAATTGGAACTACTAATTGTAGTGGACTTGAACTGAATAATTTCTGGGGAGGGGAGGTTTCATGATGATAGCATTGTGCTTATTATTTCAATCAGTTTTTTTGTACAAGTTTAGCTTCATTTGTCTTTATTTGAAATTTCATTAAAAAAAATTCTAAAAATGGAATAATCTTATCAATGGGATGGAGCTAGGGTGGGGCGGGGCTAGGGTGGGGGCAGGGCTAGGATGGGGCCCCACCAAATTGGTCTGCACAGGGCCCCGCACTTGCTAAGACCGGCCCTGCTGGCACTGATCCCTGAGGCACTCCAGTACTCACCTTTCCCTCATCTGAGCAAATTCCATTAACCACCACCCTCTGGCATCTGTCCGTCAACCGGTCCTATCTTCAGCCTGCCAAGTTTATTCAAGAGCCTCCTGTGGGGAACCGTGTCAAAAGCTTTGCTGAAATGTAAGTAGATTACATCTATAGCACGTCCATGATTCAGTTCTCCGGTCACCCAGTCAAAGAATTCAATGAGATTCGTTTGGCACGATTTACCTTTGGTAAAAACCATGTTGTCTCGGATCTTGAACTTATTGGCTTCCAGGAAATTCACTATCCTTTCCTTCAGCATCGCTTCCATTACTTTTCTACTACTACTACTACTTAACATTTCTATAGCGCTACTAGACGTACGCAGCGCTGTACACTTGAACATGAAGAGACAGTCCCTGCTCGACAGAGCTTACAATCTAATTAGGACAGACAAACAGGACAAACAAGAGATAAGGGAATATTAAGGTGAGGATGATAAAATAAGGGTTCTGAACAAGTGAATAAGGGTTAGGAGTTAAAAGCAGCATCAAAAAGGTGGGCTTTTAGCTTAGATTTGAAGACGGCCAGAGATGGAGCTTGACGTACAGTACCAGCTCAGGAAGTCTATTCCAGGCATATGGTGCAGCAAGATAAAAGGAACGGAGTCTGGAGTTAGCGGTGGAGGAGAAGGGTGCAGATAAGAGAGATTTACCCAGTGAACGGAGTTCCCGGGGAGGAATGTAGGGAGAGATGAGAGTGGAGAGGTACTGAGGAGCTGCAGAGTGAATGCACTTATAAGTCAATAAGAGGAGTTTGAACTGTATGCGGAAACGGATGGGAAGCCAGTGAAGTGACTTGAGGAGAGGGCTAATATGAGCATAACGACCCTGGCGGAATATTAGTCGTGCAGCAGAATTTTGAACAGATTGAAGAAGAGAGAGATGGCTAAGTGGGAGACCTGTGAGAAGCAAGTTGCAATAGTCTAAGTGAGAGGTGATAAGAGCGTGGATAAGGGTTCTGGTAGTGTGCTCAGAAAGGAAAGGGTGAATTTTGCTGATATTATAGAGAAAGAAACAACAGGTTTTAGCAGTCTGTTGAATATGTGCAGAGAAGGAGAGAGAGGAGTCGAAGATGACCCCAATGTTACGAGCTGATGAGACAGGAAGGATGAGAGTGTTATCCACAGAAATAGAGAATGGGGGACGAAGAGAGGTTGGTTTAGGGGAAAAGATAAGAAGCTCAGACTTGGTCATGTTTAGTTTACTTGGTCATGTTTAGTTTACTTTTCCAATAACCAAAGTGAGGCTTACCGGTCTGTAGTTTCCAGCTAGGGTTACCATATGGCTCCAGAAAAAGGAGGACGGATTGAGCCAGCCAACCGGGTTTTACTTCCATTGCTTTCAATGGAAGTAATTGAGCCAGCTGGGTTTTACTTCCATTACTTTCAATGGAAAGCAATGGAAGTAAAACCCGGCTGGTTCAATCCGTCCTCCTTTTTCTGGAGCCATATGGTAACCCTATTTCCAGCTTCTTCCCTATCACCACTTTTGTGAAGCGGGACCACATCCGCTGCTCTCCAATCCCATGGAACCTCTCCCGTCTCCAAGGATTTATTAAACAAATCTTTAAGAGGACCCGCCATAACCTCTCTGAGCTCCCTCAATATTCTGGGGTGGAACCCATCCGGTACCATGGCTTTCTCCAGTTCTAGATTTTCAAGTTGTTCATACACACTCTCTTCCATGAACAGTGCTATATCCACTCCATTCTCATATATACTTTTGTCAGTCAATTGTGGTCCTTCTCCAGGATTTTCTTCTGTGAAAACAGAACAAAAGTATCTATTTAGCAAATTTGCTTTTTCTTCATCATTATCTACATAGCGGTTCGCAGCATCTTTCAGTCGAGAGAAGGGGTGGGGTCAGCTAGCCCAGCATGCACAGATAACAAGGCAAGCCAATAGAAAGAGTCCCGTAAGACACAGGGAACTGGACATGTGCCATGAAAAAAAAACTATTACAGGGAACTACAGGACTACATGCATTTGTAGTCTTTATATATCCTATCATCTGCCTTCATGCAAATGGGGGGCAGAACACTTGCCCTATTTGTCAGAGCCTATTAGTGGTAGACAGGGGTTAATACAAAACAGAGTGACATTATAATAGTCATGTTCTTTTTAACGCAGCCATTGCAACGTGACCAAGTTCTGCACATCAATATGTTAGTACATTGGATCACCTTAAAAGTAGCAGGTAACAAGGAAATAAAAAGATGCCATACTTTGTTGTCAAAATAGAGAAAAGACAGGTTTGATACTGCTATAAATTAATGTTTATGTTGTGAAATATGGCTATGTGGAATTCGTTACTATAAAAATTTTAAAATCCTATCAGGTAACTTGCATTATCCTGCTGGTTTTAATGCTGGTTAGTATATAGACCCTAAGTTAAAATGGTATCAACATTGGCAGGGAGGACTTCCACGTGACCTTAAAGCTCCAAGCTGTACAACAATATTTCTGGATACATAGAGGCAGAATTTAATAGCAAATAAAGACCTCAAGGTACATCTGGTCTGCCAACATTGCAGGGCAGAATACTATTCACTCAATGCTAACACTGATTATATTCAATTTGAAATCAGGAAAACCCAGTATCAGCCTCTCATCATCTCAAGACCTCAGCGTGTTAACTCGTTTCACATAGGTTCACAGTTGTATGACTTAGCCACTTCCTCATCAGTCTTGCACAGTTTTTAATTTTACTTGGAAATCTTTTTAGCGATTTGAAATAAAATAGCTTTTACTTAGCTTGTACAGAGAGACCCGCAACCAACATGAATCATGTTTCGCCAATATGCTGCATCAGGGTTAAACCTCTGTCTCTGAATGTGTCTCCATGAAAATCAAAATGGTATCACATTCAGAGACAGAGGTGTTGCAGCCTATTGGTGAAACATGATTCATGTTGGTTGCGGGTCTTTCTGTACAAGTAAAAGCTATTTTATTTCAAATATTCAAAATTGCTAAAAAAGATTTTCAAGTAAAATTAAAAACTATGCAAGATCGATGAGGAAGAGGGTAAGTCATAGTACTGTGACCCTATGTGAAACAAGTTACCCTTGAGGTCTTGAGATGATGAGATGCTGATACTGCATGTTCCTGATTTCAAATTGAATATAATCACAGTGTTAGCAATGAGCAAATAGGAGATTTGTTTGAGTGGCTCCTGGTTAAAGATTTTGGAACCTTTAATTGGATTGCAGGGTAGAGTGACCCCAAATGAATCATGTTTTCCTCTCATTTCTTCATGAGCAGGAATCCTTTGGTATCTCAATCTGCAAAAAAACAGCTTTCTCCAGGACTAACACAGCTTGTTGTTCAAACCTGATTAAGATGAACATACTCCACACAGGTCTTAATGTAGTCTCAAGGTCAGAGAGACAAATCCTTCAAGCTCTAAACAGAATAAAGCCTGGGCATCTGACTTGTTAGCCTTCTAGGACTAATTTCTGGGCTAAAGGCAGTATGGTTATGACACAGAACTGCAAACTGCCGAAAAGACTTGGCTTTGATTGCTCTCTTCACCACTTACTGTGTGAGTATCAGCAATTCTAGGAATACCCCTGAGGGCTCCACAGCTACTGTCAAGGAAATATTCCATAGATAAATAAAATGAGGTTAAATCATGTCTTGAATGTTTGTATTCCTTTTAGTAACATGAATGCATTTTCTCACACCCCACCCTAGATTAATTTTGAGTTTTTCCTGGTAATATTGTTTCCTGGAATATGAAATGATTGAATTTCAGCAATAACAAAATTGTTCTCCGTTTTCTTCTTTCATGCTAGACTAGTAAAAAAAGCCCATTTCTCATTGAAATGAAACGGGTGCTAGTGAAGTTTTCCTCGGAGTGTGTATGTTTGAAAGAGTGTGTGTGAGAGTGACTGTGTGTGACAGAGAGTGAGACTGGGTGCGAGTGTGTCTGTGAGAGAGAGAGTGTGTGTGTGAGAATGAGACTGTGTGCTAGGGGCCCCCCCCCTCTCCCGCTCCCCCGTCCCCCTCCCTCCGAGTTCCAAGGTCGTCCCCTCCTTCCCCCCTCCTCCCTCCGAGTTTCAGGGTCCCCCCTCCCTCCGAGTTCCAGGGTCGTCATCACTCCCTTCCTTCCTTCCAGTTCCAGTTCCAGGCCCCCTCCCTCCAAATTTTAAAAGTCATCTTGGCATACCCAGTTCGGGTTACGGCAGCCGGCAGCAGTGGTAAAAGGTGTGCAGGCTCGGCCCTTCTCTCTCTCTTTCAGCTCTTGTCCCGCCCTTCTGGGACCAGAGCTGAGAGAGAGAGAAGGGCCGAGCCTGCACGCCTTTTACCGCTGCTGCCGGCTGCCGTAACCCCAACTGGGTAAGTCAAGGTCAGCATTGCTGGGCTGGTGAACTGAGAGGGGGGGTCACTGTTGCAACTGGGAGGGGCTGGCGGAGGGCTTAGAGGGGGGTCAGCGTTGCTGGGCTGCTGAACTTGGAGGGGACTGCCGAACTGGGAGGGGGTGGCGGAGGGCTTGGAGGGGGGTCAGCGTTGCTGGGGGTGGTGTGGCAGGCGCTGTGTGAGAGAGAGTGAGTGAGTATGTGTGAGAGAGTGAATGAGTATGCAGCCTTCCCTTCCATCCGAGGGCGGGGCAGTGAAAGTGAGTGCGATTACGAACCCAGTAACACTACATGGCGTCACGGCTTCACTGCCACGGAGTCAGCTTCAGAATGTTGCAGCTGTGAATTATTATATAGATGTGTTTTGTTTATGTTGCTCAGGAATTTTACCTGCTTTTGTTTTTCTTTTGTCTTCAGCTGGTGGGGCTTGGGGAACCACATTAGCTAAAATATTTGTATTTTTTAAGTTTGGGGGGATTGGGGAAGGGGGATGGGTGGGCATGGTCATCCAACCTGCCTGTTAGCCTGCCCAAAAATTACCTTCTGGCTACGCATTCGTTGCTCCTCATCTTTTGCTCTGTTTCATATTCTCTGTATCCTAGAGAGGTTTTTAAAAAATGTTTGAGAACTTTCATTATTGTTCTAGAATTAGATTACTGCGAAGTCACAAAGGGTTTGTTGCTGGGCAGGTTTGCTACATGCCGAGGCCCACTTTTACTGAAGCAGGTAAAAGGCTTTTTTTTCTTTTGACTGTGTGGTAATTTAAACACTTGCTGTGCAGTCATTTCCTGGGAGAGCCTGGCGCTGCCCAATTAATGCCAGGCATACCTCCGGTGCTAAAAAATTAAAAAATATTTTCTAGCTGCAGGAGTTGGCCGAGCTGGCTAAACTAAAGGAGGACAAAGTGATGGATGGGGCCAGATGGCATACATCCGATAATACTGAAGGAACTTTGGGAAGTTTTGGCATCTCCATGTCTGACATTTTCATTGCTTCTCTAGAGTCAGAAGTGGTTTCTGAGGACTGGAGAAGGGCATATGTGGTCCCTCTCCACAAAAGTGGCAATAAGGAAGAGGTTGGGAACTATTTAAGTGCATTTAGCAAGAGAGTTAAGTTTGTGAAAAAGCAGAGTTTTGTGGAGTTTAAAATCAACATTGAAAGACTGTGGAAAGCATTTCTCCTGCTAGGTTCCAAACAGTAGTTAAAGTCAAATACCCTCCTTTGTCTTGCTAAAATCTTCCCTATTATTATTAGCATTTGTACAGCACTACCAAAATGAATCTTTATTTTTCACTAGCAACAGCACAAGAAATATTATTGGCTCTTGGCATTAGTAGTTTTACAGAACAGAGTCTAACAATAGGAAGGAATGTTTTATTCCTTACTGTCATACAAACTTACAAAGGTCATAGAACAGAAATAAAGGAAGAAAGAATCTTAGCTATAGAGAATTAGTTTGTAAGAGGGGGGGAGAGTACCCCCCTGGAAATAGGCTGTGGCAAGGATATGAAACTCTCTTGCCATCTGGACTGTTTCAGAGTCTCTTTAGATGAGCAGTTGCTTATATACCCTTCCCATCACAAAGGACCACCTCATATATCACACAATCAGCAATCCTGCAAGTACATAGGAGACCTGTGATAGGGCCATAGTGTCCTTACTATTAATACTACTACTATTTAGCATTTCTATAGCGCTACAAGGCGTACGCAGCGCTGCACAAACATAGAAGAAAGACAGTCCCTGCTCAAAGAGCTTACAATCTAATAGACAAAAAATAAATAAAGTAAGCAAATCAAATCAATTAATGTGAACGGGAAGGAAGAGAGGAGGGTAGGTGGTTACGAGAGGTGGAGGCGAGTGGTTACAAGTGGTTACGAGTCAAAAGCAATGTTAAAGAGGTGGGCTTTCAGTCTAGATTTAAAGGTGGTCAAGGATGGGGCAAGACGTAGGGGCTCAGGAAGTTTATTCCAGGCATAGGGTGCAGCGAGACAGAAGGCGCGAAGTCTGGAGTTGGCAGTAGTGGAGAAGGGAACAGATAAGAAGGATTTATCCATGGAGCGGAGTGCACGGGAAGGGGTGTAGGGAAGGACGAGTGTGGAGAGATACTGGGGAGCAGCAGAGTGAGTACATTTATAGGTTAGTAGATGAAGTTTGAACAGGATACGAAAATGGATAGGGAGCCAGTGAAGGGTCTTGAGGAGAGGGGTAGTATGAGTAAAGCGACCCTGGTGGAAGATGAGACGGGCAGCAGAGTTTTAAACTGACTGGAGAGGGGAGAGGTGACTAAGTGGGAGGCCAGCAAGAAGCAGATTGCAGTAGTCTAAACAAGAGGTGACAAGGGTGTGGATGAGGGTTTTGGTAGAGTGCTCGGAAAGAAAGGGGCGGATTTTACGGATGTTGTAAAGAAAGAAACGACAGGTCTTGGCAATCTGCTGGATATGAGCAGAGAAGGAGAGAGAAGAGTCAAAGATGACCCCAAGGTTTCGAGCTGAGGAGAGAGGGAGAATGAGAGAGCCATCAACAGAAATAGAAAACGGGGGGAGCGGGGAGGTGGGTTTGGGGGGGGGGAATGAGAAGCTCGGTTTTGGTCATATTTAATTTCAGGTGGCGTTGAGACATCCAGACAGCAATGTCAGACAAGCACGCTGAAACTTTGGTTTGGATGCAAGGTGAGATATCAGGGGTAGAAAGGTAGATTTGGGAGTCATCAGCATAGAGATGGTAGGAAAAGCCATGGGATGAGATTAATGAACCAAGGGAAGAAGTGTAGATAGAAAAGAGGAGGGGACCAAGAACAGAACCCTGAGGTACGCCGACAGGCAGAGGGATAGAAGTAGAAGAGGATCCACCAGAGTGAACACTAAAGGTGCGGAGGGAGAGGTAGGAAGAGAACCAGGAAAGGACAGAGCCCTGGAATCCAAGTGAGGACAGGGTATCGAGAAGTATGCTGTGATCGACAGTGTCAAAAGCAGCGGAAAGATCAAGAAGAATGAGGATGGAATATTGACCTCTGGATTTAGCCAGTAATAGGTCATTGGAGACTTTAGTAAGCGCAGTTTCGGTTGAGTGGAGAGGGCGAAAACCAGATTGTAGTGGGTCAAGAATAGCATGTGAGGAGAGAAAATCAAGGCAGCGGCGGTGAACAGCACGCTCAAGTAATTTGGAGAGAAAAGGAAGGAGGGAGATGGGTCGGTAATTAGAGGGACAAGTAGGGTCAAGTGAAGGCTTCTTAAGGAGAGGTGTGACCACAGCATGTTTAAAGGCAGCAGGGACAGTCGCAGTGGAAAGTGAGAGGTTGAGAATGTGACATATAAAAGGAATAAGTGCAGGAGAGATGGCATTAAGAAGGTGGGTGGGAATGGGATCAGAGGAACAGGTGGTACATTTTGAGGAAGTAAGGAGAAGTGTAGTTTCCTCAATAGTAACTTCAGGAAAGGAGGAAAGGGAATGAGGGGAAGGAGAGAGAGGGGAACGGACTAGTGGAGGGAGAGGTGGTGAGGTAGAGAAAGCAAGGTTTATCTTTTGAACCTTGTTGTGAAAGAATTCAGCAAGGGTCTGAGGAGATAATGAAGGGGGAGTTGGGGGAGGGGGCACACCTCTGCTCAGTAACAAACTGTTGGGATGTCATGACAATGGGGGCCTTGTCAGTTTGTTTATAACAAGAGAGTTGGTGGCAATGGTCTTTGTCAGTTTGTGGTCAGCCAGAAATTCCTGTCATGTAACTATCAGTGGAAACTCATAGAAACACAGAACTAAGCAGACCCAAAAGAAAAGGCCAGAAAATTCCAGAACATTTTCCCTCTTTGGCTCCTGGGAAATGGAAAAGGGAGACAAAACCAGAGTTTAGGTAGTGGCAGGTTCTTCAGCGGGAAAGGGTGATACAAAGTGGGAGTGGTGGGAGGGATCAAGCAGTGGAGCGGTACTATGGTGGGAATGTGAGACATTTTTTAGCATGATGTTAGTAGATAAGGAAGTATTGAAAAGTTTCTTACACTGTTACACAGAGAAAGAAAACAGGGGACAGAGCAAAAGAGAATAAGGAAAAAAAACTTGAAAATCAAGGAGTCCAAAAAGGAGACCTCGAAGAAAGGGAAGAAAATTAGAAAAACAGGAAGTGATGAGAGAGCACTGGGAAGAGGCAGCAATAGAATAGGTATAAAATCATCAACATGTGGTGTAGCAAGAGTAACAAGTATTAGCAATGTGTAAGCAATTAACAGTGTATAAAACACCTTGTGATGTAAGTAGATAATTCAGAAATAAAAATTTGGAAAAGTCCATAATATATGGTTTTGAAATGTAAACAGCTAGAAAGCAGGCTATTCAAAGTCACTTGAAACTTTGTTGATTTGATAAGACAATCCTGGCATCAGACAAATTGACAGAGGTCAGTGTAGGTTTTGGTATTGTAAAGCAGCAGTCTATACACCAGGGGCGTAGCTACGGGTGGGCCTGGATGGGCCCAGGCCCACCCAGTTTAGCCTCAGGCCCGCCCGCCCAGAAGAAGATCCTTATCTTGACCGTCTCCCGCCCCTGCCGCAGCGCTTCATTTAATGTTGTCAGCGCTGCCGTTACAGTTTCCCACCCCCGCGGCGGCGCTTTACACTTTACCTAACAGCCAATGCTACAGATGCAGCGCTGACGTCTGAATCCGACGTCCTGCTCCGGGGCCTTCCACGCTGATGTAACTTCCTGTTACGGAGGCGGGACGCGGAAGGCCCCGGAGCAGGACGTCGGATTCGGACGTCAGCGCTGCATCTGTAGCGTTGGCTGTTAGGTAAAGTGTAAAGCACCGCCGTGGGGGTGGGAAACTGTAACGGCAGCGCCGACAACATTAAATGAAGCGCTGCGGCAGGGGTGGGAGAGGGGTGAGGAAGTCAGTGGGGTGCTGCGTGCTGGCCCAGAAGTAAGGGGAGGCAGGGAGGGGAGGGAACAGAAGGGTGCTGGACTTGCCAGGGGCAGAGGGTTGGAGGGAAGGGAGAGAGGTTTTGGGATTTGTAGAGGGGAGGTTGGAGGGAAGGGGAGAGATTTTGGATTTGCAGAGGGGAGTTTGGAGGGAAGGGAAGAGGTTTTGGATTTGCAGAGGGGAGGTTGGAAGGAAGGGGAGAGGTTTTGGAATTTGCAGAGGGGAGTTTGGAGGGAAGGGAAGAGGTTTTGGATTTGCAGAGGGGAAGTTGGAAGGAAGGGGAGAGGTTTTGGAATTTGCAGAGGGGAGTTTGGAGGGAAGGGGAGAGGTGCTGGATATGCAGGGGGGTGGAGGGAAAGGGGAGAAGTGCTGGATATGCAGAGGGTTGAAGTGAAGGGGAGAGGTGCTGGACATTTATGGGGGCTGGATGAAAGGGAGAGAGATGCTGGACATGTGTGTGGGGGGGGGGGGGGGAGCGGAAGGAGAGGTGCTGGATATGCAGATGATGATATGCAGAGGGAAGGGAGAGAGATGCAGGGAGAAAGAGCCAGATGCATAAGGGGAAGGAAAGAGAGGAAGAGAAGCTGGTTGGGGGGTGGGATCAGAGAGGAGAGGGACACATTGGTGTGGAGGAGGGAGAAAGGGGACATAGGGAAGTATACAGAAGGGAGATGATGGGCATTAAGTGGGAGCATGGGGACAGGGACACAAATGTGAGATGCTGTATGGGGATAGCACATGGGCACGGAGGGGTAATGCCTGACCAAGGGGGGAAGGGGACGGGGATATGGAATAGAGATAAAATGCTGGACACTGGAGAGGGGGGTATATGGACACGGGGGGGGGGGGAAGATACTAGACAAGGGAGAGAATAGGAACGCAGAAGGGATATGCTGGGCATGGGGTGCATAGGTGCACAGAGGAATGATGATGGATGAGGGGATATGAACACAGGGGAGATAATGAACAAGGAAATATAGGAAAACAGAGATGGGAGATGGATGATGGACATGAAGAAAGAAGAAATGTCAAATAGGAGACCCTGGCAAGTGAGTTAAGAGAAGACAGAGGGAAGCAGAAACCAGAGACTGGGACCAATATGATTTGAGAAAAAATGACCAGACAACAAAAAGGTATAAAAAAAATATTTTATTTTCAATGTTGTGAATATAATATGTTGGATTTGGAATGTACATCTTGCCAAAGTTGATGGTAAACATGCCTGGGGTCCAGGCAGAAATCTAGGAAAGGACCCCAAAGTCCATTACCAGGCTGCGCCTTCAGCTTCCAGCATGCAGGCTTTCTCTGGCCAAGGAACCAACCCCTAACACCATCCCTGGCATGTGCCATCTTTATATTTTGCACAGGAGCAAATGCCAGGTGTACTACATGCAAGGTCTAGTTTCTTGGGGTTTCCATTTAATTTATATTTCTAGAGTTTGTGGTCACTTATTCTGTATTTGGCATTTGTGTCTGTGACTGAGGTATTCTGTTAGCATGAAGTTTCCATGTAGCATTCTGTAGTAATTTGGCTTGTTCAGCTTTCCTGATAAATGCATTTGTATTGTAGGGCCCTACTATAATATTTAAGGCACTTCTTTTTCATAGGTAGGATCTTTGTTTTTGGAAGTTAGTGTTGGCATGGTAGATTTGCTCAAGGTTCTGAGTGACTTTTGTTTTATAGATTTTTTTAAAGTTAATTTATAATATGTCTGTAATTGAGATTACACTAGAAAACAAAATTTCTTTATATGATGAGTTTTATGGAGAATTGTCCTTGCTGTGCTCTGTATCCATTGTTGGTGGAGGGCCAGGAGGTTCTCTGGATGCAGAATGTGTTTGGCTTCAATACCATATATGTGTTGGAGGACCATGGCTCAGTGGGGCTGAATAGTGCAGTCTATTGTACTTCCCTTAGCTCTAAATTGGCCTGCAGCCACTGAAGCCTGCACTGCAACCCTCATTGAAGTAATGGGGAGTGGGGTAGGGACAGAGCATGGGTGCATCAGGTTTGCTGTTTTTTTTATTTTTCAAAAACGTTGGCAACTCTAGTGCCCACCCATCCAACCTGTTGGCCCACCCAAAAATTGCCTTCTGGCTACGCCACTGCTATACACAATTGAAAGGTTCACACAGGCAGGCAGGGGTTCACATGAAAGGCATCATGCTGCATCTGGAAGGCTTCCACTTAAAGGGTCTCATGGTTTCCAGCAAGCTAAACAATCCACATAACAGTTGCTCAATTCCTTAACAACATGGTATTAAGGGTGTTCTCAGATTTCATGCTTTACACAGTTCAAGGTATATCTAATTAAACAAATTCTCTTTAAAGCAATTGTTTCCTGCCTTTGCTGTCTGTAGCTTGATCTTTTGGCTTTGTATTGTTTTTATCTAATTCACTGGTTATGTTGTAATTTCTTTTTCATTTTTACTTAGTGTTCTCCTTTTTAATTTTTTTGTGTGTCTTTCTCTTAGTTTATCTTCCTTTTCAACATTGTAATTACTTTTATTCTTCCTCTCTTTCTACTACTTCTCCTGCCCCTCTATTTCCCATTTCAGTTTCTCCTGTGGCCTCTTCTCTTCCCCTTTCCTCTATCATCTTCTTCCTAAACACACTCGTCCTCCTCTCTAGCCTTTGCTCTTTTCTTCCTCTTTTTTTCTACAGATTTCTTCTAAATGCTTCTTTCCCCTCCATCTTGTGCTCACTCCATGCCCCACCTTCCTCCTGTTCTTTTCTCTATGATCCTCGCGCCTCCAACTCTTTTTACTCACTCTCACCCACAAGCCCCCTCTGATCCACACTGCCTTTTTGCTTGTGAACAAAGGTGGGAGACTATTACTTTAAAGAAAATCTGATTAGCTGAACTGGTATAAAACATTCTGGGATCCAGTTCAAATTATTGGAACCTGGACTTGCCTCCCCCAGATCACTCACACTTCCCAAGTTTCCCTTGTTGATTCTTACCTCCACTCCCTTCAGCCATTAGACCTCATGCTCATTCAGCCGCTTCGTTCCATCAAGTCCCCAATGCTCAATGCCACTTCTCCAGCCACCTAAGCACTTACCCCTTTGGCCCATTTACTCACTCTCTCATCCCCATCCCCCACACCCAGTTCATTCTCTGACTCCCTCCCACCCAATCATTTTTCCCCAGCCTTCCTGAACTTCTTCTCCCTCTCTGGGGCCCCAAGGGAGGGAAATACATAGAAGGGGATGAAGAGGAGAGGAGGTTATGCTGCTCATTGATGGGAGGGAAAAAAATGGGGGACATGCTCATGAAATGCTTAGGAATGTATATCTTTTCATTTTGTATTTAGAGTATGGAGGAAAATGCATTTTTTACTTTACCAGCGTTTTCACTGTTTGTAGAATCTGGCTCTCTTTTGGGGGGGGGGGGGGGGGGGTCAAGGTGATTTTCTGGTGCAGGGGCACATTGGGGTGTGTGGTAGGGCATGGGGGGGGGGCAGAGCTGAATTTTATTTTGTGTCCTATTTTTTGCCTTGGCAAGTAAGGTAACCCTACCCAGCACCTGCAGGCTTTACCCAGCTCTCTGAATGGCTGTCTGTCCCTAGTTCCAAAGTTAGGTGCTGGCCCCATGTACTTAGAGCTAATTATGTCCTTATATATGAAAGGTGTTTATCTTTACACAGATATTCCAGCCTCATTTACCTCAACTATGGGGCCAATGCTCAAGTAGTTAGCAGCTGATTTTCACATACGTTATTGTCTACCAAACGCTCAAAAGGCTGAAGTATGGGTTTTACCATGTGCACTTAAAGATGGCCACAAATTGTATTGAAATGTGTATTAATGAGGTCAATAAGTATCCTTTGCAATGCACAGAAGGAAATGATGGCCCATAATGCCAAAAATTTATTGCTAGGTCAGGAGCAGCATGGAAGGTTCTCAGAAGATTTCTTGTCAGTTTTTCCAAATTCAACTGCGGGTTTTGTCTTCTTTTGCAAGCGCAAGGAAGCCCATGCAAGTTGTAAGCGCTAATAGGAGGTCTTTTACTAAAGCTTAGCTCGAGTTATTTATTTATTTATAGCATTTGTATCCCACATTATCCCACCTATTTGCAGGCTCAATGTGGCTTACATAGTTTTATTATGACAATAACATTACAGGATATCAGATACAATTAGTGATGTGTGGAGCTTGTGTAAGGGGGAAAAGAGGGAAGTGATTAGGCGGGTAAGTATATACGGTGGACTTTCATAGCTGAGTGGGATGATGATGTGGGTTTGTGCAGTTATGGGTTCTCTTTGTAGGCCTTGTTGAAGAAATAAGTCTTTAGAGATTTGTGGAAGTTATTTGTTTTGTCAATTGATTTCAGGTCTGTAGGCAATGCATTCCATAGCTGTGTGCTCATGTAAGAGAAGGAGGTGGCATGCATCAGCTTGTATTTTAGTCCTTTACAGCTGGGGAAGTGCAAGTTGAGAAATTAGCGGGATGTTCTTTTGGCATTTCTTGGAGGTAGGTCCACAAGGTTTAGCATGTAGATTGGGGCGCATGCGTGAAGGATTTTGTGTACAATCGTGCAGATCTGCTGCAGGGCCAATTTTATTCCTATGGGTCCTGCTGCAGATAACTCCAGCTAAGCTTCAGTAAAAGACCCCCATAGTGGGTAACAAATATGTGCACGAGTCCGACCAAAAACAAAAGTGAAAGCGCAATTTGGCGCCTGTTTTTCTTTGCATAAATCTGAGCCATTCAAAAATGTAAAATGAAAACAATTTTTGAAAGGCTCATATTTAAAAGCCCAGAACAGTGCCGACGTCTGCTTGCACTTCCGGGATTGTCTGGGCATGAGCACAAGAGCCACGCTTACCGCCGCAAAACCTTTGTGTGCATGTGTCAGGCAGAGTCCTCCCCTTACTTTCTGTTTGTTAGTGCAAAATAACTAAGTATATCATCTGCATATGATTTCCTTTGAGCACTGCTTTGCATTCCTTTTCTGTTAAGCACTTTTGTACTCGACTTTCAGCTTTGATCAATTATGTAACCAAATATTTGACTATTTGTTCAAGATTTAGGCCTGGCATTTGAATGGCTGGAGTTATCCAGCTAAATTTACCCAACTCTAAATATTGCACTAAGGGGTCCTTTTACAAAGGCACGCTAGCATTTTTAGCACGCGCTAAATATTAGAGACATCCATATATTTCTATGGGCATCTCTAGCGTTTAGCGTGTGCTAATCATTAGAGCACACTAAAACCACTAGCGCACCTTTTTAAAAGAACCCCTAAATTTGAAAGGCCACTCCCAGGAACACCTCTGGATCAGATCATTTTTTAAATTGGTTAATTTGTACACTTTTTAGCCAAAGGGGGGTCACAATTTTTAATTGGATAGACTTACCCAGCCAAAACCTGATTTTGTGAACATTGCCATCAAAGAGCCCAAAATTAGGCTATTTAAATGGTAAACCAAAAGCTGCCGATTACATTTGAACAGATTGAACCAAGCCTAAATAAAAGAAATGCCACACACAATGTAACATTCTTGTCAGTGTTTTATTAAGCCTTGTAAACTTCCTGAAAATCGTATTTTGCAACCACAAGTAAAGAATACAGATTAATTAGGAGGCAACAGTTTGCCATATCAAAAGCTACTTTAACATCCATTAAGGAAAATAAAAAAGTGACCCAGTTAACATTATTTCAGAAAATAGCTATGTGTTGAAAACTCCAATTTGGCGAATTGCTGATGAATCTGTAGAGTATGAAACATGACCAAGGATCTGCCAAACTATCCTGCTGCATGACAGAGTTCATCGTGCCCACATTCCTTCCATGAGAGAACCATAAAGCCCAAGAGTTCCTTATATAAACTGAAGCTAGTTCCAATGACTGGGAAGGTTATCACTTCTCCCACCCCCTGGAAAATCCAATATAAAATATACAGATTTTACATTCTCAACCAGTCTGATTGTTACTGGTGATGCCAGTAACTTTTGAGATATTCACTTACAGGAATGACTATCTCAGACATAAGCTATGGAAAGGGTCCAATCAACAATAAACATTATCCAAATCCCCTGCTTTAATTCATTACAGGCACTATTTCAGATTCATATGTTTCATTGCATACACATATGTACACAGATGAGATGATATTGGCAGCTCACATATAGGTCTGTACCAAAAACATGAACACTGAATTGCTGCAATGATTGGCTGAAGGAGAGTAATAGAAGTGTGAGATGCTAAAATGTTGCTTATGCTACCAATGTATCAGTCAAGATATGAAAGTGGAAAAAGAATATTCAGTGCTGCTTAGATCGATTAATTCTGACACACACAATCATTCTTACTGGGATATTTGTTAAGGCACACTCACCCGGACTCTACATATAGTGCTCAAAATTGTTTGCATGTTCAATTTATGCGCACAATTTAAAGAACCATAGTTGGGCGTTATCATTTATTGGTGTGAATTGGCAACAATTTGGATTTGTGTGCATCTTAAGCGCTATTCTATAAAGATGCACATGCAAATTTTTTTAGTATGAAACTGAAGAGGGTGTGACCATGGGAGGGGCATGTGTGGGCTATGACAATCACTAAAGAAACGCCCAGTACTATAGAGTTTGGTGGATCCGTGCCTAACTTACGCACAAGGATTTATACCAGGTTTCAGTTGGTATAAATCCTCATGCCCAAAGAGAGGCATGAATCCTGGCGCTACTCATAAGAACAGCCATACTGGGTCAGACCAATGGTCTAACCAGCCCAGTATCTTGCTTTCAGCAGTGACCAATTCAGGTCACAAGTACCTGGCAGAAACCCAAATAGTAGCAACTTTCCATGCTACCAATCCCAGGGCGAGCAGTGGCTTCCCCCATGTCTGTCTCAATAGCAGACTATGGACTTTTCCTCCAGGAACTTGTCCAAATCTTTTTTTTAAACCCAGATATACTAGCTGCCATTACCACATCCTCTGGCAACGAGTTCCAGAGCTTAACTTTTCTATAAACGGTGCCATTTCTAGAATAGCACTCAGCACGCAGTTTTTTGGCACCCAAATTTCGGCGCCATTTTCTGAATCTAGTCCATTGTAACGGTGATGGCGTGCTTTGATAAGCCCCTGGATGTTACTATAAACATACAGAGAAAACAATCAAGAAAAGGTCATACAGTCAGGATACATTTAAAAAACAAAAGACCCAGCTACATGTTCTCATGCAAAAAAACCTAAGTGTCTGACATTTCTAGAGGATACTTAGCACTAAACTGCAATCAAGAATCAGAAATTGAGGTTTGAAAAGTTTTATTGACAGAAATGTTGCAAGATGGAAGGCACGGAAGGGAAGTCATTTAAGAAATATTGAATGAACTGTGGGCACACCACCACTCAACTAGGGGGCAGTAATGAAACAAGAACTACACTGGGGACTATTCAAAGCGATTTCTGGGTGAACTATCCATTGATATTCAATGGTACTTAACTGGACAGTAAAAACGGCCCTGCACTAGTGGCAACAGCTGTTTTTGCCACGTGCCAGGACCTCTTTTACTGCAGCGGGTAAAAAGTCCAAAAAAGAAATGGCTGTGTGGTAAGTTCGCACTTGCCTTAAGGAAGAGAAAGCACTTATGGCCACCCGCTGAGGTGGCGATAAGGGCTCCCACAAATGACGTATGCTGGGGGTAGTTCTGGATTGCCACATGGCAACCCTTTAGTAAAAGGGCCCCTAACTGCTTAAGCTGAAACTGGCAATTCAGTGGGTGGTCTGGGGGTGGTGTTGGCACTTTAACTGGTTATGTGGCGATATTCAGCCCTTAACCAGTTAACGGGACAAACAGGACCGCAAAAATAGCAGATCTATCTTTGGCCAATTTAACTTAAACAGTTAAGGATGAATATCGGCGTTTAACCGGTTAAGTGCCGTCAGTCCGCACATACCTGGATATTGAATGCCAGTGCCCACACATGGCTCAATATCTGGGCATGAAACCAGTGATGGTGACCGCTGCCAACTAAACATTTACCACTTACTTTTTCACAATTATAGGCCTTTATAAAATTACCCCACATTTTACGCCATAATGCCTGGATTCTATAAACGGCAACCAAAGTTGCGCACACAAATCAGCGCACATAGCCGATTTGTGCCGCATAACTTAACTGCTTTAACAAGCCAATCAGCACCAATAACTGGCTGCTTAACGACCAATTATTGGCCTTAATTAGGATTTATGCGCAGATCGTATTCTATAACGATCCCCTCGTAAATCCTAACCTGTGTAAATTGTGTGTGTGTGTGGGGGGGGGGGGGGGGGGGGTAGCTAGGGGCGTTTCAGGGGCATTCCAAAATTTTACGTGTGTAAGGACAGAATTCAGCCGAACTGTGCCTAATTTAGGTGCCGGAATTTACACCTGCTTTTAGCAGGCATAATTGCAGGTGCCTAAAGTTAGGCACAGGTTATGCCCTAAGCCATTGGTTCCCAAACCTGGTCCTGGAGGACCCTAGTAAGTCAGGTTTTCAGGATATCCATACTGAAACCCCCTACCGTTTATAGAACAGCACTGAGCATGTAGAATATTGGTGCTGATTTTTAGGCGTCATTTATAGAATTTACCCCTAAGAGTCTGTGCAGTGACAAGAAAGGTGCCTATCTTTAAGGTGACTCAGGCGTAGGCATGTTCAGGAGGATGGGTGGAACATGGGCACAGATGCACTTTAAGCATGTTGTTGATAAAATATGTGAAATTCATTCAAATTCTCTCATACACCAACATCAACAGTATTTCTATTATTTCAGTACTATATAACTTGCCACCGAGTATGCTAAAATTAGGAAGAAAAAGCCTCAGAGCCCCGTCTCATCCCCTTAATATGACTAAGGGAACCCAAAAGACACTATTAAGTAAGCAGTGCGGGAACACTGATTGATCTGACACCTCTAAACAGCTTTTGGCGAAAAGTTTTGGCCACAGTCGGTGGGGGTCCACAAAGTGTTATTCCTTGAGCGGGTTTTTTTGAAAGCTGGGTGTTTTTTTAAATTTAATTTTAAACTGCAAGAATTGGAGGTTACTAGTTAAATGAAACATTGCACAGCGTTTCAGTGCTGTATTAGGGGGGTTTTATGCCAGTGATTCACTCCATAAGTCTCAACCATTTTAAGAGGATAAGACGGAGCTCTGGGGCTTTTTCCTCCTAGTTTTAGCATACTCTGTGGCAAGTTATATAGTACTGAAGAGAAATACTGTTGATGCTGGAGTATAAGAAGAGAATTTGAATGAGCTTAGTCAAGATCGGGAGGCGGGGCTGGTGGTTGGGAGGTAGGGATAGGGCTGGGCAGATTTATACGGTCTGTGCCAGAGCCGGTGGTGGGAAGCGGGACTGGTGGTTGGGAGGCGGGGATAGTGCTGGACAGACTTGTACGGTCTGTGCCAGAGCCGGTGGTTGGGAGGCAGGGATGGTGGTGGGGAGGTGAGGATAGTGCTGGGCAGACTTATACGGTCTGTGCCTGTGCCAGAGCCGGTGATTGGGAGGTGGGGCTGGTGGTTGGGAGGCGGGGATAGTGCGGGGCAGACTTATACGGTCTGTGCCCTGAAGAGCACAGGTACAAATCAAAGTAGGGTATACACAAAAAGCAGCAAATATGAGTTATCTTGTTGGGCAGACTGGATGGACCGTGCAGGTCTTTTTCTGCCGTCATCTACTATGTTACTATGTTATGTTACTATAGTCTCTTCTGCACTTTGGTTTGTTGCATTTATCGGAAGTAGTATAAAACATGTGCATACCTGTGTACTTTATAAGCAAACATTTACAACCAACTGAAAATGGCTGCAACTTTTTTTGAGCCACAGTTTTCTGTGGGTTTTGTGGGCAGGGACGTATCTGCGTGAGGCCACAGGGGCCTGGACCCCCCTACAAGCCGTCAACCCTCCCCCGCCGTCACCTACCCCTGCCGAGGTCCGCTTCTTCCTGCCTGCCGGTGCCTTTTACTTCAGCTGGCGGGGGACCCCAACCCCCGCCAGCTCAGCCGAGGTCTTGTTTAAGTTTTCTTCCTCATGCTGTGCTGTTTAAAGCTGCATCCCTTCCCTTCCAGTTTTGGACGGAGTCTGACGTCGCAGCACTTTGTACATGCAGGACGTCAACGTGCTGCGACGTCAGCATATTTATTCAAGAGATCAGACTTTTAAAAATTATTTCTTCTAACATTTAGGAGGGGGGAAGTTATTGATGCAAACTAGCATTAAGGGGGTTATTTTACTGTTAACCCAGGTTATTAATAACTAGCGAGCCCGTTCACTACAGTGTGTTAAGTTTTGCTGTTAACGTGGCTTAACGTGATTTTTTTTCCTCTTGATTACAGCAAATGTAACACAGCAAATTTTTTTTCACATTTTTATTTTACAGGTTTAGTACTAATATTGTCATTAGTCTATGGTACCTCTCTAGAGTTAATGCAGGAGTACTTACTGCCTCCCGTTTAGGAGGTGCTAAGTACTCACGTAAAAAAAAAAAGCACTAAGCACTATTCTGAAAATGGTGCTCAAAGTTGGCCGCTATTTATCGAATAGTGCTTAGCGCAGGGACATAAGTACATAAGTAATGCCACACTGGGAAAAGACCAAAGGTCCATCGAGCCCAGCATCCTGTCCACGACAGCGGCCAATCCAGGCCAAGGGCACCTGGTGAGCTTCCCAAACGTACAAACATTTTATAGATGTTATTCCTGGAATTGTGGATTCTTCCCAAGTCAATTTAGTAGTGGTTTATGGACTTGTCCTTTAGGAAACAGTCTAACCCCTTTTTAAACTCTGCCTTCACCACGTTCTCCGGCAACGAATTCCAGAGTTTAATTATGCGTTGGGTGAAGAAAAGATTTCTGATTTGTTTTAAATTTACTATACTGTAGTTTCATCGCATGCCCAATTTTAAGCACGAGGATTTACACCAACTGAAACCTGGTGTAAATCTTCGTACCTAAATTAGGCGTGGATCTGTGTTATAGTAGGCGCAAATTCTAGGAATGCCCCTGTTCCGCCATCCCTCCCATGGCCATGCCTCCTATTTGGATCTGTGCATAAAAATTTGAATGCGCAGCTTTATAGAATACCGACTACAAATTGCACACATAAATTCAAACTGATGCCAATTAGCACCAAAATTGTTACTGCCTAATTATTGGTGCTAATTGACTTGTTCGATTAAATTGCGCTTGCAAATTGAGTGCATGCCCATATTTACACACGCAATATTGAGCACTATTTAGAAAATTAGGGTGTTAGTGTGCATTAAGTAAAATGTGCTAGCCGGCTAACACCTCCATGCCCACTCTCTGCCCATATTATGCCTCCTCCCAAAAATATTTTTGAAAATTCACTAACTCACTGTTTAGCACATGGAAACAGGACAATACTGCAAAATGCTTTGATGTGCTTGTGCATTAGCCTGTTTTCATGTGCTAATCGCGCATTAAGGACTTAACACCCTTTAGTAAAAGAGTCCTTAGGTCTCATTGCATAAAATGGGACCTGTGCTAAAAATAGCACAATCTACTGGTAAAACAACCACCTTGATAACTTCCCTCCTTTATTTTTTCAAATTTTACCTTTACTACTTCCTTTCTTTCCTGTAACCTGTCTTTTCCCTTCTACAATTACTATAGGGAAAGGGAAATGGGACTTGATATACCACCTTTCTGTGGTTTTTGCAACTACATTCAAAGAGGTTTACAAAGTATATACAGATACTTATTTGTACCTGGGGCAATGGAGGATTAAGTGACTTCCCCAGAGTCACAAGCAGTTGCAGTGGGAATCAAACCCAGTTCCCCAGGATCAAAAGTCTGCTGCACTAACCACTAGGCTACTCCTCCACTCCACTATAGTACTATTAGACAGGTACGTCCTTTTTTTCTCTCCCCTGCCTTTCATTCCAATCCTATTTTTCTGCCCTTTTTTCATTGTTCCATTGTTGCTCTTTGCCACAGTCTTCCCTTTCTTCCTTATCTCTCATTTTCTTGCTCTCCACTTGCTCTTACTTCCCTACAGCCTCTTTCTTCTTTCCCTCCCAGTTTTCTGTCCTACCTTTAGTTCCTCAAAGTTTTCTCCTCCTTCACCGTTTCCCACCTCCTCAGTTTGCTCTGGCCAGACTCTGATGACCCCTACCAGCAACAGTGGCTAATTCCCATGATACTAGGGGTGGGAGGGAAACATTACAGAAGGGGCAGTTGGAGGGCAAAGAGGTGGCCAAGGGGCAGCAATGGTCCAGAGCGGTGTCAAAGATATGGTACAACCCTGCCTGCAATTAGCAGCAGTGGGGTGCCAGCCTCCATCACTAGTTCAGGTTAGAATGAAGCAGGGCCATCAAGAAGTGTGGGGGGGGGGGGGGGGGGAAGATTCCCCGGGCCCAACCTCCAAGGGAGCCTGTCGCCAGCAAGGCTTCTGGAGGCAAGAAGAAAGTTCTGCTCCCTCGGTTTGTCTCTCTCCTGCTCCTGAGTGTTGGGTCCCGGCACACAGGAGCAGGAGAGTGACATACTGAGGAAGGAACAGACGCAGGAAGGTAAGGGGGCGGCATCGGCTGTGGCCCAAGCGGGGGGAGGGGGGTGTGGTGGCCCTGCCTGGGCCTGGCTCTGTCTCTCAGTGGCCCTGGAATGAAGTCAGCCCACCCAAACCATAACCAACACCATTTGCAAGGAGTATTCAACCTCCAATGAACAGCATCGAGATGGAGCGAAGTGTAGGAAGACAGAGAGCTGACCCAGCACCACAATGTCAGAAGAGAGGCAAAGCATCAGTCCAAAACAGCAAGGGAGGGAAGGAAGAATGTGGGTTTGTTGCCTACAACCAGTAGCAAAGGAAGAAGAAAGAAGGGTGAGAGTTCAACTCATGACCAATAATTTAAGTTAGGTGACTGGGAGGCAGCCTGCAATGGGGGTAGTGCATGAAAAATCTCTCTCATCAATATTCATTGTGGATATCCTTCAAACCCACTGACTGAATGTCTCCCAAAATAGAAAGGCAGAGGGAGGCTGTGTCCATGGGTGTTTAAAGTTGCATTAATTCAAAATTTCAGGGATGTTCAGCAGAAAACTGTGTAATGATGCAGACTCCAGTGTCCTTGATGTAACGTTAAAGATTACTTGTTGGAAAATGTCATAGTTAGGTCATGCAAGCTCCCAGTGATATGGTTTCTCAGCTTACAAATTCATAACAGAATCAATACAAAATTTACCATTTGCAGGCTCATATTATTATAAGTATTTTGAAATTCCCTTAAATTTATAATGAAAAAGTTAAAACTGAAAAGAAGCAGGTCACTCAACAGGTATATTATATAACAAAATTAGTTAAAAAAGGAAAAAACAAAGTCAGAATCTATAAATGTTTTTTTTCATGTCTAAAATAAATATATTTCTCAAGAATCTGGAACCCTATTTTCCCTATGAGCAAACTACAAAGCACCCTGGGATGTGAATGCCCTACTCTTGTGCTGGTCTGGTCCATTTTTATTCCTCCACAGGAAACCACACTGCCCAGACCATGAACAGCCAAAGGAACCAGTAATGCAATTGGCTGGATGCCCTCTGTTACGGATATGAATGGAAACATTTTTCAGTTCATTGACAGGCCACTTTCAGGTGTTTTGGATGATCTTTGGACTTATTTTTTCAGTTTGTTTCAGAAAATAATATATGTAAAATCTAACTACATAAGAACAGCCATGCTGGGACAAAAGAAACACAAATAGTAGCAACATGCCATGCTACCAATCCCAGATCAAGCAGTGGCTTCCCCATGTCTATCTCAATAACAGACTATGGACTTTTCCTCCAGGAACTTGTCCAAACCTTTTTAAAACCCAGATACACTAACCATTGTTAGCACATCTACCAGCAACGAGTTTTAGAGCTTAACTATTCATTGAGTGAAAAAATATTTCCTCCTATTTGTTTTAAAAGTATTTCCATGTAATTTCACCCAGTGTCCCTCTGGTCTTTGAACTTTTTGAAACAGTAAAAATTGATTCACTTCCACACCACAGATTTTGTAGACCATCCCCTTTATTATTCTGGTCACTTTTCTTTGAACCTTTTCTAATTCTGCTATATCTTGTTTGAGATATGGCTTATTAACAGGAAGATTAAATAACACAACATATTAGAACAATATTCATTTAACAGCAGAATTGCAACTACATGAACCTTTTCTAATTCTGCTATATCTTGTTTGAGATATGGCTTTTTAACAGGAAGCTTAAATAACACAACATATTAGAACAATATTCATTTAACAGCAGAACTGCAATTGCCCTGGTTTAATGTTATTTCCTTGATTTCTCTCTTTTTTTAAATCTGAACATTTTTTCTGTTTTATAAGAGCAATTACACACGCACATGTGTTCAGTGACGTGATAAACAGAATTTCTTGAGTGCTGTGTTAACTGGACGCCTCGTCCACTGTTACTATGTACTTTATGGACAATAAGAAAACATACTCAAGTGCTTGTGAGATAAACACACTCACATCACGTACCCCTGCACACCAAAGAGCCTTACAAATGCATGCAGTACTTGACAGGTGAGGGAGGGGAAAGAGGGATGTAGCATTGTCTGACAGGTTTTTTAATTCTGATGAATACTGACCCCCAGATTCTACATACAGGGGTGAATTCTATATATGACACCAAAAAGCGCTATTCTATAAGCCGTGCTTAAAGTTAGGCACAGTTTACAGAGTAGCGCTTAGGCACTGAGGTCTTGTGTAAATTTAGGTTCCGCCATTTGCGCCAATGAAAACGAGGATCAAATAACTGTGCTTAAGTTTACGTGCGATGCCCCAATTATGCATGTACCTCAAAACCACGCCTACACTCCACCCTGAAATGGCCATGACCCTCCTATTTCCTTGCCCCCTTTTTTTAGGCCACACGTACAATTTAGGCACTGATCCTGTGCCTACATTTATGCCCATAAATACCTACTAAATCTAATCAGTGCCAATAATTGCCAACTTTTATGTTACAGATCCCATTGCAGTGTATTCTGCAGGAAAATAAGTAGTCAGATATCACACTGAAAATCAGGAATGGCCTACTGTATGCCTAATGGGATGTGACTCCAGTTTTGGAGGCAACACCACACTCCTTATTTTGTGGTGTCACACACTGCTAAAAAGATTGCACTGCTCTCTGATTAACTGGGGTCAGCAAGATATTGCTACCTGCAGACAGTCTGTGCATAGTGGTCCTTGTCTTTCTCTAGGACAACACACATGGAACCAACACGGGGATGGCAAAATGTTAGGAAAAAAAGAGGGTGGAGCTTAGGGGGTTACATCATTACAGCCCTACATGAGTGTATCTCTTGGTCACTATGACTGGGAACCAGGAAGGGAAGAGGGCAGAAGAACGTCTGCAAAGGGTGGGGAGAGGAGAGACAGCCCTGCAAGACTGCAGAACCTCTTCTTCTGAGGTGCAAGGAATGCCACTCTCCAGGAGGCTTTAGACTGGACAGAAGGCCTCATATTTTTAAACATCTAGAAACATTCACTTCCTGTCCAGTTCCCAAACTGAACCTCATCATCCCCTATAAATAGTGCTTTCCTATTGATTAATACCGGGGAGGAGGTGCTGTAGTAATCAGGGTGTGTGCCCTGCATTCCCTAATTTTCTAACAATGATGGGGTATGTTTTATCTCCCCTCCCCTCCCTCTCCTATCTGGCATCATTTAAACACTCTCAACATAATTCATGGGGAAAAACCCACACTGCCCGTCCTGCTTGCGTCCGCACCACCAGGCATTGTCGCACTTCTCCAACACTGTGATGATGTCACCGCGTTCCAGCGAGAGCTTCGAGTCGTCTTCTGGAGGATTTAAAAGGCAAAGATTATCAGGAAGTAAAATCATGTGAGAGAAGAACGTGAACACAAGTTTCTATCAGTACTGGAGGGCATGTATACATGGAAATATAAATCCAGGTGCCAAAGCAGTGGAGGGTAAACCTTGTCAATCAATGCAATGTGCTGGATCATAGGGTAACAGAGGTTCAAAGGCTTTCTCGCTCTTTTTTTTTTTTTAAGTTAGGATTTCCAAGATATTATGCAAAGAATAAATAAAGAAAAGAGAGCTATTTCGTTCACACCACCACAAAGAAATAAACTCCTCACATAATCTTTTAGGGATGGGAACCAGATAATTCACAAAATGAAGGGAGGAGATGTCAGAGAACAAACATATAGGAAAGAGTAAGAAAGAAATAATCTGGTCTACTTCAGCAAGAGTAACAATTCAAACCACCATTCAGCCACGTCCATTAGGAATCTTAGACCCTTGGACAACTGTAACCCCCCCCCCCCTTCCCCCAACTTATGTATATTTGCTGGTCCTTCCTTACATATTTGAATAAAAAAAAAAAAAAGAAGATAAACCAGAAGAAATAGCTACAGAACAGACTGAAATCACCCTAAGAGATGCTAAAAAGACTAATTTCCTTTAGGTTTTGGTTCTTTTTCAAATACAATTTCTAGAGCTTATTAGATTCCTGGGTTGTTAAAAAATTCAGTAGTACAAGGGGAAAACTCTTTCTTCTAGATTTTGGGGCCCTTTTACTAAGCTGTGTTAAGCAGTTGACTTGGCTTTTACAGTGCGGTAGTCGACATCATGAACCCACGCTAATGCGGCTAGTACAGTAAAAATTCCATGTTAGCTGCCTAACACAGGAGGCAGGAGTTGGGCGTCACTTGGGCTGGCAGAGGAGTGGCTGGCTGTGACAGCTAGTGTGTGGGTCCATATCTGGCACTAGCTGTCACAACTGCTGATAGCGCAACTCAACTTAATGCCACAGATCAAACGAAGTTTGGTGCTCCTATTGCCTTCTCCCACATTCCATTCTTCCCTGACAGCCTCAATGACAGCACTAGGCCTTCTCAACACCCCCGATGTCAGCACTGAACCTCCCAGACACCCTCAATGACAATATTTGGCTAAGCCCCTCCATGAACTTGTCCTGCCCACACGTACCAACAGAAACCCTCCTCACAACTCCCCCAGTGCATACCCGGAGGTGGTTGGTGGTAGAGTCATGGGCTGGGATGGAAGCGTCTCCCCTCTGCTTCCAAACTGTCTGGTTCAAGGAAACAACATGGCCAACATGACCCCTAGCAATAATCTCACTTAAAGATGTACCATGAGACTAATATTAGGTGACATGGTGGCCATTTTGTTTCCCAGAACTGGACAGGGTGGGAGTGGAAGGTTACCTTCTCCTGTCCTAACCCACAACACCACAACTAATCACTTCCCAGGGGTGTTGGGGGGCAGGGTTTCCATTGGCATATATAGGTGGGGCTTGGTTCAGGGAGGGGCTTAGTCAAATGTTGTCATTGGGGGTGGTGGGAGGTTTAGCCTTGCCATTTGGGGTATTGGTTGAAAGGGGGGATCAGATGGGGGGGGGAGAACCGCTGCAGCAAACCTGAGGAACAATATTTATATCTGCTTGGGCTGGCACCATGTTATCTGCACGGAAGATGGTATCTGTGCTATCTGGCACTGCATTATCATGGTGCTGTGTGGCATATGCCCTGTGCAGTAAATGCAAGGCAGATGCTGTGCCACCCCCTGCATTTGCCATACAGGCTTTGCACTTACTGTATGTTAATTATTGCTGTTAATGCATGGAAAGTGCAAATCCTACTGCATTTTAGTAAAACAGCCTCTTCATTTTACACAACTGCTGGAAACCTGGCCAAAGAGGCTTCTATTAACCTCATATCAAGACATGATTGTGAAGCTTTTATTTATTTTAGGAATAAACATGTTGCTTTTCACGGTTTAAAAATTAATGTTTTTCTGGACCCTTCTCTTGCTACCCAAACGATTAAGAAGGAATTCCTTAATACTGCATTTTAGATATGGTGAACAATGTCAAGAGTTGAGATGAGCATTGAGAGGCTGAGATTATCTCCAACATACCCTGACACAGGGGTGAGGTTCACTGCTGTCATGATATGCACAAAATTAACTTGTGTGGAGACATTATCCTGAGGGAACTCCTCACAGTGGACTTCTTAAGACTCACTTGCTTCTAGCATATTTCCCAACCCAGATTAAACTATTGGCTTGCACGTGTCTCTGTAAACGTCATTACTTTTCTAACAAGGCCTCAAAGCAGGTAAGACACATCAGCATATACTCTATGCCAGCATTTCCCAAGTCCAGTCCTGGACTACCCTTGCCAGTCAGGTTTCAGCATATCTACAATGAATACGCATCAATTTGATTTGCATACACTGCCTCTATTATATGCAAATCTTTTTCATGCATACTCATTGGGGATATCCTGAAAACCTGACTGACATGGGGTACTCCAGGACCGGACCTGGGAAACACTGGTCCATGCTACACCTGTGCACCTATGTGCCTTTAAAAAATTGCTTCCTTAAAGGTAGTCTTCTGTTGATCTCCGGAAGTGGCAGCATTCACATTTATGCTCCCTGTGGCGCAGTCCGAAGCTTTCCCTCTGACCCGTTTTGCCCATGCAGAAACAGGAAGGGATGTCATAGGAAGCGGAACAGACCAGACTACTCATTAATGAATTAATCACAGAGTTAACTGCAATTAACTTGCAGCCCTAGGGCTCTATTTATTATTTACTGTTCATATTCCTATGGGTGTCTCTAGCGTTTAGCGTGAACTAATTTTTAGCGCACTAAGAACACTAGCGCACCTATAGCACAGCTTAGTAAACAGGCCCCTAGTGTGTAAGTACACTTACCCACAAAAGTGCTGCTATTCTGTACATTCATGTACCCAAGTGGCATGCAAATGAAGGTACTCCTTCAAGAATATAAGTCTTCTACCCATGGATTTTCAATGGCATTACCTGAAAAGTGCTAGTGAAACTCCTCTAACCACTGTGGCACTTTACAGATAGTATAGGAAGAGGTAGGGTGCGGCAACATTGGAATAACTATACATATAGAAGCAATATTCATATGTACAGCAATTCATTGAACCATAAGTACAAATATGGTGCAAAAAAGCAGTCCTACTAATTCATAATCCCAACAATTGTCCACAAGATATCGTAGAGTGGTCGATGATCATCAGTTAAAACAGGGGCTGTTTGGTTTAGTCAGAGAGAAAGGGTACTATTGAAAAACCCAGTTGTTGCAGATGTGGAAATAAGGCCAAGTGGACTGGTAAGGAATTGAGGAATTCTACTGGTTGAGCATTTGAATTTTCAACTTCAGATCTCTGAATGCTTCAGTCAGTTTTCAGCAGTTTGTGCCAAATTTGCCTTCGTCTTACCTCATTCTTGTCTAAAGAGACTTCAATTATTAAAGAATACCATAGCAAAGTTAGCTTTTGGAGTGCAAACAAACAACTCTGCCTTTGAGATTATTGCACTGGCCTCCTATTAAGGCTCAGGTTGTTGTTAAAATTTTGTTTTTTGTTTTTGTTTGTTGAGGAGAACTTTGGCAGAACTGCTGGTGTGGTATGTACCAAAACAGCAGATGAGAGGAGAGATTAGTTAGTACTAGGAGGTCAATGTTTAGGTACTATGGCCTAGTTTTATGGAATTCATTACCTTTGGAACGGAATATGGAGACACACTATTCGAGGTATCGTAAATTAGTAACAGCTTGGTTGCTCCAAAAGTATTTGTGAGGGGTGGGTGTTTTTATGGGGTAGGTGGATAGATCTGTGATGAATAGAGTATATTTGTGGTTTTATTTCTGTTTGGGTCAATATTCAGCCTGTATATTTTAAAACACCAGCTGCTGTGACATTTTTATACCCAGGTATTCAGTACTGGACTGTATCTCGATACCGGCGACCAACATCTGGGCATAATCTAGCTACTGGCACATATTTGCATACCAGTGATATTCAGTTAAAGTTAGTACAGCCTTCTTGCTATCCTAACTTTATTGGATAGTTACCACTAACTAACTCCCAGCTCCTCCGCAGCACTGGTCAGATAGTGCTGAGGCGGTTTGATCAGATTTTCAGCAGCAGTATCCACGCAAGTGCTGCTGAAAATCTGGGTATGATCCAATGAGTGGGAGAACTGCTCTTACCTGGAGACATGCCTCTGAATATTGGTCATCTTGATTATACATTTTTTTATTGCGTGCTTTTTTTAAATTGTAACTATCTTGATATTATTGAATGTGAGTTGAGGAATGACAAAGTACTAGGAAAACTGCTTTATTGTATGTATTGCTGCTTAATATTCCTGCTACACATATAAACAGCGGCCTACCTATATACTGGCACCAAAAATATATATAAATGCAATACCTGATTTTACTACATTTTTTAAAGCACCAGTTGCAACATTAAAAAAAATGATTGCTGTCACTGCTGAAAATTGACAAATGTTTTCTGAGTGTCTACTTTTAATATACATGTGCACTGGGACAATTTTATAAGTAAAATAAGTTATACATCTTCAAGTTGTTTATAAAATTACTCTCTATATCTTAGTGCATGCTTTTTACAATAATTAACAGCAGAACAGCTGAGTGGTAACAGCACATTTCTTATACCATACATTGTTTTTGCCTGCATTCTTTATAAGTGTGTTCCACTGTGGTAGCCATATTTTTACTTCAGGTTTTTTGTTTGTTTGAACCAGCAGCTTCCTTCAGCTCCCTGAGGTTGCCAGCTCAATCAAAATTGGTCTCTATTGGGGCAACAGTGCCATAAGCCCTCATTTTCAACTGCATAGAGTGTTTTCACATTTTTAACCCTCAACTCCTCTCATCTAGCCTAGGCTTTGTAATGATAATCCTAGGCCAGGAGCCACAGATTCTACCAATGTGGTATGTATCAGTCTAACCATAAGATAACTCTATTATGCGATGACTAGAACCCCTTCCACCATCCCAGAGGTTGTGAATGCTGCCTTTACAAAATCCTTAGCCTCAGCATGATGGGGAGAAGAAGCTAAGTTTAGGAACTTTACATTGGTCTCTCTACAGAAGTGCACTGCCACTGAGCACTGAGTAAGCCCTACTCTGTGCTTTTTCTTAAATTCAGGGATATTAGGAGGTGAAGACGGTGGTTCTGAAGAATGACAGTTCACTCCAGAATTTCAAAATGGCTGAAATATAAGACAGGAGGATGAGAGAAGAAACAGAATATATCAGGTACATACAGGTGGATAGGAGGAAGAGGCCCTTACCAGCATTGTAATCCTGAAGAACTCGTACACACAGTTTGGGAAGGGAGCCTGTCTCAAGCTGCAAGAAGAAAAGAAACCATTAGATGTGATACTTGTAGGCATAGTTCTGACTTTCCTGTGAATCTGTGATCGAAGCAGCTGGGAATCATGGGAACTCAACCTTTCAGCTGGGTCTGCTGCATTTTTCTAATTTTTTAGCACACACAGTCTGCTGCTTTAAAAAACAAAACAACAAGAACAAAAAACTAACACACTGACATGGTCCACTGCATTAAGTAAGTATTGCCATACTGGGACAGACCAAAGGTTCCATCAAGCCCAGCATCCTGTTTCCAACTGTGGCCAACCAAGTTACAAGTATCTGGCAAGATCCCACACACAACAACACAATACATTTTATGCTGCTTATCCTAGAAATAAGCAGTGGATTTTTCCCAAGTTCATTTTAATAATTGCTTATGGACTTATCTTTTAGGAAGTTATCCGAATCTTTTTTAAACCCCTCTAACTGCTTTTACTACATTCTCTGGCAACGAATTCCAGAGTTTAATTACACATTGACTGAAGAAATATTTTCTCTGATTTGTTTTAAATTTACTATTTTGTAGCTTCATTGCATGCCCCCTACTCCTAGTATTTTTGGAAAGAGTAAACAAGTGATTCACGTCTACCTATTCCACTCCACTCATTATTTTATAGACCTCTATCATATCTCCTCTAAGCCGTCTTTTCTCCAAGCTGAACAGCCCTAGCCGCTTTAGCCTTTCCTCATTTTTGTCGCCCTTCTCTGTACCTTTTCTAATTCCACTATATCTTTTTTGAGATGCGGTGACCAGAATTGCACACAATATTTGAGGTGCGGTCGCACCACTGAGCGATACAAAGACATTATAACATCCTCATTTTTGGTTTCCATTACTTTCCAAATAATACCTAACATTCTTTTTGCTTTCTTAGCCGCCGCCACACACTGAGCAGAGGGTTTCAACGTATCATCAATGATGACGCCTAGATCCCTTTCCTGGTCGGTGACTCCTAATGTGGAACCTTACATTACGTAGCTATAGTTCGGGTTCCTCTTTCCCACATGCATCACTTTCCATCTCTCTTATGCAGTGTGATGCTTTATCATTTTTCAAATTCTCTCTTCTTTTCCCCATGCCTCAGCCCAGCTGCATGTTTCTTCATTCCCTACCAGGAGTCACCACTGCTATTTCAACCCCTCTCCTCTGAGTCAAACTGACACTTATCTATATGAATCCATATGGAATGAAATATGCTGCTGGGGGCAGCCATTGACTGTAGAAAGATGTTAAAAGTGGAAACAGGAACAAAGGGAGAAAAGGGTCAGAATGCAGACACGGGAAACAGTAGGAAAATGAGGGTGGGAGTGGGAAAAGCGGGCACAGGAGGATGAAAGTGGAGAAGGTAGAGTTAAGAGTAAGGCAGGATGAGGTGGGAATAAAATGGATTTGAGAAGGAAGGTGAGTGCAGGGGAGGGTAAAAATGGAGAAAGGAGGGTGGGAGTGGTAAGGGGAAAATGATGAAAAAAGGATGAAAACAGAGAAGGAAATGAAGTCAGGAAGGGAGAGTAAGAATGGGGGGTGCGAAATCAAGTAAGAGCGATTATGGAAACAAGAAGTCGTATTGGAGGGCATGCTTCCCAAATGCACTCCTGAAAGCAGAATTCTACCATATTAAGAGGCCACTTGGACTAGTATGGCTAGTGACCTCAATCTCCCACACTGTTCTTATGGTCTGAATCTCTATGTCAAGATGCCACAAATGGGCAAGAGGAGAAGGGCAAGGAAACAGCAAAGCAAGAACAGCACTAATGCAGGAAATGTCCAAAGTAATATGTTTAATAAATAACTTTAGAGTAGGTAATAAAACCCAACATGGCCATGTTTTGCCGTAGGCTGCATCATGGGTGAAAACACACTAAAATACAAAACAGAAATATCACATAATGTAGCACCCCCCCACCCAAATAATGAATGTATCAAAAACAGTAACTATATATCAGTAATAAATGAAAAATTGCCTGTGCAACTAAATTAAAAGAACGAAAAACAGAAACAATAATGGTGGCAAACATCATACATCTCATCACAACAAATTAAGTCATGAATTAAAATGAGATACAAGTTAACAGAAATTCACAGCAAAGCACATAAAAGGTATCAAACAAACAGGTTTCAGTGACACACTTTTGATATAAAAAGGTATATATTTGAATGATTGTCACCAAGCAAACTATGGCAGCAGGTGACAGTCATCAAGTGGTTTAGGTTTCTGAGGAGATGGGAGAAGGAAATCCCTCTCCAAAGTTTACTATTGCTAGGGGGGGGGGGGGGGGGTTCAAGGAATCCTCTGGTGCAGTGGTATAGCTACGGAGGCCACAGGGGTCTGGGCCCCCTAAATTGGCTCTGGGGCTCCCAGTTTGACTGGCGGGGGTCCCCAACCCCTGCCAGCTGAAGCGTTTGTCCCATGCTGGTTTCGCAATGCGAGACTAGCGCAGGACAAACACATCAGCTGGCGGGTGTTGGGGATCCCCACAAGCCAAGGTTACTACACAGCGGCAGCGGGGAGAGGGAGCAGCGGCAGTGGGGAGGAAGGGCAAAATTTGCTCCCCCACCTCCCGTCGAGGTTTGGCTTCGCTCCTTCTCTGGTGTAAGCAAAATTCATTGTCTCCAATTTTTGGACTGTATTAAATGGGCATAGTCATGAGGAGCTGAACCCCTCCACCTTTGGCTCCCACCTCCTTTTGCTCTGCCAGGTGAAGAAATCCTAGAAGCAGAGCCTGGGC
This sequence comes from Microcaecilia unicolor, assembly GCF_901765095.1. Taxonomy (NCBI): domain Eukaryota; kingdom Metazoa; phylum Chordata; class Amphibia; order Gymnophiona; family Siphonopidae; genus Microcaecilia; species Microcaecilia unicolor. The sequence goes on from NC_044032.1 coordinate 447,081,914, forward strand.
TGGAGCACTGCTGTGGCTGCGAGTGAAAACTGAAGAAGTGCCGGTAGCAGCTCAAGCCTCTACCGTGGCACTGCGAGCACCTCGGATACTGGTGGGAATATTTCCTATGCTGATCTCATAAGCACTGTTCCCTCTAAGCTGAGTGGGAGTCCTACAGTCCCTGCCAGTGGGGGGGGGGGCTGTTTCACTATCACATTTCCAATTGTGAGGGACAGGCAAGCTGTGCAGAATCTAGGGAACCTGCCTGTCCCAAGCCATTGAAAACACAACATTGAAATACCCCCTTCTCCCCCACCTGGCAGCAATGTAGTTGGAGGACTCCCATTCAGTTTAGAGGGAACAATGCTCATGAGATCAGCTTCGGGCAGTGGTAGCCCACTAATTCTCAGTGAACTCACATGCTGTGATAGAAGCTTGAGCTGCTGCTGGCACTTCTTAACTGTTCACTCGTGGCCTTACCAATGCTCCAGTCCAGGCTCTGCTTCCAGGATTTCTTCAGCTGGTGGGGTTTGAGGATCCAGGTCAGATATGGTAGGATTAAGTTTTCGTGTATGGGATGAAGAGGGAAAAGGGAAAGCAGGAGATGGATGATTGGGTGAGGGGCGAGGCCCACCTGTGTTACCCTGGGCCCTCCTAAAAAATAATTTCTGGCTACGACAGAGTCATACTGACTCTTGATTTTCTGTATGGATTACACAGGATATAAATGTATGATTTGCCAAATAATTCACCTGAATCAAATACCTCATAAGAGACTCCTGAGGAATTAGAAAGTCATGGGATGGGAGGTAATGTCCTACTGTGGATTAAAAACTGATTAAAAGATAGAAAACAGCGAGTAGGGTTAAATGGTCAGTATTCTCAATGGAGAAGGGTAGATAGTGGGATTCCCCAGGGATCAGTGCTGGGACCGCTGCTTTTTAACATATTTATAAATGATCTAGAGATGGGAATAACTAATGAGGTAATTAAATTTGCTGATGACACAAAGTTATTCAAAGTTGTTAAATTGCAAGAGGACTGTGAAAAACTGCAAGAGGACCTTATGAGACTGGGCGTCCACATGGCAGATGATGTTTAATGTGAGCAAGTGCAAAGTGATGCATGTGGGAAACAGGAACCCAAACTATAAGTGATGCAAGGTTCCACGTTAGGAGTCACCGCCCAGGAAAAGGATCTAGGTGAAATCATTGATGATACTTTGAAAACCTCTGCTCAGTGGCTAAGAAAGCAATTATTTATTTATTTATAGCCCACATTTTCCCACCTATTTGCAGGCTCAATGTGGCTTACATGGTACCGCGGTGATATTGTGGTAAAAGAAGGGTCGTGTTTGGTAGATATATTGGGGAAGTTATGGAGGGGGGATCATGGTTAAGGTATGTCCATTACAGTCTTTGGTTTTGCAGTGTCGCAAGAACTTAGGTTTTTATGTTGGGTCGGTGGGGTATGCCTTTTTGAACAGGTTTGTTTTTAGTTCTTTCCGGAAACTTAGGAATTATTAGGAAAAGAATGGAAAACAAAAATGAGAATGTTATAATGCCTTTGTATCGCTCCATGGTGCAACCACACCTTGAATACTGTATACAGTTCTGGGCACCGGATCTAAAAAAAAGATATAGTGGAATTAGAGAAAGGCAACAAAAATGATAAAAGAAATGGGATGACTTCCCTATGAGGAAAGGCTAAAGCAGCTAGGGCTCTTCAGCTTGTAGAAGAGATGGCTGAGGAGAGATATAATAGAGGTTTATAAAATACTGAGTGGAGTGGGACAGGTAATTGTGATTCACTTGTTGACTCTTTTCAAAAATACTAGGATTAGGGGGCATGCAAAGAAGCTACTGAGTAGTAAGTTTAAAACGAATCAGAGAAAATATTTCTTCACTCAATGAGTAATTAAACTCTGGAATTTGTTGCTAGAGAATGTGGTAAAAGCAGTTAGATTAACAGGGTTTAAAAAAAGGTTTGGATAATTTCTTAAAAGAAAAGTCCATAAGCCATTATTAAGATGGACTTGGGAAAATCCAATGCAAATTCTAGAATAAGCCGCATAAAATCTGTTTTGCTGTTCTGGGATCTACTTGTGACCTGGATTAGGCACTGTTGGAAACAGGATACTGGGCCTAACGGACATTAGGTCTGTCCCGGTATGGCAATGCTTATGTTCCTATGTTATGCTCTTAAGTTAATTTCCTGTAGAACAACTGCATCTAGACTGATTGTGTGGTTTTAAATACTTTTTGATGCAAATGTAATGGTCAGAGGACACTTCACAAAACTGTCTCCCACCCCCACCCCTCCATGGGCAAAGGACCCAGGAGCAATGTTTGTTTGATGGCCCATGAACCTTCCAAAACAGTTCCTGCATCCAATCAGAGGCTAGGGCAGGGCAGGGCTACATCTCTATCCTCTGGTACCTTTCCTGCTTCATCCTCTATGGCTGCCTGATCCTCCGCTGTCTCCCAGTTCTCTCCTCCAATTCCATTGTGCTTTAAATTATTCATGTGGATTTCCTGTGAGCCGCAAGATTTCTCGGTGAAGTCCACATAGGAAAGCGCTTCCTCTACGTTTGAGAGGGACACAGAAAGAGAAAGGCTCAGGAGTATACTTCATGCTACTTTCCATTATGACAAAAGTAGCAGCACTGTATTTTTTAATAATAATCCCTCACCCCCTCCCTTCCAGCCCAAGGTGTTGGACCGATAAATCATTGGACTAAACGGCACGACTACCAGGGGGGGGGCTCTTGGACAGGTCTGCTCCTCAGAGAGCCAGTGGGTGTTGTGCTTCAGCGATACTTGAGACTCCCTCCATCTTGGAGATGTTACTGATTTCACCACAGCATCTCTGAGCCCTACTAATCTGTCAGCTCCTGGAGCTGAGCCCAGGTTTTGGCACCCTTCAGTGATTGTTGAGTTGCATTACTGTCAAGTATGTACAGGGCACACAACCAATGAAGGGACAAAACATGGGAAGTATGGCAGAACCCCAGCAATCCCAGTAACTAACCAGCCTGCTCCTCCTGATGAGGGCTATTCTATGACAGGTTGCCACAATTTAGGCACTATGGGTATTATTCTATATATGGCGCCTTAAAAATCTGCGTGTAAAAATATTAGTGTATTCTCTAAAGTATGCCAAAATTTTATAGAATAGACTTAAATTTCTGCACAGTATATAGAATACACTGAGCGGCTCGCCATGCAACTAAATTTGGCCGCCTATATTTAGGCCACGCTTTACTTGGTGTAAATCCTGAAGCCTAAATTAGGTGCAGATTGGGTGTATTCTATAATAATGCGCATAGATTTTACAAACACTCACCCTTTCAAGTATGCGACTTAGAATTTAGGTGCACCACTTAGAAAGTTCTGCACGCAAATCTCAATTAATGCAATTAGTGCTAATTGCTTAACATCCAATTAACAGCACTGATGAGCTAGTTTACCAGTTAAGTTATGCAAAAAGTTATAGGATTCGCTTCAGTTTCCGGGCAGATTTTCAGGCACCATATATAGAATCTAGGGGTATATTTCTGCAGGCTGTGAGCCTACTCTATTAGAACACTTATGCTCATACGTGTTCCTACAGAACACGCACACAAACTGGTACTGGCGCACCTCGATACAGGCCAGGTCCATGGCTGATGTAAATTCACATGCAGAATTTACAATATTCTATAAGCAGCCCAGGTAAAGTTCAGCCTCACCTATGATATGCCTGTGCCTGTCTCCTGTGAATGCCTCCCCCTGCAATTACACGCTAAGCCATGATTCAAAGTTCTTTTTCTTACCCATAAGGCTCTACATTTAGGTAATTTGTCCTATATGGCTGTGTTGGAGTAGCCTAGTGGTTAGTGCAGTGGACTTTGATCCTGGGGAACTGAGTTCGATTCCTACTGCAGCTCGTGACTCTGAGCAAGTCACTTAACCCTCCATTGCCCTTAGTACAAAATAAGTACTGAATATATGTAAACCGCTTTGAATGTAGTTGCAAAAACCTTAGAAAGGCGGTATATCAAGTCCCATTTCCCTTTCCCCCACCCTTATACTCCTTTCTGTGCACTTCAATCCTGAGTTCTAATCAATTGGCTTTACTTTCTCCTAAACAGGCTTATTAAGAAACTATCCATAATTCAGCTTTTTTCTTTTTGGCCCCTAGCCGCTGAAATAGCCTGCCCCCAGACATTAGATCAGAAGATACATTAATTAAATTTAAGGTAAAATTAAAAACATTATTTCAAGCAAGCTTTCAGGATTACTGCATTTATTTAAGTTCCAATCCTGTTGGTATGCATTGCACCACCTTTTGCATTGTACATCCTTCCTCACCTAGCTAGTTTCTTTCCTTCATTCTCTCTCTCCCCCTCTCCTTCCTTTTCAAGGTAATAAATAAAAATGAAACAAAGCATATAAAAGAAAATAATATGATACCTTTTTTATTGGACTCAATACATTTAATAATAAACGTATTTAGTTCAATAAAATAAGGTATCTTATTTTCTTTTCTCTGTTTTGTTCTATTTCTATTTATTACCTTGAAAAGTGGACTAGATTGGCTACTACAGCACTTCACCATTCCTTTTCGTATTTATGGTAGTACTCTTTCCTATTATTATCGGAATTCTGATTCCCATGATTTTATGTCGTATTTTAATTCGTTAACCGCTTTGACCTCTCTTGAGAAAAGGCAGCATATCAAGTTTTAAGTAAACAAATTACAGCAGTGATTAGGTGTGTTACTACCATTTATGCACGAAAGCAAACACGTACCCGCACAGATGTCAGTATTCTATCCCCCCGATATTCAAAAGCATTTAACCGACAAGGATGAGCACCTGGCCGGATAAATTGCTGCATAACCAGCTGACGATTTTCAGCTCCACTTTAGCGGCTATATGTGACCACGTGAATATGTGGGATATCTCTGACCAGTTAGAAGAAAACCGGCTAAGTCTGAATATCAACGTAACCAATTATCTTGTAACAGGCCAAAAATAAACCGGATATTCAATGCTGGTCACTGGAAACAGCCAGGCATTGAATATCCAGGTTTAGCTGTGAATATCGGCCCCTATAAGTTTAAGCATACAAAAAGCACCTAAATGTAGGCAACCTGTTACATAGTGGGGGGGGGGGGGGGTATGCATACAGTGGGTCTTCCTAGCCTATAAACCTTATACTATTTCACTTATTTCCTTGGATGAACTGGTTACCTTGGTGTTTCAAAATATAGTTAAACCCTGAGGTTGAAACCTTTCAGTTGGAGTTAAGAGCTAACTTTTCACTTTGGAAGTCTTACCCAGTGCAGGACCTCTGCCACAGCTAGACCTTGGGGTTTCAAAGGGTTCTTCTTGCTGCACAAATTCTGAACTGTCCAGTTGTGTCTCCAAGGGTACACCCTGCACGGCAGAGAGAGAGTCAAGTTCCGGCTGTGACTTCAAATAGCAGCTGTCGGCAACTGACTCGCTTGAATAGGCATCCTCGGAGCATGGCATCTGAACAGTAGCATCAGGAACAAGCTTGGCACTGGTCTGCAATATGGTGGGGCTAGCAGGGATCACAGTATTATTGTTGGAAGGAGGCAGGGACTCTACCGTGGATGGGCTCTCAGCCAGAACAGGCTCTACCCAGGGCAGATGCTGAGGTTCCACAGAATCTTGACTGGACAAGCTCTCCAGGGGCAGGGATTTATCAGCAGAAGGGCTGGAAGTGTGTGCAGGCTCAGCATTTTGTGGTGGGTCACCAGATGGGTTGCTAGTTGGTGTAGACTCCTCCTTGGAGTTTATAAAAGGCAGGGACTCGGGCCTGGGTGTATTGGCAGGGGGTGTACAGACTGATCTGGATGGACTGGAAGTTGGTGAAGATTCATCCCTGGATGGACTCACAGAGGACAAAAACTCATCTCTAGGTGAGTTAATATGGTGTAAAGATCCAACACTAAGTGGACTGGTGGGCGGCGGTGTTCCAATTTGGGGTTTGTTTACTGGGGGTTGAGATTCAGCTCTTGGTGGACTAACAGGTGGCAAAGACCCAGCTTTGCGTGGCATGGTAGGAGGCGGAGATTTGCATGCTGAAGGGAGAGACTCAGTTCTGGGTGGAACAGTAGGGGGCAGAGACCCATATCTGGTGGGACTTGTAGGACTGAAAAACCCCGAGGAGGATGAAACAGGTTCAGGGGTGCGAGAGCCCATGGAAGAAAAGAATTCATTTCGGAGGGAGTTAGAGGGAGAGACAGGGCTTTCTGGTGTTCGGAAGATAAAGGCAGATTCTGTCAGACTGCGTTGATACCGCAGGAAGGGTCTCCGAGGACCTCCTAGGAAAAATACAAGGAGAAGCATCACAAAAAGCAAATGAATAAAGAAAACACATCAAAATGCTTCTCTGCTCTGAGTTCTCTTCAATCTTTTCAAGGAAAAGAAAGAGGGGCCCATAGAATTATACAAGCAGGAGTTTTACTCTTTTTTTAAAACATTATTTTTTGGCAACTGGGATTAACTCCTTGCTCCTGCCATTAATTTCTTCACTAACAGCCAGGCGAACGGCGGCACACAGAACAGTCTGTCGCACAGCATTTTGGGGTCCTTTTACTAAGCTGCGATAAAGTACTAACACGTGCTCACTGCAAGTTAAAAAGCACTACCGCAGGGCATGCTGAGGCGTCCAGTGGTAGTTTGGGGATCGGTGCATGCTACCCACACACTAAAAAACAGAATTTATTATTTAGTGCCGAGGGCATGTCTGGGGGTGGAGAGTAGACGTGTTCCACACTAATAGGTTAGTTCAGCTACATCGCCGCACGCTGATGAGCATGTGATTAGTGCATGAGGCCTTACTGCTTACAAAATAGGTGGTGGTAAGGGATCACACGCTAATGGTGAAATTATCTTGTGTATAACAGATAGAGGGAGCAAAGCACAGCAAAAGCCAACAAAACAAAACAAAAAGCACCAAGGGCCTCCAAAGAAAAGGGATCAAGTCTTTAATGATATACGTTGATGAAACAATACTTAAATGGACCCGACACGGTCCGTGTTTCGGCGCCCAGCGCCTGCGTCAGGGGTCACAAGGAATAACTGACCACATATGGCAGTATTATGAAGAACAAAATAAAGTGAAAAAGCGACCTCGTACAGTCCCCTTAATGCAAAATAGATAGATATTTAGATTGAGCAAACACAATCCTTCAGTCCAAAGCTCAATCCGTGTCGGGTCCATTTAAGTATTGTTTCATCAACGTATATCATTAAAGACTTGATCCCTTTTCTTTGGAGGCCCTTGGTGCTTTTTGTTTTGTTTGTTGAAATTATCTTGTGGCCATTAATAGGAAAAACTGGCCTCAGCATGTGGGAAAGACCCACGCTGGGGACAGCGCAGGCCACCTTTTAGCATGGCTTGGTAAAAGGGCCCCTCTGTTTCCTATATAAAGCTTTAACTTCACCTCAGAGTGCCACCGAGTCAACCAGCTTAAGAAAGAATTGAACATAAAATGTTTGTAAATCTCAAAAATTGTAGCTCTGTGCCCTCGGGGAGCCACATGCCTTTTTATTTTAAAGTCATTGGGTGAGAGGAAGGGGCATCTTAAACCAGAGGGATATTTTAAAGCACAATTTTCACACAGTTTTTCAGTAAGATGTGGCTGTAAAGTGCTGAATCAAAGGAATCAGTAGACTGAAAACACACTGAGATAATAGTCTTAGAAGAGCTAGTTACTTGTAATTAGTGAGAGGACCAATTAATTTATTCCCAGGGAAAGTGATTACATAAGAACATAAAAGTAGCTATAATGGGTCAGACCAATGGTCCCAGTAGCCTGTTTCCAAACAGTGGCCAAGCCAGATCAGAAGTACCTGGCAGAAACCCAAATCGTGGCAAGATTCCATGCTACCAATCCCAGGGCAAGCAGTTGCTTCCCATGTCTGTCTCAATAGCAAACTATGCACTTTTTCTCCAGGAATTTATCCAAACCTTTTTTAAACCCAGATACACTAACCACTGTTACCACATCCTCCAGCAAAGAGTTCCAGAGCTTATGAGTGAAAAAATATTTTCTCCTATTTGTTTTAAAAGTATTTCCATGTAACTTCCTTGAGTGTCCCCTAGTCTTTGTACTTTTAGAATGAGTAAAAAATCAATTTACTTTTACTCATTCTACACCACTCAGGATTTTGCAGACCTCAATCATATCTCCCCTCATCCATCTTTTTTCCAAGCTGAAGAGCCCTAACCTCTTTAGCCTTTCCTCATAAGAAAGGAGTTCCATCCCCTTTATCATTTTGGTCGCTCTTCTTTGAACCTTTTCTAATTCCTCTATATCTTTTTTGAGATATAACGACCAGAACTGAACGCAATACTCAAGGTGCGGTTGGCACCATGGAGTGATACAGAAGCATTATAGTATTTTCGGTCTTATTCACCATCCCTTTCCTAATAATTCCTAGCATCCTGTTTGCTTTTTTGGCAGCCACCACACACTGAGTAGAAGATTTCTGCGTATTATCTACGACGACACCTAGAACTTTTTCTTGAATGCTCACCTCTAAGGTGGACCCTAGCATCATGTAACTATGATTCGGATTATTCTCTCCCACGCACATCACCTTGCATTTGTCCACATTAAATTGCATCAGCCATTTCGACACCCAGTCTTCCAACTTCCTAATGTCTTCCTGCAATATTTCACAGTCCGCACGTGTTTTAACAACCTTGAATAGTTTTGTGTCATCTGCAAATTTAATCACTTCACCCTTCGTTACAATTTCCATATCATTTATAAATAAGTTAAATAGCACCAGTCCCAGTACTGATCCCTGTGGCACTCCACTGTTCACCCTCCTCCATTGAGAGAAATGACCATTTAAACCTACCCTCTGTTTTCTGTCCAATAACCAATTGCTAATCCACACCAGAATCTTGCCTCTATCCCATGACTCTTTAATTTTCTCAGGAGTCTCTCATGAGTAACTTTATCAAAAGCTTTCTGAAAATCTAGATACACTACATCAGGTGGCTCACCTTTATCCACATGTTTATTCACACCTTCAAAGAAATGAAGCAAATTGGTGAGGCAAGACTTTCCTTGGCTGAACCCATGCTGACTCTGTCCAGTTAAACCATGTTTGTCTATGTGTTCTGTAATTTTATTCTTTATAATAGTTTCCACTATTTTGCCCAGCACTGATGTCAGGCTTACCAGTCTGTAATTTCCCAGATCACCCCTAAAACCCTTTTTAAAAATCAGTGTGACATTGGCCACCCTCCAATCTTCAGGTACTATGGATGATTTTAACGACAGGTTACATATTACTAACAGCAGATCAGCAATTTCATGCTCGAGTTCTTTGAGGAGACTTGGATGTAAGTCATCCGGTCCAGGTGATTTACTACTCTTTAATTTCTCAGTTTGGCTCAGTACATCTTCCAGGTTCACAGAGATTTCTTTCCGTTACTCCACATCATCACCCTTGAAAATCATTTCCAGTACAGGCAGATCTTTTACATCTTCTGCTGTAAAGACAGAAGTAAAGAAATCATTCAGTTTTTCCATTATGGCCGTGTCCTCCCTCAGTTGCCCCTTTTGCTCCTTCGTGATCTAATGGTCCAACTGATTCCCTCACAGGCTTTCTGCTTCTGATGTACTTGAAAAGGTTGTTACTGTGAGTTTTAGCTTCTGCGGCAAGTTTCTCTTCATATTCTCTTTTAGCCTTCTTTATTATCAGTTTTGGTCTCCGTGACATTTTTTTCACCATATCTGTGTTGTCCTGCTGTCATTTGAGAGACACTGATGTTGTCAGTAGTAGATATATAGGTATCTTACTGATTTGGGTCTATGTACTGGTTTTAATTTCTGTGGTATATTTATTTTTGTCTTCAGTCTTTGTCTTGAAGTATTTCTTAAGTTTTAATTGTGATTCCGCTAAAATTATGGATGTACAGCTAGAAGTTATTTTTATTCTTTCCAACCGAATGGAATGTTGTAAAGAAATTATGCATAAGAGTTAAAAAAAGAAGTCTGGTGACAAAAAACTCTGAAAATTTAATGAAACAAGACCAAATCTGCCATGCAAGAAAAATACATCAACTTCAAAGATGGGCCAGATCCCACTACTTTTTTTGCTTCCAGATTCAAGAGAAATAAAGCACCCCCTAAAATGACCCAATGCATTAACATAACAAAACAATTCTGGCTGCTGCAGCAGCAGCATGCAGACACTGGTCACTATAACACAGTGGTTAGGAAAGTGCACTGTTCGAACTGTCTTCTCCCTCTCATGTCCTCTCCTGATCAGAACCAACACAGATATAATGCACACACACACACAAATGCACGCAGGGATTGAGGAAAAAACAAATGCACAGACATACACATACACACAAACTGAGGTACTCACAAGACACATCGGCAGAGCTGCCAAGTTACCCAATCCAGAAGGGAGATTTTGGACAAGTCCCGAATTTCTGACATTCCCACCCTGATACATTTCAGTGCCTGAAGTGCTAATTCCAAGGGGTAGAATCACGTATCTAATATAATAAAACGCACCGTGAACGTTCTGAAGACAACGTTCTGTGAAGCCGGAAACTTGAAGCCGGAAGCTTCAAGCCCTGAAGCCCTGAAGCCCTGAAGCCTTGAAGCCATCTGACGTCACTCCCAGTGAAGCCTTCAAGCCAGCCAGCCGTCTCTGCCCCGCCCTCGCCTCAAACCAAACAAATCGGGAAGCGAAGCGTCAGGGAAGGAGGCGGCGCTCCCGACGTCTAGCCTTCCCTTCGCTGTGTTCCGCCTTAAAAAGAAGGCGGAACACAGCGAAGGGAAAGCTAGACGTCGGGAGCGCCGCCTCCTTCCCTGACGCTTCGCTGCACGAACCGCCACGGAGGTAAAGTTAAAACGAAGAAGAAAAAAAAAAAAAGGGATGCATGGATGCGAAGGGGGGGGCATGGATGCGAGGCATGGATGCGAAGGGGGGGGGGAGAAGAGGGCGGGCCAGGCTGGGACATGGGAGAGAGAGTAGCATGGATGCGAGGGGGGGGGTCATGGAAGGGCAAGAGGGGACTTGCTGGAAAGGATGAATGGAGGCGGCAGGGGACAGAGGAGCATGGATGGGTATGGATTAGGAGGCAGGGCACAGGGAGAGAGGGGAATTACTAGAAATGGATGAATGGAGGGGGCAGGGGAAAGAGGAGCATGGATGGGCATGGATTGGGAGGGCAGGACTCAGGGAGAGAGGGAAATTGCTGGATAGGGAAAAATGGAGGGGCCAGGTGACAGATGAGCATGGATGGGCATGGATTGGAAGGGGCAGGACACAGGGAGAGGGGAATTGCTGGATAGGGATGAATGGAGGGGACAGATGGGCATGGATGGATATGGATTGCAGAGCAGGCCTCAGGCAGACAGAGGGAAATTGCTGGATAGGGAAAAATGGAGGGGCCAGGTGACAGATGAGCATGGATGGGCATGGATTGGAAGGGGCAGGACACAGGGAGAGGGGAATTGCTGGATAGGGATGAATGGAGGGGACAGATGGGCATGGATGGATATGGATTGCAGAGCAGGCCTCAGGCAGAGAGGGGAAATGCTGGATAGGGAAAAATGGAGGGGCCAGGTGACAGATGAGCATGGATGGGCATGGATTGGGAGGGCAGGACTCAGGGAGAGGGGAATTGCTGGATAGGGATGAATGGAGGGGACAGATGGGCATGGATGGATATGGATTGCAGAGCAGGCCTCAGGCAGAGAGGGGAAATGCTGGATAGGGAACAATGGAGGGGCCAGGTGACAGATGAGCATGGATGGGCATGGATTGGAAGGGCAGGACTCAGGGAGAGGGGAATTGCTGGATAGGGATGAATGGAGGGGACAGATGGGCATGGATGGATATGGATTGCAGAGCAGGCCTCAGGCAGAGAGGGGAAATGCTGGATAGGGAACAATGGAGGGGCCAGGTGACAGATGAGCATGGATGGGCATGGATTGGAAGGGCAGGACTCAGGGAGAGGGGAATTGCTGGATAGGGATGAATGGAGGGGACAGATGGGCATGGATGGATATGGATTGCAGAGCAGGCCTCAGGCAGAGAGGGGAAATGCTGGATAGGGAAAAATGGAGGGGCCAGGTGACAGAGGAGCATGGATGGGCATGGATTGGAAGGGCAGGACTCGGAGAGGGGAATTGCTGCATAGGGATGAATGGAGGGGACAGATGGGCATGGATGGATATGGATTGCAGGGCAGGCCTCAGGCAGAGAGGGGAAATGCTGGATAGGGATGAATGGAGGGGGCAGGTGACAGACAAACATGGATGGCCATGGATTGGGAGGGCAGGGCTCAGGGACAGAGGGGAATTGCTGGAAAAGGATGAATGGAGGGGGCAGGGGACAGATGGCCATGGATTGGAAGGGCACGGCTCACACTCTCTCTCTCATATACAATGTCTTTCTCACTCTCACACACTCTGTCTCACACTGTATCACATTCACTCTCTATGTGCCACACAGTCACTCACACACTCGCTTGGTCTCATACACTCACTCAAACAGAATCTGTGTCTCACACACACTCTCTCGCCCACACACACACACTCTCACTCACACTGTGTCTCACATACACACTTGCACACACTCTCATTCTCACACACACACTCTCTCACAAACACACTCACACCCAGACTCACGCTCTCTCTCACACAATCACACTTTCACTCCGACTCTCAAACAGTCAGTCTCACATACACTCTCCCAAACATACACACTCCGAGGAAAACCTTGCTAGCGCCCGTTTCATTTGTGTCAGAAACGGGCCTTTTTTACTAGTTACAAATAACACACTGCATTGAGATACAAGTTCAAAACAAGGACTGGCCAAAAAGTGTTCCTCCTGGAACTGGGTAACTTGGCAGTTCTGCATTCACCTGCCCACACATACACACAAACAAAAGAGAGACAGTCACCCACAAACATGCAGACACATATCCATAAAACAGATGCAGACAGACACGCATATATCCACACGCAGAGTTGCAAATTATTCTGTGAAGCATGCTCTGCATTCTCTTCCCACCATGCACCCTCCTCATTCCTTCTGCTTTGCCTCTATCATTGCTGGCTTGGGCCTTAATGATTCAGATATGCAGTTCCTGCTCTTTGTTATAAATTTTACACTGAAACCTAGTGGACCTAGCTTTCTTCATGGTTACTATATACAGTGACACCTAGATATTGAACCACGTAGTGTGTTATTGGTTGCTATGAATGTGGAATTGGGACAGCGACACCCTTTGGTTAAAATGTAACATCCATCCTTTGAAATCTGCAGGCAATAGCTAATAGTTAGATAAATCATCACATTGGGTTTCATTTTATTATTCTTTCCAAACCAATGGAATGTTTGGGTACTGCTCCATTCTAGTCATCCCTCCCCTTCCACCTCCAAGTCAGGGACAACACACACACTCAAGCAACACAGAAATAAATATATACACAGAAAGAGGCAACACAAATACAAATACACACACAAACACAAACGATATGCACTCACAGAGGGGTTAGAAAGACTTCCCTGACCCATGTTCACATGTTATCTGATTAATATAAATTTGTCCTCATTTAACCCCTCTTTATCCTCTCATAGGCCTTCACACAGTAATCAGTGTGTTGGAGAGCTGTACTAAGCTTCAGCTTACAGTGATCTAATGCATGCATTAAAAACATTTTTACTCCTAATGCAATGGCAGTTTTACTCCTGAACAAATGGCATGCGCATTATTGCAGCACACCATGCCAGGGTAATATGCAGCCATTTGCTGCACTTGGAGTAAAATCTCTCCCTTTCTATCAGTGCATGAATGGGTAATAGCTCAAGCACTGACAGGAAAGTAGATGACAAAAATAAATAAACAAAACAAGCCTGCCATGCTCCCCAGCCCCTGCCCCCTACTCATACCATACAAAGTTGCCCTGGACTTACCCAACCCTCCCTGCTCTTTCCTGTGCCATATGGTCCAGAGCACCTCTTGGCTATTATCTCTCTCTAAAGTTGGGAGGCAGGAGTGTTGCTCAGTTGCTTGACAGACATTGATCTCATACTCACCAGAACCAGTAGGGGAAGTGGGAGAGTAAGAGGGGGAGAAGGAAATGGAGCGCTGCTCTCTCTGCCTGAAGAAGTCTCGTGGATTTAGGGAGCGTTGAGACACAAGTACTGCTGCTTCCTGTAAGCAAAGGGCAAAGCAGCACTATTTAGCCATGGAAAGAGGCCAACGAGAAAAGAGTGAAAGGTATGGGAAAGGGGAATAGAAGGGCAGAAGGAAGAAACACATAAGAAAGAAGCGTAGCAAAAGACAAAGAAGGGGTTTGATTTTAAATTGGCACGTTTCATCTTTAACATTTTAAATGATTATGATTCCTGTAGAGTTTCTTTCCTTAAATTTTTTTTGTTGTAGTAGCAAAAAAACGACAGGCTGAAGGACAGTTGTACATTAGTTTCCCCATTTTTCAGAACTGTTTGTTTCAAGAGGTTTTTGGAAATACCCTTCTCTTATAAAGCAGTCCAAGTATGGAATGTGCTTCCTGTTTCTCTAAAGAAAACTTCTTCTTATTTACCATTTCATAGACATTTGAAAACTGTTTTGTTTCAAAAGTTTTTAGCTGAATGATCTTGATTTGGGCTTTTAGTTAATGTTCTGTTGATAATTACTGTAAACAGCTTTGGGTACAACAACTTGAGAAAAGGTGGTATAGAAGTGTCACGATTTGATTAGGTTAGACTGGATATCACGAAATTGATGACAGAAATCAAAAAAGGAATCTGTGATGAAAAGAAAATGGCAATAAAGAAGGAATAAAACAAGGAAGAAAGAGCAGGAACATTACTTCAGAAAAAGCAAGGCTTTCTGTACAAGGCTGTTTTAATTTGGAATACTCTCCATGGGGGGACTCTGCTATTTTTCTTGGCTGGGACCCTCCTCTAGTCTGTTTATGGCGTCCAAGCCCCCGTGTACAGATCCAGGCAAAACTCGCATCCAATATACTAAGATGGCTGATGCTGCTAGTTCAGCAGGTCTGTTGTTAGGCTCTCCTTGGGTGACTGAAATCTCACAATAAGTGGCCTCGCTTATGGACAAGACTTGGAGAGACAAATTTCAGAAGCTGTTTGATACACTGGACTTGGTGGAAGGATACCTAGAGAGCCTCAGGTGGATACTGGAGCTTTTCAGGTGTGTCTGGCTGATGTGGAGGATGCCACTCAGACTGCAGAGGGGGAGCACACAACCAAAGTGCAAGCCCTCAAAGAGAAGCTTGATGAACCGTAAAATCGCTCACATTGATCCAGGGTATCCTGGATCGGTCACAGACTTAGAACTGAGAGGTTTCCTTGAGGCCCTGTTTCATACTTCTCTGGTGCTTCTGGACACAGCAGGTCCCCTCCAGATTGAGCACGCCCATTGACTGGGGCAGATTCAGAGTAATCAACAGTCTAGAATGGTTCTACTGAGTCTCTTGAACTTTGCTCACAAAATTATGATCTTACAGTCTCTCAGGGCAGAGAAATAATTGGAGTACAATGGTCATTGAATGCTCTGCTTCCAGGATTATTCTGCTATGAGGCAGGAGTTTGCCCCCTTTGTTCTAAGTTGTTTCAGCAGAAGGTGCAATTTGCGCTTCTCTATTCAGCCAAACTTCATGTGATGGACCAGGATCAGTCTAAGTTTTTTTTATCTCAGTACAGGAAGCTAAGGCCATTGTGGACCGTCATTTATCGCCACTGGACATTGATAAGGTATCCTGAAGAATGGATAAGAATTTCCATGGGCACCTCTCCTTAGACTTTGGCGGGGGGTTCTGGGAGCTTTCAGTTGCTAGATTTCCCCCCCCCCCCTGCTTCTTTGTTTCTATTGGTGATGTTCTGCTGGTTCCCTGGGGGAGGGTGGTGGGAATGGGCAGCTGAGCCCCATCAAATCTTTCCTCTAGTTGGTGACTGGATATCATAGGGGGAGGGGTGTGTGGCAGTTTCCCTCAGATCTTTATTATGATACTACCTTTCATGATTTGTTGATAGCTAAGTGGAAGGATGATGTGGCTTTGAATGCACAACATCAAAATGCAACAAAGGTGGTGTTGCAACAAAGGTGGTGTTGAGGGGAGAGATAATGGCCTATGTGGCACATAAGCACAAGGCCTTGAGATAGAGAATTCTTACAGTTGGAACAATTGCTCTAATCTCAACGTCAGTTATATGGGAGGGTCCCCACTCAGGAAAATAGAGAACGCCTCCTGGTGTCCCAGTCTGCACCGAACACTTTACTTCTTCACCAGAGAACAGTGAAATCCTGTTTGTATTACAAATATAGGGGCCCTTTTACTAAGCCGCAGTAAAAGGTGGCCTGTGGCAGTGTAAGCGCATGTATTATAAGCGCATCAGGCCAGTTTTTACCGTGTCTGCAAAAATGTTTTGTTTTTTTTAAATGTGACGGGAAAAAGGCATGCGGTAAAACTGAAACCAGTGTGCATCTAAAACCGGCCTGAGCCCTTAAAGCCACTTATTAATTTAGTGGTAAGGGCTCACATGCTACACACGAGGTGACCTGTCACTAAGCGCTATCTGCCAATTATTGCCGGAAATGGGGCGCGTGGGAGAAAATAAATAATTCATCCAGGCGTTATGGGAGCGCGCCAAATCTGAAATTACCACCGCGGCTTAGTAAAAGGGCCCCATAAATTGTTCTGCCATGGTAATAAAATGGGAGCTCTTTTGGCTAGATTGGCAAAACAATGGGAGGGATGTCAAAGAGTCCACTTTAAAAAAAAAATTCCTCAGGTTCCTTGGCGTCTGGCGATAAGAGAAATTGCTGCTACCTTTCATACGTATTACACCTCTATTACCATTCGACTTCAGATCTCAGTTTGGATGGTGCAACTTATTTGAATAGTATGGCTATACCGTCATTGGATGCTGATTCGGTCCAGACCCTTCAGAGACCCATTTCGGTGGATGAAGTTAAATTGGTTATTAGTCACAGTCCTAACCATAAAGCCCTGGGGCCAGATGGGTCCTGGGCAAAATTTCATAAGATACTGCAAGATACTCCTCCTTGACAGAGATGTTTCATTCGATAATAGTACAGAAGAGTACGCTGGATTCCCTTTCCATGGCACGAATCGTGGTCTTGTCGAAACCGGGTAAGGTTCTTTCTTTGCCCGAGTCCTACTGCCCAATTTCCCTTCTTAACTTTGAGGTGAAACTTCTGGCCAAATTATACTGCCTCAGCAGCAAGTGTCTAAAAATCTAAGCAAAATCCTGGCTTCCCGATAAATGGTTCATCATAATGAGCTGTGTTCCCTTTTAGTGAGTTTTGATGCAGAAAAGGCTTTTGATAGGATCTCCTGGCAATTTGTACTGGCCGCATTGCTAAAGTATGGCCTGGGGGATTACTTTGTCAGCATTGTTGAAATCTTGTATGATTCCCCTAAAGCTCAAATCTGGGAAAATGGGGTGTTTTCTGACCCAGTTATCATTGCTCAGTTTACCCATTAAGATTGCCCCCTTTCCCCCATGTTATTTGTTTTAACCATAGATCCTCTCGTTCAAGATATTGTCAATCATCCTGAGATAGAAAGCATTCCCATAGATACTTCAAGTTGGCAACTTTCGCAGACTACCTTTTGGTTCACCTCTGAAGCCCCCGGACTTCTTTAAAGCCTTGATGGAATGTTTTCGAGAATATGGAGATTTTGCTGGGTTCAAATTAAACCTTGAGAAGTCAGAGGCTCTTCCATCCTCTGAGCTGGTGCGGCAGCCTTGGCTTGGCCCCTTCTCCTTACGATGGGTAGAGGATGGATTTTGTTAGTCTATCTGGGAATTCTCTTGTCTATGAATGCCAGCTGATTGCATAAACTCAATTTTCATAGGTTTTTGACACAAACTAAAGCACAGTTGAGGATTTGGCAGGAACCTTCCTCTTTCCCTTTCCGGTAGAATAACCAGTGCAGTATTTTGAGTAGTGGAGTTGCTCTTTCATATTTCGAATTCTTGAATATCAGTCTTGCTGCCAAATGTCATCCAGTGCCACTGATCAGACTTCCAAGGAAGAGACTGAGCATGGGAAAATGAAGTCAAAGTATGTTCCTGCTGCTCTGGGTGGTAAATGAGGTATTCTTACCACATGAGGACGAGTAAGTCCCCTGCACTGGGTGTAGGGAGAATGGGATACTCACTGCTGCCTTCTCAATGGATTCACTTCTTCTGAACTTGTCCCTCATTTCAGCTTCATGTTCCCTCTGCTGCTGCTCCTGGCTCAGGAATAAAAAAAAAATAGCAAGATGTTGAAATAAATCCCCACTCTTCAGAATATAGTACAGCAGTCATGCGTGAAAAGTGAGGGCCAGAATTGCTGCTGTATTTCTGTTAATGCACATAGGAGCCCTTTTACTAAAGGGTTGGCAAGCGGCAATGGGCTTGCCGTGTGCCAATCTGTAACTACTGCCGGGCTACTGCAGGAGCCTAGTGGTAGTTGCCACCCCCAGCGCATGGCATTTCTGGTGCTACAGTAATTTTCACAAATTTTTGTAGCACCAGAATGTAACTAGTGGTAATTGGGCAGCGCCGCTCGCTGCCCGGTTACCACCGGGTTAGCGTGGGAGCCCTTACCGCCATCTCAATGGATGGCGGTAAGGGCTCCTCACTGAAATGGCCATGCGGTAAGTGCCGCACGGCCATTTCTTTTCCACCCCCCCAAATGGCCAGCCCTTTACCCACTATGGTAAAAGGGGGCCTCAGCGCATGTCAAAAACACATGCCGATGCTAGCGTAGGCCCCCCTTTACCACAGCTTAGTAAAAGGACCCCACAGGGAACAATTCTATACAGGGCACTGAAAGGTAGGCATCCAAAATCTAGGTGCTGAACTCGTATTCTGTAATGGAGTATTTGTGCATCTAGGGCTAGATTCTACATATTGCGCCTAAGTGTACTCTATAAGCAGCTCCTAGATTTAGGTGCGGTACATAGAATATGCTTAGTTGATATCCCAGTTCCTAGAACAACATGAACTCATTTACACCAAGGAAAATGTGGCGTAAGTACCGGCGTGTTGATGTAGGTGCAGAGGGGCATATTCTATAACAGTGCACGTAAATTTTGAAACGTTCACTAAATGTCATTTTCCCACCCATAACCACACTTATGTGCATAAATTCTAATTACTGCCAATTAGTGCTTGTTAAGCACTGTTAAAAATGCTGACTGGCATTAAGTCAACAAAATTATGCACGTTGTTATAGAATGCGCTTGGATTTTGGCACAGAACTCTAGACGCAATATATAGAATCCAACAGCTAATGCGTTATAGAGTACTACAGTAAGGCAGAAATTATAGAGGTGCACCTATATTCAGCAGTTAAGTGCCTATCATCAGTATTCAATAAAGTGTGCACTTAAATAGTTGGAATGCCCATGACCTGCCCATGTGAAGTCCCCCCTTGCAGTTACACACTAGAAAATTTAAGTACCAAGTTATTGAAAAGTGCTTAAGCGCACTTAGGTGTCTACTGCCTTTTCACACTGCTTTGGCGCTTAACTTCTGTTTCAGTGTCACCAGTTGGTGCCTAGCTTTTGAAGCACTGTACAGAATTAAGGGTTAGTGCTTACCCTGAACCAATCCACCAGTGGCGTGGCTAGGACTGAACAGGCCTCAGGCAAAAAAATTAAGATGAGCCCCAAGGCATAGGCGTAGACTGGGGGGGGGGGGGCGAGGGGGGGCAATGCCCCCCCAAACGACGCGAGGCGCCGCCGCGCCATTAGTTTAAAAAAAAAAAAAAAAAAAACCACATGCAGGCACACGCTCCTCTCGGTCCGCTTGGCTTCCCTGCCCTCTCTATCTGCGTCCCGCCTTCCTCTGACGTCATTTCCTTTCGGGCGGGACGCAGACAGAGAGGGCAGGGAAGCCAAGCGGACGGAGAGGAGCGTGTCCGTCTACCCCTCTCTCTTCCTCCCTCCCTCCGGCGCAGGCAGCAGTCTTCCAGCGTTCCTGGCAGCGGTAGCGTTGTACACGCTGCCTTTGGCTCTGCCCCGAAGCCTTCTCTTCAACTTCCTGTTCCCGCATAGGTGGGAACAGGAACTTGAAGAGAAGGCTTCCGGGGCAGACCGAAGGCAGCGTGTACATCGCTACCGCTGCCAGGAACGCTGGAAAAGCTGAAGACTGTTGCCTGCACCGGAGGGAGGGAGGAAGCGAGGGGGTAAACGGAGTCACCATCTTGGACCTCGGGGGGGGGGGGGGGGGGAGCAGAGGGAAGATGGATGGGACTGGGAGGGGTGGGAAGCAGAGGGAAGGAGCAAGAGATGGATGGGACTGGGAGGGGTGGGAAGCAGAGGGAAGGAGCAAGAGATGGATGGGACTGGGAGGGATGGGACTGGGAGGGGTGGGAAGCAGAGGGAAGGAGCAAGAGATGGATGGGACTGGGAGGGATGGGACTGGGAGGGGTGGGAAGCAGAGGGAAGGAGCAGGAGATGAATGGGACTGGGAGGGGTGGGAAGCAGAGGGAAGGAGCAAAAGATGGATGGGACTGGGAGGGGTGGGAAGCAGAGGGAAGGAGCAGGAAATGAATGGGACTGGGAGGGGTGGGAAGCAGAGGGAAGGAGCAAGAGATGGATGGGACTGGGAGGGGTGGGAAGCAGAGGGAAGGAGCAAGAAATGAATGGGACTGGGAGGGGTGGGAAGCAGAGGGAAGGAGCAGGAGATGGATGGGACTGGGAGGGGTGGGAAGGAGCAGGAGATGAATGGGACTGGGAGGGGTGGGGAGCAGAGGGAAGGAGCAGGAGATGAATGGGTCTGGGTGGGGTGGGAAGCAGAGGGAAGGAGCAGGAGATGGATGGGACTGGGTGGGGTGGGAAGCAGAGGGAAGGAGCAGGAGATGAATGGGACTGGGAGGGGTGGGAAGCAGAGGGAAGGAGCAAGAGATGGATGGGACTGCGAGGGGTGGGGAGCAGAGGGATGGACCAAGAGATGGATGGGATTGGGAGAGGTCAGGCACAGCAGAGGGAAGGAGCAGAAGATGGATGGGACGGAGGGATGGTGAGCAGAGGGAAGGAACAGAAGATGGATGGAACTGGGAGGGTTGGGGAGCAGAGGGAAGGAGCAAGAGATGGATGGGACTGGGAGGGTGAGGAGCAGAGGGAAGCCTACTGGAAAGAAGACACTGCATAAAACAGAAGACACTGGGATCAAAGCGAATAGAAAAACTAAATGATCAGACAACAAAGGTAAATAAAAGTATTTTATTCATAATTTATTAATTGAAATGTGTCAGCTTTTTGAAATGTGCATGTGATATTTTGCCTGTAAATTTCATTTCCTTCCTCCATATTAGCATATTCATTTGCATATTTATATATGCAAATGATATGCTAATATGCTCCGCCCATTCTTTGCCCCCCCAAATGAAACAGTCAAACACGCCTATGGCCCCAAGGAAGCGAGGACCAGGATGACCTGGGAGAGGAACCTTTCAGGACTCAAGTAACCAACCCCTGCAAAACACTCATTCCACATCTACATAGAAAACCTGACACAATAACGCAGCACCAACGTCCACGACTCAAGATAGCAACATTCCTACCTATAAAAAGGCAGCAGCCCAGAATACCAATATACTTCCTGCTGGAAAAGCAGAACAAGTCAGACTGCTACAGATCTCTACACAGAAACTAAGCATTAGCAGAATACCTCACTTCTATCACTCCCACAGAATACAGACAGAGCCTCAAATAAGCAACCACTAACTAGAAATAGGAACTCTGAGAAGTCTGAATGTATGCAGCACTGGAGAAACAGAAATATATTTCCTTCTCTACTTTGTAAAATAAAAAGGGCCTTCTAAAGGGTTTAACTAAGCGGGAGAGGCACTTGGTCTGGTTAAACCCTGAGTCAGCTGGAAGCTGATATTCATCAGCACTTAACTGGTTAGTGCCACTGAATATGTTCACTACTAACCGACCATCCCCTAACCAGATAGGTTAGGGCCACAGGCAGAGTTAGGGTGGAGCCTCAACTTAGCTGGTTTGGGGAGGGGAGAGTTATCAATGTGGGCTACAGTTAAGTCAGATTATTTTAGCACAGTCTTATTGAATAAAATGGAACCCTGTGCTAAAATAACCCGACTAATGGTAAAACTAGTAAAAAAAGCCTGTTTCTCACACAAATGAAACGGGCGCTAGCAAGGTTATCATGTAATGGTGATTATGTTTTTAAGGGAACCGTTAGGAAGTGAGTTGTGGTGTGAGTTCCGCGCTCGCCCACTTCCCGCCACCCTGCTGGTTACAATGGAGTTTGAGCAGCACAGGAGTCTGGATGTCAACAGCCAGTTGTGGCTCGAGTTCCTGCCTCGCGGCCATTCTGAGTTTGACAAGGCGCTCATTAACGCGTACGGTGTATGGGCTACGAGTTC
Organism: Microcaecilia unicolor; assembly: GCF_901765095.1. NCBI lineage: Eukaryota > Metazoa > Chordata > Amphibia > Gymnophiona > Siphonopidae > Microcaecilia > Microcaecilia unicolor. The sequence continues at coordinate 447,104,345 of NC_044032.1, forward strand.
CATGTCTCCCTCCCTTCCTCTCCTCCGAGTTCCAGGCCCCCCTCCCTCCCTCTCCTCTGAGTTCCAGGCCCCCCTCTCCTCCGAGTTCCAGGCCCCCGCCTCCCTCCCTCTCCTCCAATTGGCAGCCCAACCTGCACTGCCTGCCCTCTTCTCCCAGTCCTCCGCCTGCCCCTTGCCTTCCTGTGTGCAGCCCAGAATTTAAAAGTTCTTACCTTAAATTCTGGGCGGCACGCAGGAAGGCGAGGAGCAGGCAAAGGACTGGGAGAAGAGGGTGGGCAGCGCAGGTTGGGCTGGCTGGGAACTTCCGTTCTGGGACTTCAGGTGGGTCAAATATCGGGGGTGCTCGAGCACCCACAACACCCACGGAGTCGGCGCCTATGCCTCCATGTCCAGCAATTCTTCCCTCCCCTCCATGTCCAACGATTCTCCTCTTCTCTTCCCTGCCCTGCCATCCATGTCCCGCGATTCTCTCCTCTACTGTCCTCCCATCCCATCCATTCTCCTCTGCCCTGCCCTGCCCTCCCCTTCCTCCCTCCCCTCACGATTCTCTCCTCCCCTCAATTTGTACCTGAACATTCTCTGGCTGGCTGGCGCTGGCTTCCCTTCCCTCTTACTGTTCCGCCCTCTGACGTCATTACGTTTTGACGCGAGGGTGGGGCAATGAGTGGTTATGGATGTTACGAACCCAGGCATCCAGACGTAGAACGTTGGAGGTGCAAATTGTTATATAGGATAACCCAACTCGTGATAAAATAACCTGACTTAAGAGTCTAATACATCCTACCCAATTTGAAACTGGACATTGTGTCAGAGGGGCACAGGATGTATCAGAGGGAAGGCTCCAGGGTAGGCCACAGGCAACAGCTGTGAAGCGCTGCTACTTCTGGTGACCTCTAGTAGTAGAGATATGTTTGAAGGTAGGCTGGGAAAGGGGAATTGAGAGAAAAGGAGAGACAATGGATCATGGGCAATGGGAGAGGAAGGGAGTGCAGTGGAGGAGGGGGGATGGCGGAGAGATGGCTGACTTTGGGGGAGCAGGCATGCTCCTGCTGAATTGCTACTGCATGTCAAATGGGTTCTAGCAGCAGGTGGCCCCTACCATTGGCCAACCCTGGGCTTTTGCCAGGCTCATTCAATGGTTGCTACACCCCTGCAATCCACCCAAAACTGCATTCATACCTAGTGCCACCCCACCTAGAACTGAGACCACCTCCTACCAACCCATAAAAAGATGCAGAGAGACTGCTAGCAAACTGCAGCCTGTAACACCTAACTGCCCACGCAGAGCTGAACACATGCCCCAGACACAGAAATGGATGTCCAAGTAGAAATAGAAATCCACATTCTCACTGTCAGGAAAACAATCATTAACGTTAATCATTGGTGCAGCTTGCTCTAGTAAAGGTACAAAAACTTCATGCTCACCCATTTGGCCTTCTCCTTCTTCCTCTCCTCTGCCTCTAGTCTGGCCTGTGCCTTCCTATAAAGACAGAGATAAGGAATGTCATTCTATTTCTTTATATTCTCGCTATAGTACTGTTGTAATGGTTTTGTCCTCCTCTTCATCTTTTCATAGGTCAACATAAGCACATCTTTTCTCTTTGGTTATTGCTCCTCTTTCCCGTATTTCTCCACTGTTGTGACCCCTGTCTTTTCCAAGTCAAGTTTTACCTGTCTCTTATTTTTTTTGGTTTATTTACGTTCTCTCTGGCATGCTCCCTAGCTAATCTGGTTTTCAGCATATCCACAATGAATATGCATGAGATACAGCCGCATGTAATGGAGACACTGCATGCAAATCTTTCTAATGCATATTCATTATGAATATTCTGAAAACCAGTTTGGTTAGGGAATAGTCGAGGACCAGCTTGAGAACCAACATTTTATTGAACCTGTTGTTCTGTGTGTTTTTTTAACATTTATTTTTATCTTATTTCAATATAACAATTAGAATTATATCATTGCAACCAAGGAAATATCACACCTAAATGAAACCACAATAAAAAGCAATAAAAAAACTCAAACATTTTGACCACAATCAATGATACAAAAGATAATAAAAAGGAAATATACAATCAAAATATCAAGACGCCTCCTACTGCTAACATAATCTAGCCAGCCTCAGAGGACTTATGGAACTATTACTTGGGTCCTTGCTTCTTCTCTAGTCACAAGAAATCCAACAAGTTGTTTGGATTCAAAAAACATTCAAGCTGCGGGGGAACTAGAGGATGTAATCCAACTGTCCACTGGCTTTCGGAATTCTCTTTGGTGGTGAACGATTCGATCCAATTTGACCATAGGACGACCATTCCAAGGTTCTCAGCCACGAAAAGTGCTGATGACAGATGCATCTCTCCTGGGGTGGGGAGCTCATGTAGATGGGCTCCACACTCAGGGAACCTGGTCCTTTCAGGAAAGAGGTCTGCAGATCAACCTCCTGGAATTAAGAGCAATCTGGAACACTCTAAAGGCTTTCAGAGATCGGCTGTCCAACCAAGTAATCTTAATTTAGACAGACAATCAGGTTGCTATGTTTTACACCAACAAGAAGCTTAGCCGAGATTGGGTGGTGGAGTCGGTGGTGGGAGGCGGGGCTGGTGGTTGGGAGGCGGGGCTAGTGCTGGGCAGACTTCTACGGTCTGTGCCCTGAAAATGACAGATACAAATCAAGGTAAAGTATACACAAAAAGTAGCACATATGAGTTTATCTTGTTGGGCAGACTGGATGGACATTGCAGGTATTTTTCTGCCATCATCTACTATGTTACTATGTAAGACTTATTCTCAACCATAACAACACAAGAACAAGGAAATCTCAATACAAACTTCAGACCCAAAGCTTATACTCTAGGCTGTAAGGCCAAGAATTCCTGGCTTCGCTTCTGGGTACTACTAGATAAATCTGGAAATACTCTTATTTTTTAATCAGAAACTTCTCATCCATTACACAGTCTTATTTCCAAAGCAAATGTTGCTATTAAGGTGGTTCTCTGAGTCACAATCTCCAGGGATGATTCTAAAAACTTTGCACAGATTGCTCCTTATCTCCCATAAAGACAGAGTCAGAGCACGCAAAAAGGTTCAAATATTGAACTCGCACCACAGGAGATAAGGATTGGATTTCACGAATACATATGCAGCATATCAACTGGTGCTATTATTGGAGATTTGGGAATATTCAGGAACCTCAAAGAGTTCTTGCAGATTTGATTCTCCATATACTCAATTTTCCTATGCATTTTCCTAGGCATTAACTTTGAAACACAGTTGAAGGGGCCATGCAAAGTGAAATGCCTTCCAGGCTCTTCGGCTACCAGCAGTACAAAAGCGAATAATCTCTATAATCAGAGAAGAAACTAAGGAGTCAAACACTGATGTTGTTATCCACCTGGGAACAAATGACTTGTCCAGTAATACCCCACTTGCCATGCAGAGAGCTTTTCTGGAACTGGGATACAAACAATAGCTTTCTCTGAAGTACTACCTACCTTTGGAAAGGGAGAGAAAAGATTGCAAAGTACAGAGAATTTCAATAGCTGTCTCAAAGTCTGGTGTCGCCAAGAAGGTTTTAGGTACTAGGAGGATGGGGCAATACAACAAAAAGACTATACTGTGACGATGGCCTGCATCTCACTGTAGCAGGAAAAAAAAATCCTTGGGGAAAAATTCAGACAATATATTTCTAGGCATTTAAACTAGAAGGCGGGGGTGGCATATGGAGGCAGTTCACTTCAAGTGGTCACCCCCAGCTAAAGCTAAAGACAAGATGCATCAGTAGAAAAGAAAGCAATGAAAACAATAATAATCTTACCAAATCACTTCTTACCAACACAGCAGGAAGTGAGACTAAACAAGAAACTAAACAGAAGAAAAAATTTCACGGGAATGTACATGGAAAGTGATGACCACAAATGCACGCAGTCTAAGCAATAAAGTTCATGACCTTCAAGTCCTGATGTTGGAGGCAGACTTAGATGTTGTTGTGATCACGGAGACATGGCTCAATGGTTCCCATGAATAGGATGCAAACATACCAGGCTATAATCTATTTAGGAAGGATAGAGATGGTCGTAAAGGTGGAGGAGTAGCTCTGTATGTGAGAAATGATATCGCAGCAACTGAAATGACAGGGACCTGGGGAAAGGAAGAAGCGATATGGATCACCTTAAAAACAGATGATAGAACCATGTGGGTGTCTACAGACCTCCGACACAATTGGAGGAACTAGATAAAGATCTGATCGCAGATATTCAAAAGTTGGGAAAGAAGAGAGAGGTGCTGTTGCTGGGAGATTTCAATCTGCCGGATGTAGATTGGAAGGTTCCATCTGCAGAATCGGAAAGACGTAGAAAGATCGTGGATGCTTTCCAAAGTGCTCTGCTCAGACAAATGGTGACGGAACCCACGAGGGAGGGAGCAACGCTGGATCTGGTGCTCACAAATGAGGATAGTGTGTCGAATGTCTGAATGGGTGCCCACCCGGGCAGCAGTGACCATCAAACAGTTTGGTTTGATATGACAGCTGAAGTGGAGGGCGGCCACTTAAAACTCAAAGTCCTGGATTTCAAACATGCTGACTTTAGTAAAATGGGGGAATACCCGAGGAAGGAGCTGATGGGCTGTGAGGACGAATGAGAAGTGGAAGGACAGTGGTCCAGGCTGAAAGAAGCTATAAATATGGCCACAAACCTTTATGTAAGGAGAGTTTAAGGATGTCTAGAAAAAATGAAACCAGCAGTTGTAGGTGGCAACATTTCAAAATGATTAGGAATGCCAAACACTAAACAGATTACTCCTCCAGGACACAATGAAGGAGCTTGATAATATTTTGGGTTCTCAGCAGCCACTGAGCTGGCTCTTATGGCCAGCAGAATATTACTAAGGAGCAGACAACTTCAGAAAACGGATTTTTATTAAGAAAACGGTTTCAAACACAGTGACAGAATAAAGCATTTGAAATGTAAAATGCAGCTGTGTTTTTCTGTTTTATATTGAGAAAGACAATTGTACAAAATGTGTCATTTGCATTATTTTAATGTATACTGGAGCTACATTACCTTTACCAACTGATAATGAAGTTGAAATTCTAAGTGGAGTGAAAATAAATAAACGTAAGTTAAAGAAATAGCTGTTTCTTCCTCTCTGGGTGGTTTTGTCCTGAGAAGCTGGCAGGTAAATACCAGAGGGGTACTGAAACCATAACTGATCCTGAATTGAACCATACTATATGACACACATACATTCTGCTAATTTCTTTGCTTTAGTTTTAACTATATTACAGATAGAATTAGGCCAAAAATCTGACTGAACGGCCTGATACGATCCATACAATATCTGTAGAATAAGGGGCTGGATTTGGGGTGGAGTGAGGGCAGGTTTTAAAATTATCTGGATAATGCGAATATTCAGTTGCTATCTGGACCACATATAAGTTCCATTTAGCCCTGCTTAACCTCAACTAAATGGATAGGAAGCATTATGCACATAAATTGTTTAGAATGCTAATATATGCGTGCTTAAGCGTGCACATATATGCGTATATGCCAAATTTGTGCCCAAGTGCTATTCTGTAAAAGTGCACCTATCTTACACAGCACAAACAGATGGGCGGAGCATGGACAGGACTTTCGTGTGCATCTTATAGAATACTGTAAAGTACGCATGTATGTTTGGCATTTAGATGCCTTCCAGTTACATCAGGTCAGTGGCTTGCATATGCCTGTGCCTGAATTGTGGGCTCATGTATACCCAGTTGGGATAGTATTTTACAAAGGAAAGTAGGCACCCATGTTCCATTACAGAACAGGCTCCTATCTGCTGCTCTGTTACAGAATTACCCTTACAGGGCCAGCAGAGTCACCCTACTGTCAGTATATCAGCACCACTATGCATATGGATAGCACCACTGAATATACTGTATTGTTTCTAATAATAGCCCACCTTCCTGCGTAGGAAGAGGGGGGCGGGAGGGGCAGTCCGCCCCGGGTGCACACCGCTGGGGGGGGGGGGGGGGGGGGGTGTCGGCTCCGCTGGTTCCCTGTTCCCTCTGCCCCAGAACAGGTTACTTCCTGTTCCGGGGCAGAGAGAGCAGGGAACCAGCGGAGCTGACGCAGCTCCCAGCAGCGTGCACTCGGGGCGGACCGGCCCTCCCGCCCGCCGCCCCTTCCTACGCCACTAGGTAAGAATGTGCGCCGAGGGGGGGGTGTCGATGCGCCCAGGGGGGGTCGTGCTGCACCCGGGGGGGGGGGGGGGTGCACAGCGGCGAACCACCCCGGGTGGCAGCCACCCTTGCTACGGCACTGGTTCATTTTAAAGCCAAATTTAGATTCCCCCCAATAATAGCCCACACCCCAGATTTCACAGTAACCAGCATTGCTCTCCTCCACCCTCCACCTACCCCATGATGACCAGATCCCTCCTCTTACCTTTTCTCACGGTTCTGGCGCTGGGTCAGTGCGGGGCCTCGAGTATGCACAGATACTCAAGGCTTTCAGCATGCACAAGTACTCAAGGCCCCACACTAGCCAAGCACCATAACCATAAGGAGAGGTAAGAAGAGAGATCCAGTCATTGTGGTGGGGTGGGGGTGGAGGAGAGCAATGCTGGTTACCGCGGGGGAGCAGGGTGGACGAGACAGTTAGTGCCTCCATTAATAGCCTGCCCTAGACTTCAGAAAACCCACTGTTTCTAATAATAGCCTGAGCGATTATTAGAAACAATAGGTATGTATGATTTTAATCGTCAGTACTTAAATTAATGCAGTAACTGTGCTGCCTCAGTACTGACCCCCATGCATACATTCACAAAAAAAATGAAGGCTCAAAGTACAGAGCTGCCATGATGGAATGTGTGTGTGTACGTGACACTTTTTAAAGAGAAAGTATAGCGTTCTCTCTTCGTAAAATTAGTGCCAACTACTTTACAAGCATGCAGGGAATGTACAAATTGCCTAGTTATGTCTGTAATTTGCTTTGCTACATCTACACTTATTTTTCCACATATTAAAGGGTAGACAATCAAAAGTGCCCGTATTGGTCAAAAATTCCACAGGTAATTTTTACCCAAGTGGTTTATTGATGGAAGCAAAATGACCAGTGAAGTTTATTGCCTAATGAAAAATTACCCCCAGAAATTTGCATCTGTTTTCTATGAATGCCTAGTTTTGTATAATGAAAGCTAAAGGATGTGGATTTTTTAAAACGATGTACATTGCTTCAGAGGCAGTAGAACATCTTGGATTTTTTTTTTTAAATGATGTACGTTACTTCAGGGGAAGAACATCTTTTTACCTGGGACAGCTAAACAAACCAATCTCTGTCTCTGCCCCCCATCTCCCCGATTGCTGATGCTGTATGGGAGCAAAATATTGGTAAGGCCATGGTCCCTGAGGCCCACCCCATTCCACTGCTTATGGATTGCTTCATTCTCCACCTTCCCCTCCACCCCTGGAAGTGCATTTGCAATATGTGGATTATATTATGCACATATCTTTACCTGCACACAGAAGACTAGATTCAGTAAATGGCACCCAAAGCGCTGAAAAAAATCTGCACTGAGCGCTTCTATAAATGGCGCTCCAAGTTTCATGTTGTTTATAGAATAGCGTTTGGCGCCAGGATCCTCAACTTACACCAACTGAAACCTGGTGGAAATCCTGGTGCATAAGTTAGGTGCAGATTAGAGAGTTGCACGGGGACAGAAATCTTACCCATCCCCGCCCGTCCCTGCTGGAATCTTACCCGTCCCCACCCATCCCCACTGGAATCTTACCCATCCCCACCTATCCCCGCAAAAATTTAAACCATCCCAACCCGTCCCCACCCATCCCCGCAAGAATTTAACCCATCCCCACCCATCCCCGTAAGAATTTAATAGTACATAAAAGAAAGTTCCAGTCAGCTCCCTCAGTCTCTTTCTGGATTTGAGCCACAGCACTGTAGGCAAGGAAGGAACGGAAGTTGGAACTTGGAACTCTGGTGCGCACATGTAAGATTTGTCTCTGATTCACTGGCAGTGTGTGCTGAGAGGCCGCCACATGCACGCGGCAGTAGGTCAGGTGACATCTGATTCTCGTGCCTGTGTCAGAGCTGAGGTCTGTGCACCAGCCTGGGAGCAAAGAGGATTAATAGTAACATAGTAAGTGACAGCAAATAGACCTGAACGGTCCATCCACTCTGCCCAATAGTCACACTCATGATCAATTCATCATTAAATCAACGAGTGTGATATTATATACTTGATTATGGTTTTTCTTTCGTGTTTCTGGAACAAAAAGATATTATATACTTGATTATGGTTTTTCTTTCGTGTTTCTGGAACAAAGACCACAGAAGTCTATCTGGCCCCATCCTTATGTTCCAACTGCTGGAGTTGCCATCGAAGCCCACTCCAGCCTATTCATGTTCTCATTTGTGGGACACAGACCGTAAAAGTCTGTCCAGCACTGTCCTCATGTTCCAGCCACTGAAGTTGCTGTCTAAGCCCTTTCCAGCCCATCCTACACCAGATTGCCATGTATGAGACACAAACCATACAAGTCTGCCAGGTATCAGCTCTAGTTCATCACAGCCAGAGTCACCATCTAAGTGTCACTCGACATATCCACACACATGCAGCCATTTAAGGTTAGCTTTTATATAACTTCCATTTTCTAATTAGAAATCCTCTGTGTTCATCCCACTCCTTTTTGAATTCCGTCATCATTTGTGACTCTACCACCTCCTTAATGGAAGACTTTCCACATTTATGCTGTTAAAGCAAGGAAGAAGAGGAGGAGGAGGAGGAGGAGGAGGAGGAGGAGGAGACAGCACTCAAATAAATTGGTATTCGGTAGATGAGAGGCTGGTGCAGGTGCAGCTTACACTTCCACGGGAAGCCCACAGAACTGGTTCTATCCCCGCGGGAACCCCACAGGAACTGCCTCCGTCCCCGTGGGAACCCCGCAGAACTGCTTCCATCCCCGCGGGAACCCCGCAGGAACTGCCTCCGTCCCCGCACTACACAGCAGGGGGGTTAGTTTCTGCGTAAAGTGTTGATTGTGAGTAAGAAATCTACTTTAGGAGTTTGGATGGTGGCTGATCCCCCTTCCTTTTGAACCTGGAACAATAAGCTCCACGCTTAGATGTTAACAAAAAAAACAGTAGCTCAAATATCCCTCGAGCACAAAAACACATTCCTTTTAGTCTGGGACAAATATATCAACTCTCTATCGCCTCGAGCATGGGGTGAAGTACTAAGTACCCTTTGAATGATACTGGGGGTTCTGGCATATGCGTGTGTGGGTATTTTTCCAGTGCACTCCTGGATTTCACTTTTGTTGGGGGGGGGGGGGGGGGGGGGTCATACGAACCCAGACCCTCTGAATACTGCTCTTGTTGATCTGTTCTTGGGTGGGTGGGGGGTTTGGGGGTTATATTCTGAAACTTTGATGACTGTTATTATCTGATTTGTTCTTCTTGTTGTCCCTTGTCATCAATAAACATGATTTAAACTAAATGCATGCCACCCTTTTTCTTTACCTCTGCTCGTCAATCATGTTTTCCTTCTCCTTGATCTTTCTCTCCCTCTCTTCTGCCTCCCTCTTTTCCTGCTCAATCCTCTCCCGCTCCCAACGCTTCTTCTCTTCCTGTCGCCGCTGGCGTTCCTCCTCCTTCCGTTGGTCCTCTTCTCGCTGAGAATAATAATACACACAAGCTCATGAAAGAAGCAAAGGACAGAAAGAAAAAATAAAGAGAACCCCTATATAGAGGCCTTACAGAAATGCTGGGGCTGTGTTATAATGGAAGAAATGAACAATGCAGAGGCATGGGGCATAGCCGCATTGAGCCTGCCATGAGTGGGAAAGTGCGGGGTACAAATGTAACAAAAATAAATAAATTGCGGCTTCTTTTTCTTCAGTTCTCAGGCATCCAAATTAATAATTACTACTTACAATTTTGTGCCCTGTAATGGAGCCAATGGTTGAAAATGCATTAAAAAAAATTTTTTCAAAACTGGTTTGGAACGGATTTCCTAATTCTTTAGGTAAGAAAGTAAAGTACAGTAGAGAAGAGGGAGAGAGTGAAAGGTAGGAAAGGGCAATGTTAGATATGAGAAGAATAAATACGAAGTAAAAAAGTGAGAAAAACAAACACAGATTAAAACATACTTGCCCCATTTTTTCACTGTATCCCCACTCTGCAGACATAAAAGTATGCAGGAAACAGCAGGGAGAGGGAGGCAAGGGGATTTCAAAATACAATCCCAGCGTGTACATTCAATGGCTTACTCCAGCCTCTCTCCTTTTCCCCACTGCAAGACAGACAACATTCAAAGGACTTGTTCCATTGCTTAAGATGTGTTTACATGCAGAAATTCCTTTGAATATTGTCCCTTTTATTTCAGAAGGTAGAAATGGAGTGCTGTATAAGCCCAGTGTACAGACCATCAGGTTCTGCTCCTTAAGGAACAGTAGAGACCTCTAGTGGCTGTACCGGGTAATTTGAGTATTGACCTTTTGACTTAGAATATTTTCCCATTTTCTGGATCAGGGGCTGGTTCTTCATCCTGTGACAAAGTGGAAGAAGAAGGTATCTCTTGGAGGGAAAACTGGGCTGGTATATATATCCAGTTTGAGGCAATAGGGGTGTAGTGTTGTCTTTGGCTCCTGCTCCCCAGCCACTGTACCACTACTGCAAGGAGAGAAACTTGACTCTTGCCTCCCAACAAACATACATCTACTGAAAGAAGGGAGGATCTTTGGTTACCTAAGCCAATGAACTTAGAGAAGATACCAACCCCTTCTCACCCTAAAAAAACAAAAACAAACAAAAAAAAACTTTTAAAATATTTTTTGCCAGCCTCAAATGTCATACCCAGCTCCACGACAGCAGTATGCAGGTCCCTGGAGCAGTTTTAGTGGGTGCAGTGTACTTCAGGCAGGCGGACCCAGGCCCATCCCCCCCTACCTGTTACACTTGTGGTGGTAAATGTGAGCCCTCCAAAACCCACCACAAACCCACTGTACCCACATCTAGGTGACCCCCTTCACCCCTTAGGGCTATGGTAATAGTGTACAGTTGTGGGGAGTGGGGTTTGGGGGGCTCAGCACACAAGGTAAGGGAGCTATGCACCTGGGAGAAATTTGTGAAATCCACTGCAGTGCCCCCTAGGGTGCCCGGTTGGTGTCCTGGCATGTCAGGGGGACCAGTGCACTACAAATGCTGGCTCCTCCCACGACCAAATGGCTTGGATTTGGTAGTTTCTGAGATGGGTGTCCTCGGTTTACATTATCGCCAAAAATCGGGGACGACCATCTCTAAGGACGACCTAAATTTCACGATCTGGGCGTTCCCGACCGTATTATCAAAATGAAAGATGGACATCCATCTTGTTTCAATAATACGGGTTTCCCCGTCCCTTCGCCAGGACGTCCTGTGAGGACGTCCTCAAGAAAACTTGGGCGCCCCTTTAGATTATGACCCTCTATTTGGCAAGGAGGAGTGATTTGGGTGGCACTAGAGAGGACTAAAAGATGGACCTGGTGCTTTGCACATCCAGGGTACAGAAAGGAGCTCCAATCGAGCAGCTATCCACTGAATGTTTTTTTTTTTGTTTAGTGTATTTACACTTGATATACTGCTGTTTGGACATCCATCACAGCAATTCACAAATGGCATATTGATAGTAAGGGAGATAAAAGAAAGAATAAAGTTACAGCTCCAAAAATAAGCAGAAGCAGAGAACAAAAAGAGTTATGCTATTTGAGGTTTCCGCTGAAGATTCCACTGCTGCTTTTGTCCAGTAGTAATTCAGAACCAAATGCATCCTGAAATAAAAATATTTTTAACTGTTCTTTTTTGTTAATGACTATAGGAGGGTTCTAAACACAAATAATGTGATAACCGGCTCTATAGAGAGAGACCCAGAACACTAAAAATGGAGCCCCTTTTTGAATCCAAATGGATTACTAATAAATTCTGTTGAAGTGATCTCAGTGATCTGCTTGGCACATATGGAATGATATATTAAAGCCAGCAATGTTGGTACTCCTATATTCAAAGATTCTACGTACTAAAGAAAATATTTTGATAGTTATCCTATGAGATATCGGAAGACAGTGTTCCTCCTTTAAAAGTAGAATGAATATGATCCCATTTCTTAGCTCCCTTAAGTAGTCTGATAGCAGTGTTCTGGATTAATTGCAATCTACTAGTATCATTGATTCAGATTCCTTTTAACAGAAAATCATAGTAGTCAATGTTGGTTAGTACCATAGAACGTCAGTGGTAAAGAGAGATTTCACTGTACATATCATGCATAATTTATAAAAACATTTCTCTGTAAGGTAGGAGATATGTGGCTTGTAAGATAGGTCTTCATCCAAAAATAATTCCCCAAAATTTTCAAGAGGAGACCCAATTTATGATACAGCCAGATATTTGATACAGTCAGTATGGGTGTTTCCTTTCTATTAAAAATCAACCCCTTACTTTTCTTTTTTTCTGGGTTAAGCTTCATTCTGTGCTTTTCTAGCCAGTTAGCTATTGTCACAAGTTTCTCGTTCACAGATGATATTTTCTGAGAATCAGATGAGTTGACAGCCATTACAAGCTGAAAGTCAGCGTCCTAGGCAAAGCACGCTAAACTGAGGGATTGTATGAGTGTGAGAAGAGGGGCCATAGAGATATTGGGGCCAACAAAGCCCTGCAGGACTCCACATGATAAGTGATAAAGAGTTGGAACCATCCCAAAGTACAGGTTAATATATATCCTAACGATAAAAGGAGAACCACTTCAGCACTATTCCTGATTGCAATGAATGGTAATGCTATGATCAATCAAATCAAAAGCTGCAGAAAGGTCAAGTGATTGCAGAATTACTGTGTTATTGTGGTCTATGAGTGAGCGAATGAACATAGCTACTCCCAAAGGGGATGTCTTAGTACTGTGAGACTTATAAAATCCTGATTAATTGTTCAGCTATTTTGGAAAGAAAAGGCAGGTTATTTACGGGGTGATAACTGGAATGGAGTAAGGGAAGTCACAGAAGATATTTTCCTGTCCCTGGAAGGCTCACAATTAAAAAAATAAAGAAATAAATAAAAATTACAAAAAGCTGAAGTAGGACTTGAACCAGCAACCTTTGGCAAATGGACAGCTGTGTGGCCATTTTATAATATGGACATTCCTCTGTTGACACAGACATCCATGCATCCATGTCCCTTGTTTTTGCCCTATTCATAGTTTGGATGTTTCAGTTTGTAAAATGAGGTTCATGCTGGACATAGCCAGAACTTGACACCCATTTTCTTGTGTTTTAGAACAGGTTGTATGTCAGCAGATCCTGTTCTAAAATACATGAGACACGGTTGTCCATATCTGACGTACAGATTTGGACATCCATATTCTGAGCTGGACGTCCTTCCAAAAATTCTGCTCATAGTAACATATAATAAATGATGGCAGATGAATAGATTCTCTTGGAAAGAGAAGTTGGAACTTCTATCCACACAGTTGTCATCTACAGACCTCAAACACAAACAGAAAAGCTGGACAAAGATCTGGTCATGGCATCCAAAAGATGGGACTGTATGAGGAAGTGTTGTTGATGAGAGATTTCAATCTGCTAGATGCAGACTGGAAAGTTCCATCTTCAGAATCAGAAAGAAGTACAGAGATTATGGATGCCTGCCAAAGTGCTCTGTATTTATCACACAAAGGAAGCTCTACTGGTCGAAATAAAACTTCAGGGCTCAGGACATAGTCCGGGACAGGCTAGCATTTTCAAACCCTAGCAGTTTTCCATCCCAGCTCTAATCTAACTTTCATCTCCCGTTACCCTGTCCATTCACTCAGTTCTGATTTCCAGTCCTCTTTTCCACTCTCCTTCCTCTCGTAGCAGGATAGGGGGAGGAAGGTTGCAATATTTATCTACTGCCAACCCACTCTTGCATTTTAGTCATTCTTCTACCCTGATGGGGTTTAGAACAATTTAAGGACCTAAAGACATTTCTCTTTGTGGATGCCTTCCACTGATTCTCCCAGGCCTCCTCTCTGTAGGTGCCAGATGCAAGTTCCTGACCACACAACTTATGACCATGTTCTCTCCCCTCCCCCTATAGTTCTTCCCTTTTCCCTTCTTTTTGTCTTGTCTGTGATTTTTGTTTTTTCAAATTTTAGTCTGTAAGCCACCCAGATGGATTTGCGCAGCTGCCCCTTACCAGTCCTAGTTACAGCCCTAGTTTAACAACCATACTACAGTCAAAAATGAGGCCAATGAATAACAATACCTCTGGAATTGCCTCAGAAAGAGAAAGTTCAGTTCTGATGTGATAATAAGGAAGACGCCTTCAACCGCTAAAACGTTTGCGTGCCTACATTGCAGCTTGGTAAACAAGGCCCTTAGTGAAAATGGAATTCAATCCATACAATGGTCCTTCACCATATCATATCCAAATATTAAGGTAGGAACTGTGTGTGTCTTTTCGACTCATTCCAAGAAATTTTAAAAAGCTGAAGGTGCAAAGAGTGATTTAAGGTTGATAGAGTATCATGAAAAAAATATCAGACTGGAAAATGTTTTCTACTGAGAAAGCAATCACAAGATCTATCGACTTTAACAGGATTAAAGATACAGGTTGGACTCAGTGGACCTTGTTCATTCTAACCATTATAAGTACGAGTTTGCTTCAGCAAGACATGAGAAGTTCCATTCTGCATTTTGGTTAATTAGCTGATTTATCACCAGAGTTGTGAGAATAAGTTATATATAATTGCAGATTAATGTCAGCCATTGTTTTAGAATTAAAGTAATTCTCTTTTTGAAGGAATGGAAAAATGTGATGCTATGGCTTAGAGCGAAGAAAAGCTTTTTATTATTGTATAAAGGACACAAAATCCTTTCTTCTAGGACTCCAGAGCATGAACAAGCACTGACAGCTCCCATGCTGTCTCCCACATGCCTATATGCTTGGATTCCCCTTCTTGGGTAAACATGAATGGAAAATAGGATGAAAAAGAGCCTGAAAATACAAGAGTAGAAGCATTTCACATAAAGGTTTAGAAATAAAACAATCCTTCACATAAGCATGATATCCCGAGTCTCTGACATTGGCCTTCAGCCCCTCACTGAATGAAAGTTCCAATATATTTTAACTCTTTTTCTTCTCTTATTCTCTGGGGCATTTTTATTAAGGCGTGCAGGTGCCTACACACGTCAAACGTGTCAAATTTGCGCTACCACGTGCCCTGGGCAGTAATTCAATTTCTTGCGTGTGCCCAAAACACGCAGTAGAAAATATTTTCTATTTTCTACTGCGGGCCCTTACCCGGCGGTAATCAGCGGTTGGCGCGTGCTGCATGCTTACCGCCCGGTTAGCGCTGAGACCTTACTGCTAAGTCAATGGGTGGCATTAAGGTCTCAAGCCAAAAATGGACACGTATTGGTTTTCATTTTGCCGTACATCCATTTTCCAGCACATTACAAAATCCTCTTTTTTCCAGGCACGCTCTGGAAATGGACCAGCGCGTGTCCAAAACACGCGTCTACACCAGCGCAGGCCACTTTTGGGCGTGCCTTAGTAAGGCCCCCCTCTATGAGGTGATGCATTCTTCAGTGAAGTTCAGAAAAAATCCAGAAGAGGGCAGTATGTTATAGATTTGATCACTGCTCTGCAGTTTGTACTTGAGCTGCACAGATTGAGTTTTCTAACAGAGATGGTGCACTTCTTTTTCTTTTTTTGTTTCATTTTTTATTGAGTTTCTACACATATATGCAAATAAATCACATATGATAACAATACAAAAGGCAATAAGTAAACAACATAAATCACCATATTGGAATAACAAACCCACATCAAGAGAGAGCAAGGAGTAAAGAATAAAGGGAAAGAAAAAAAATACTAGCTGCATATAATATAATACCTCCCAAAAAGAGCACTAACCAATCCAATGAAGCTTGCTTATTAAATAAAAATGTTGCCAATGGTGAAGGGTCTGCAAAAACACTTTTTTTTTTTTAATTGAAGCAGACACTTGCATGGGAACTTTAAAACAGAAACTCCCTAATTCTATAAATGGTGCTTTAAATTGCACTCGCAAATTTGGGCACGTACCCAATTTATGCACGCAATTCAAGGGGCCATTTACTAAGACACAGTAAAAAGTGGCCTATGGCAGTGTAGGCGCGTGTATTAGGCGTGCGCTGGGCCAGTTTTTACCGCATCAGTAAAAAAGGTCTTTTTTTTAATGTGAAGAGAAAAGGAAATGCGGTAAAACTGAAACCAGCATGCGTCTGGCCTGAGCCCTTAATGCCACCCATTGACCTAGTGGTAAGGGCTCATGCGCTATATGCACGGTGACCGGTCAGCGTGCGCTGTCAATTACCGCCAGAAACGGCACGCATGGGAGGAAATAATTAGTCTAGGCGTTATGGGCATGCACCAAATCTGAAATTACCACCGGGGGGGGGGGGGGGGGGGCGTTCTGACCCGGTGGTAGTCTCATTTGGGCGCACATTGCATGCAAGTGCGTAGAGCCTACCACAGCCTAGTGAAAGGGCTCCAAATTGAATAACGAGCTACTTTGCACCGATAATCTAGAGCTACCAGTTATTGGTGCTAACTGGCGTTAATGAAAATTGACACATGTAAATATTATTCTCAGCTCCAAAAAGGGGGTGCTGCTATGGGAGGGACATGAATAGATCAGGGACATTCCCACAATTTATGCATGCCGCTATAGAATAATGGGGATTGTGAAGGGGTGGAGCAGATGGAAGTGGAAGGGGAAGGAGTGAGGAGGCACAAGAGCAAAAGGAGACAGAACAGAGCCTTGCCTTTACTACTTCCCCAGAGAAAGAGAAGAGAAAGGTTAGTGTCCCCTGAAAAATGGAGGAGAGAAAAAGACTACACTACCCAGCAGCCCCGGCGCAAGCCCTGGTATAAAGATTACCTTCCCCAGCAGGTCACAGGGGAGAACTCTGACAAGGCAAGGGAGGGGCCCCTGGAGGGTAATCAGGTGAACAAGGACCAGCTGAAAAGTGGGTGGGACGAGGAACCCATGGAATGGCAAGAGGCTGAGGAGAGGGGGAGAGAGGGGAACCCAGAGGAGCCGATGGACCTCTCAGCCTGGGCTCATTCCTTAGGAAAAAAGCTGAAAAAGCAGGTGAACTCGTGGTATGGCAGCTGGGTTTCAAAGGGGAAAGAGAAAAGGTCATGAGGGAGGAGGGTCAGTGTATTGAGAGAGTGACCCAAGAAAGGGAGGGACCTGTTTTCTTCCCAAAGCAAGTTCAGGCTGTTATGAACTGTGTGTTAAAGGTGCTATTTGAAGAGGGATTATTGCCTCCCCCTGTGTGAACCGTTCACAGCAGGAGGAAGCTGTTTGGGAGAAAGTGTTTGCTCCAGCCTGAAGAAGTGGTTTATTGGGAACTGTTTATTGGGACTGTTTGCCAAAGCACCAGGAAGAAACTGGGAGCAGTTTCTCTCTTTTTCTTGTGTTGTTTTTTTTTTCTTCACAGACATTCTCCTCCTTTTCAAAGGGGAGTGAGAGAAGGAGAGTATGGGGCTAT
Organism: Microcaecilia unicolor; assembly: GCF_901765095.1. Lineage (NCBI taxonomy): Eukaryota > Metazoa > Chordata > Amphibia > Gymnophiona > Siphonopidae > Microcaecilia > Microcaecilia unicolor. The sequence continues at coordinate 447,121,896 of NC_044032.1, forward strand.
AGACTGCTTAAGGTGGAACAAACTGATTTCTGGCAGCAGGGGACTGGAGTGGTTTTTCTTTCCGGCTGTGCTGTGATCCTGAAAGGAGAACAGTGGGATTGTGTTTTGGATGCCTGCTTTATTGTTGTTTTGGAAACTGCTGGACTGTGAATCCCAGAAGGAAAATAAAGAAACTTGCTGATTTTCTTTTAAGTTTGATTTCTGTAAGCCCTGCCTTGTGGACTACAGTGGGCTAGGAGGTTGGGACATAAATCCTGTTTTGTAGCCGGAGTGTCCAAGGCAGGGGCAAGATCCTACGGATCCTGGAAGGAGGGCCTGATCTTTTACAGGATCTATGCCTAATTTAGGCACAGCAATTTATACCAAGGTTTCGCTGGTGTAAATGGTTGCACCTACGTGTAGTTGTGATTCCAAGCACTCAGCGCTAGTCTATAAACGATGTGTAACTTTGAGCATCGTTTATAGAATAGCGCTAAGCGCTATTTTTTTTTCCAACTTCGATCTTTAGCCGCCATTTGCTGAATTTACTCCAAAGTGGCTCCCAGTGCAAGTGTCCTAAGTTTTAATGGTCCAAAATGACTTCCTCTTCAATTTAGTGGCCCTAGCCACATCTGGATAGAACTGCAGTTTTTGACCACATTAAAAAAAACAAACAAACCCCATTTAAGACAGTCATCTTCTCAGACTCAGAAATGAAGGTGAAAAGGAGTGTGACTCAAGTTGTGGCTTCATTGTGAGGTGTTTCAAGAAATTCTGGGGCCCTTTTACTAAGCTGCGTTAGGCGCTAATGCACACCTACACTGTTTAAAATGGTAAGCATCCCGTAGTAACTGCCAAATTAGCACGTGACAATCGCATGCAAAAAATATTTTTTTGAGAGGGTGTGTCAGGGGGGCAGAGAACGGGCATTCCTGTGCTAATCAGTTAGCACAGCTACATTACCGAATGGTAACTGGTTCGCGCCGGAATACCACGTGAGCCCTTATCACCTACAAAATGGGTGGTGGTAAGTGCTCATGCTGTAAAATTTATTAATGGCCATGAACAAATGGCAATATTAGCACATGGCCATTAATACAAAAAGACCATTTTTATGGCTAAAGTAAAAATAGCCTTAGGGGTAAAAAGTGGCCTGTGGTAGCGCAAGCGCATCTTTTGGGCATGCGCTGGGCCATTTTTTAGCGCATCCAGGAAAGGGCCTTTTTTAAGGAGCCGGAAAATGGACATGCGCTAAAATTGAAATCAGCGCGCGTCCATTTTTGGCCTGAGACCTTACCGCCACCCACTGACCTAGTGGTAAGGTTTCATATGGTAAGCATGCAGGCATGTACCAACTGCTGTTTACTGCCAGGCAAGTGGCCCACCGCAGGATTTGGTGCATGCCAAATTTGAAATTATCGTCCGGCTCACACGCTAGCCGGGTGGTAGTGCCAATTTGAAGCGTACTGTATGTGATTAGGCCCTTACACACCTTAGTAAAAGGGTCCCTTAGTGCGTGGGAAAACCTGCATAGGGTCATGGTAAAGCCACCTTTTACCTCAGCTTAGTTAAACGACCTCTTAGTTAAACTGTGGATTAGGCTCTATCACATCATAAGCCACTCCCTCCTCCCCTTCCTTAATAACTTTCAAAGGCAAACAATACAAACAATAATTTGATCCACATTAGATAGTGACAAAACTTCCCTCAAATATTTCCTAATACATGGTGCACTTCTCAACTAACCCCTACTTTGTGTATATGACAACCTCATCACATCATAGGTCTTACAACAGTAGATATTTCTCCCAAGGATGCATATATACTACTATTTCCTATCTCTCAGCCCACATTAAATACTCTTACATTAAATATTCTTACATTGACGAAGTTCTCACCTCAGCCTGGGCCCAGAACGAATCCCGATTGGTGCGTCTCATCTCCAGTGCAGGATTTGTCTTTCGGTAGTTAGTCCCCTATATGAAAACAAGGAGAGGTCAAGGACTGAGTGATACTGCAAAAAAGAGAGAAAATCCAATGAATAGGCCCAGAAGTGAGATGCTGAGGTTTGTCTAAACAGGTGAGAGCTCAGTGATCGACAACTATTTAACACAGGAGGATAAGAACGATGTAAGACAGACCAAGAAAGAGTCAAGAAGAAAGGCAGAGATCATCAAGTAAGAGACCAGGAGATGTAGGAAGTGATAGCTGAGTTCCTGACCAGAATGGAGATGGTGACGTATGCTGGGATCCGGAAGAGAGAAAGACTGAGTAAAGCCTGACATCAGTAACATAAACTCTCCATTGCCCCAGGTACAAAAAACAGATTGTGAGCCTACTAGGGACAGAGAAAGTACCTGTAGATAATGCGTACAGCGCTTTGTACATCTACGAGCTCATTTTCAGAAGATGGACGTTCTTCTCACAGAAACATCCAAATCGGTATAATTGAAAGCCGATTTTGGACATCCCTAACTGTACTCCGTCGCACACAGCCAAAGTTCAAGGGGGCGTGTCGGAGGCGTAGCGAAGGCGGGACTTGGGCATGCCTAACACTTGGATGTCCTTGACCCATAATGGAAAAAAAGAAGGACGTCCCTGACGAGCACTTAGATGCTTTCACCTGGACCTGTTTTTCTTATGAATAAGGCACAAAAAGGTGCCCGAAATGACCAGATGACCATTGGAGAGAATCGAGGATGACCTCCCATTACTCCTCCCACCCTCAAAAAACATCTTTCAAAATATTTTGTGCCAGACTCAGATGTTATAATCAGGTCCGTGACAGCAGTATGCAGGTCCCTGGAGCAGTTTTAGTGGGTGCAGTGTACGTCAGACAGGTGGACCCAGCCCCATCCCCTCCACCTGTTACATTTGTGGAGGTAACAACAAGCCCTCCAAAACCCATCACAAACTCACTGTACCACATCTAGGTGCCCCTCTTCACCCATAAGGGCTATGGTAGTGGTGTACAGGTTGTGGGGAGTGGGTTTTGGGGGGCTCAGCACACAAAGTAAGGGAGCTATGTACCTGGGAGCAATTTATGAAGTCCACTGCAGTGCCCCCTAGGGTGCCTGGTTGGTGTCCTGGCATGTCAGGGGGACCAGTGCAGTACAAATGCTGGCTCTCAACCAAATGGCTTGCATTTGGTCATTTCTGAGATGGACGTCCTTGGTTTTGATTATTGCCAAAAATCAGAAACGTCCATGTCTAGGGATGACCAAATCAAGGGACAACCAAATTTAAGGATTTGGATGTCCCTGACGGTATTTTCGAAACGAAAGATGGACGTTCATCTTGTTTTGAAAATACGAGTTTCCCGCACCTGGACCCGGACATTTTGCAAGGATGTCCAAATCAAAACTTGGACGTCCCTTTCGAAAATGCCTCTCCTAGTAGCACTATAGAACTGATAAGTAAGTATAACCTGAATATAGAAGACATTTATTGATAGCACTGAAATAAACTGTACACGATAAAAACAATTAATAAAGGAGTCTTACCAACAAGGACACAAGACCACAAGAATAGGAGAAAGGCCACATGCACATTTGTTACTGATAGACGAGTACCTCAAAAGCTCCAAAATACTGCTGCTGTCAAAACATGGTTTTCATGCAGTTGTATAAGCAATGTCCCCGAACTACCTGCAATATTGTCTATCAGGTCCTCCTGAGAATATGTCACCTCCAGCATGTGAATAGGAAGATTCGGTAAAAGTGCCTCATAATCCAAAGGACTTTCCCTTTCTACTTGAGTTAACATTTTCTGAACAGACCATTATTTTTAGCTCTAACTTCTAATGCTGTTGCATTTGTCAAGGTACTGTGTGTGGTATGCTTCCATACTCTGAGCTAATGGAAAAATAGAGGAATAGGGTTACAACAGTGGCCTACCTCAAGTTAGTCTCAAGGAATTAGATTTGGAAGAGTGTGAGATGAAGTTCAGGTGCAGGTTCACCAAACCCTATTGATTCTACGTAGCAACTGGATGGGATTGTTGATTTGGTTTATTGGGATTCCAAGGTCCTCATGTTTTTAAGATAAGGCTAACTCGCTAAATGTTTTAGGCCTGATATTCAAAAGATTTATGCTCCGCTTTGAGAATTATCCGGCCAATATTCAAAGCGAGTTAACCTGCTGGGAACAGCTGCCAACCAGTTAACCTGCTTGTATGTGGTTAGCTGGTCATTTACAGCGGAACTTAACCAGTTAGTGGCACTGAAAATGACTGGTTAGCACCAAAGTGGAAGCCAGCTAAGTTGGAGGCATTCTGGGGCATTTCAGGGACGGCGTCCAGTTAGCTCCCAATTTTCAGAGCTAACCAGTCATGTTAAGCGCATAAATAGGACCGCATAAATAGCTGTTCTATCTTTATGTGCTAGCCCATGGCCAGTTAATTGTGAATATTGAATTTACTGGGTGTGCACTAGCTGGCTCTTAAGAAAACCGGAAATTCAATGCTGAAGCCCACACAGGGCCTGGCATTGAATTTCCAGTTTCAGCGCCAGCGATGGACAAAAAAAAACACTGTCCGCCACCAGCTGAGTATCAACTGGTATGTTCTTAAACTGATGTCTGAAAATTTAGCAGGCTGAGTGCTTAAATGTATACTCAAACGGCTAGATTCTATATATAGCGCATGAAAATTCTATGCGGAAAAAATATGCCTAGGCATACTCTCTATATTATGCCTAAATTTTATAGGATAGGCTTAAATTTCTACGTGGTATATAGAACTACACCAAGCGCCTCTTCACATGACCAAATTTAGTCAAGGTAATAAGCTGAAATAAGCTTAAATGACTGAAATTTTGTCAAAATTTAGTCAAGGCCATTTATGCCATGTTTTACTTGGTGTAAATCCCGACACCTAAATTAGGCGCAGAGCGTATGTATTCTATAACAATGTGCATAGATTTTAGAAATACCCATGCCCCCTTTTCAAATATGCGACTTAGAATTTACATGCACCACTTTATAGAATATACTTAGCGAGTTCTGCACATAAATTTTAATTAATGTCAATTAAAGTTACATACATTGTTATAGAATATGCTTTGATTTCCATGCAGAAATTAGGGCACAATACATAAATCCTAGGGAAAATGTCACCATGACCCTAAATTTAAGAGCATCAAAAGTGGGTGGCAACAGGGATGGATTTAGGGTGGGAGGAAAAATTAAGAGCTTAGCACTGATTTTCATCTCTAGGCTTGTAAACCTAGGCAACTGAATGGCAGCCTTAAATTTATAAACATAACTTCAAAGCTCCTAAATTAAGATGAATTTTCAGAGGAAAATTTAGGCTTCTAGGTTTGGCTTAAAATATCACCACATTTTGAAGCTTGAGGCTTAAACATAGGAACTCAGCTTTTTTTGAATATTGGACTCTTTTAAATAGCCCGACTATAAAATATTATCATAACATACACAAGAAATATTTTCCCCTATATTATTACTTTTTTTCCTCCTTATCACTGGCAAGTGTTTCTCTTTCCCAGACATCTGTCTCCATCAGTGTGATGTTAAAAATGCTTATCTCTGAACAAAGAATAAAGGGTTCATATGTATTCCCATTCTCTGAAGACAGAATTTTTGTGGTATAACATAACCCTTCATCATCATCTTTAATGGGTCTTGCTGTCCCCCTTTGCAGTATCTTTTTCCTTTGATAAATTATCAAGAAATTGAAGCAGCTGGTCTAGTGGAAAAATTAGGCATGATCTGAAAGCTATCTAGAAGTTTCCTTTGTTGGTCAGTTCTCTCATCAGTGTAATTCCATAAGAATGTATCTTTAGAGACCAAATACGGGCAACTATGTATTCTGTATTTTACCTCTCGACACCAAGGAGGGGTGATACATCTTGGACTAGCTAACTTTTGGTCCACTAGACAAATGGTACTTCATTTTCTTTGTCCTAGTCAGTTTGTGTAATATACTGTGCTGTCTTTTTAGGCACCCAAATCCAAACTATAGCATGTTGCCTCTTAAACTATAGGAGAGTGTGTGCTCCAAATACCAAACCATTTTTATGAGGTGGAAACAGATCAGAATTGTCAGTTTGTTGGTTCATTTGAATTTGCTAGTTTTATTCAAAATATTTTTAATTATTTTGATATTTTCTAATGTTTTAGTGTGTATGTTTTAAATTTGTACGTGAGGCTGTAACTTGCTTACATTTCCTTGATAAGTGGGATATAGATCTTTTAAATAAAGAAACTTACCACTAGGGTCTCTGAGCCAAGAGTTCGAGTGCCCCTGGAGATTCTGCCTGAAGTTGAGATCCTGGACAGTATCACTTGAATGGCTTCAGAGGTTAATTCATCAACTCTGTGAACAGTGAGGAACGCATGGGCTTCCTGTGGGAGGGACCATGCACAGTCAGACACAGTACACTGCAGGAGATATCTTTAAGCAACTGAAAACTAAACCTTTCTATTTTGCTTTTTTTTTTTCAGCACTGCCTTCATTTTAAAGAATCCCTCTAATAATGAAAGTTACTGTGGGTTTAAGAATCTGTTACTGTACAACCCCTTTCCTTTAGAGATATCACTGTAGTATTGAATACAGATTTGTATTTCGATAATGACTCGGTTATGCGTACCATGTGACAATATATTTGCAGAAGGATTTAATTTATTTATTTGAGATTTATTAACCACCTTTATGAAGGGATTCACCTAAGGTGCTGTACAGCAGGTACAGCTCAACATAAAACTTACAATTTTGTTAACAGCATAATATAGACATAAATACAATAAAAGAGGTAAACTTTGAAACAGCAAATTGAAACCTAATAATAAGACTAGCATGAAACAGTGTAAAAAATATACACATTTAACAGCACTGGAAAACAATCATATAGCAGAAATGATAAAAGGCAGCAGAATACGAATGATACCATAATAGGCAACTTAGAAGAAGGCTCATAGGTATGTCAGCACAATACAAATGAAACCCTTTAATAGGCAATGTATTAGCCCATTCATATAACACAGATATGATATACACAATGTCAGCACATTATGTTATAGTCACTGGAGAAATATGTAAAAACTAGTAAAAAAAGGCCCGTTCCTGACACAAATGAAACGGGCGCTAGCAAGGTTTTCCTCGGAGTGTGTATGTTTGAGAGTGTGTGTGAGAGATGGAGTGTGTGTGTCAGAGAGAGAATGAGAGAGAGACAGAGACAGCGTGTGTGTGTGTGTGTTTGTGTGAGAGAAAGAGATGGTGAGAGACAGAGTGTCGTGTGTGTGTGTGTGACAGAGAGATAGAGTGTGATAGACAGGGAGTGTGTCAGAGAGTGTATGTGAGAGACAGTGAATGGGTATGAGCCCCCATCCCCCCTCTCGCAGGGCCCCCCTCTCGCAGGGCCCCCCTCCCCACCCCCACCTCTCCGGTCTCAGGACCCCCTCCCCACTTCCCTCTCCCCTGCCCCCCCCCTCCAGCCATCCATGTCCAGCGACCCTCCTCTCCCCCTACCCCCCCCTGCAGCCACCCATGTCCAGCAACCCTCCCCTCCCCCCTCCAGCTACTCATGTCCAGCAACCCTCCCCTCCCCCCCTCAGCGCATCAAACCCCCTCGCCACTCGCAGCTACCAGTGGTAACGCTGTCTGGCCACTGCTGCTTCTCTTGTTGAGCAGCAGCGGCCGCTACAAAAAGAAAAAAAGCGATAAATGTTTTTAAACCCAGCCCAAATCATTGGCAATTGCACGAGTCTTAAAACGTAGTCTCTGCAGCCACTCCTCCTCTCGCCTGTCACGTCGCTGCGCTCCTTCAGGGTCTTACTCCGGGGGCAGTGACGTGGAGACGAGAGGAGGAGCGGCTGCAGAGACTGCGTTTTAAGATTCGTGCATTTGCCAATGATTTGGGCTGGGTTTTAAAACATTTATGTTTTTTTCTTTTTGTAGCGGCCGCTGCTGCTCAACAGGAGAAGCAGCAGCGGCTGGACAGCGTTACCAGTGGCAGCTGCAGGTGGTGAGGGGGTTGATGTGCTTCGGGTGGGGGGGAGGGGGGTGTTTGATGTGCCGGTGGGGGGGGGGGGCTTGGGTGATGCGCTGATGGGGGGGGGGGGGTTCTGTGGTGCCGCGCTTGTAGTTTTTTTTTGATGCGCCGTTCCCTGCCACTTGCTCCGAAGTAATAAGAGTTATTATATAGGATGTTTGAAAGAAAACAATTGTTTTTGTTAATTTGAATGAGCTCAAACTTTTTTTTTTAGGATAATCACACTCTTTTCATAATTGGAGTGATGGTGATTTTTCTGGCAATAATATTTCTGTCTACAACAGTGATCTCTGAAGTGTTTCTATATCTGATGGTCCATAATACATTAACAAAATTATTTTGAGAGAATGTTTGTTTGTTCCCTTAATATAAGTATTTGATTAGAAAAAACATTTATTCCACAATACAAATGGCACTCATTAATGGGTACAAATTAGAGCAGGGCTTCCCACATGGGATCACACATACCATGTTTGTAGTCTCGACATGGTTTGGAAGTACATATATACTCCCTCCAGGGACAGGGAAATACCCAGTAAACCTGAATGTAACTCACCTTGAGCTACTACTGAAAAGGTGTGAGCAAAATCCAAACAAATAAATACGTGTGTGATTACAACATGCTTCAGTGGGTCACGGATGTCATTGTGGCTGTGACCACAGAATCTCAGACTGAAGAAGATTGGTCAGTTCTACCATTAGAGTATTTAAACAACATAGATATGATGCTAATAATACAATACAATGAAACATCCTTGCTCATTCCACTATGGAATTCCATACTGACCACAATACACCTTCAACTTTCTTGCCTTGCTGCTGAAAACCACCTTATTTGATGACTAAAGGCCCATAGGAAATTGGGAATGCCTTTGTAAAATGTTCACAATTACATAACAAATATCTTCCGCACTATTAATGTAACTCTAAGGAAAGTTCTGTTATTTTTCTTTCTGCGCTAATGATGAACGACTTATGTAAAATATTTGTAATTCCATGTAAAACGTCTTCCAAGCTGCAAGTGCAATCCTAAGAACAGCTTTCATTTTTGGTGTGAACCATGGTGAACCCTCCTAGGAGATACAGCAGTATATAAACAATAAATTGATATTGATAGTTGTTTAAACCAAGATTGTGCCTTATGCATAGATTACAATCCTCTAGATATTTCTGCAACTGCTCTATAACTATTCCATCCAGTATTTTTGAGGCCACTGGCTGATAATTTGATGTCTCCGACAAATTCTCCAGAACATTTTTTGGTATTGGTGTTAGGATAATATGGCCCAACTGTGATGGAAATTCCCCTTGTGACAATAGATGATTTAACTATTTACGTAAGGCATCGAAAGAGAATGATGGCGCTGAAGCTATAAGCTGCGGTGGGCAAGAGCCTAACAAGCAATATTTACTATTATATTTCCTAAAAAAAATCTTCCTATTGATTCTTGTGAGCATAGACTAAAATCTGTCCATAGCCTGTCTGCCGGAAGCAACTGATCTTTATAAGACAGGCAATTTGGCCAATGTATTTCAAGATTTTTGCAAAGTAGAGGAGTGTGGTAGCCGTGTTAGTCCACTCTTAAGGTTATCTGACAAAGAAGGGCAACCTTCGAAAGCTAATCAAGAAATGTATTAAGTTATGTCCAATAAAAAAGGTATCATCTTATTTTCTTTTCCATGTTTTATTTTGTTTGATTTCTATTGATAAGATTTTTGCAATAAATTCTCCTGAATTTTGAAAACCTTGTCTTGAAAATATTTTGCCAATGCTTCTGCAGTTGGAATTCACTCAAACACTCAACACCTATACGGCTACAAAGTACCCATGACCTCAGCGACGATTCTTTTCACATGAGCAATCTGCTCATGACTTGCCTGCCTCCTCATCGGTCACAATTCTTTTATTACGTTTTTAAGTAAATATTTTATCATTGTAACCAAGTGCTTTTAGCATCAATTTAGTTGGATTAAGTATTAAAGTCAACTTAGCTTATATCTAATATAATTGTGACCGATGAGGAGGCAGGGGAGTCATGAGAAGATTGCTCATGTGAAAACAGTTGCCACTGAGGTCATGGGTCAGATGTATGAGTGTTGACCATTTGAGTGACTGTAACATTGTGGCTCCCACTCTCAATAAGTTATATACTAACTACTTCAAAGTGATTCTGCAGTTGGAATAGCAGTTTCTGTCAGTTGTGAAATTTCTATAGTATCCAGAATAGAATTAACTATTTTGAAGATCCCTTTAGAAGTCTATGTAGCATCATTTATCTTTTGGGAATAGTACTTTTAGCTATTTTTGCTAAAAAAAAAAAAAAAATTATATTGATGTATAACAGATCTCCAATTCACCTTATCACATTCTAACCAATTTTTTTCCATAACCTTTCTAGTTATCTACATTTTTGTTTTTGCAGTAAAAGTTCATCATCATATCAAATGCTTGATCTTTTCCTATTTTTTCTACTGTGGCAGGGATAGGGGGTCCCTGATTAGGGAGAGTAAGCAAAAAGTTTCCCCTCTATAGAATTCCTGGAGCACTTAGAAAAGCCATGTCAAAACAGCAGGCCCCTTAAGTATAATGCTCAAGAGCAAGGAAGAAACACCTACAAATGGGAACCCATAAAGCAATGGTTCCCAAACTTTCTTCGGTCATGGCGCCCCTAGGCTATACATTTCCTCTCAAGTCCCCCCCCCCCCCACCTTTGTCGTCACCGCTGCCACTGAACCTTCCATCCAGCTTCTACCCACCTTCTCTCCCTCCTCCATGCAGCTTCTGCCTACCTCTACTCCCTTCCATACACCTTCTCTCCCTCCTCCACCCAGTTTCTACCCACTTTCTCTCCTGCTTCCATCCAATCTCTGCCCACCTTCTCTCCCCTTTCCATCCAGCTTCTGTCCACCTTCTCTCTCCCTTCCATCCAGCTTCTGTCCACTTTCTCTCACCATCCTTCCAGCTATGGTCTTCCCCTTTCTCCTCATCCTTCTACCCAGCATCTTCTCTCTTCTTTCCACTCATCATCATCCCTCTCTGTCTCTCTCTCTCTCTACCCCTATCCAGTGTCTCCACTCTTCTATCATTTTTCCTCCCCCTCTCCATTCAGCTTCTCCTGCCTCTCTCTATATGCACCCCCTCTTTCCCTTCCACTCAGTAGCTTCTGTTTCCTAGCCACTGCTGCTTCTCCCGATGAGCAGCAGCAGCACTGGCAAAGCAACAATTTGCAAGTGTGGGCTCATCATTTTCAGGCTTGCGCTGTTGGCTCTGCTGGTCCTCTACCCCAGAATGAGAAGTTGCATCAGCAGGGGAAGAGGACCGGCAGAGCTGACAGCGCATGTCTGAAGGCTGGGGCTTTGCACTTGCTTTTGGTTGTTTTGCTGCCGCCATTGCTCATCGCGAGAAGCAGCAGCAGTGAGGTGGTGGCAGTGTGTCTCAGTGGGAGGATTTCCCGCTTTGGCGGGAGTGCGGGAGATGACCCACCAAAGCGGGAGTCTCCAGCAGGTCTGTGGGAGGGAGGTGAAGAAAATATGCCACGGCACCCCTGACAGTTCTCTGTGGAGCCCTGGGATGCCGTGGCACACAGTTTGGGAACCACTGCCATAAAAAAACATGAGGATTTTTCACCCTGGGGGAGGGGTAAGAGGAGCAACCCAGGTTACTTTTGGCCAATAAGAAACCCAAACTGAAGGGTCCAATCAGAGACAGGTTAAGAGGTAGAGCTTTTAAGGGCCATCTTCCCTGGATAGAGGAGGAGAAGAGGAAGCTTCCATTGAGATGCTGTGGGATGTTGAGGGAGAAGAAGAACTAATGGATACTACTGAACAGGCCAGCCAAGAGGAAATGGAGATCGAATCTTGTTGAAAAGTGAGTTTTTCTCCCCCCCCCCCCCCCTTATTTCTTTTCCTTTTGAAGGAAGGCCAGTAGGGGAGGTAACTGGCTAAAGAAGCAAGCGGGTGGTGGCCTTCCTCTCTTTTTCCCTGCTTGTGCTCCCTGGGCAGGAAAAGAGTTTTGGAAAAGGAAACTTGGAGTTTGTGATTCAAATTTTGTCTCCCTTTTGTTTGGAAATGACTAGGCTGAAGGAAGCAATGAATGTTTTTTTTTTGGTTGAATCTTAAAGGCACCTAGCTGAAAACTGTTTGAGGACAGACGCTACTGAATTTGCATAAGCTGAGAGTGAACCTAATTTGCATATTTCTGTCATTCTGTCTATTGAAAAGTCTTGTGGTAATTTTGCATTTTTTTTGTTTTATTTTACTAAGGGCATTAAAGAAAACTCAGGGTAATAATAGCTTTTTTTCTTTTCCACTTCATCCTGAGTATATGAGTGGCCAGGAAGACAGACCTGAAACCCCTAGTGAACTATTAGGGAAAGACTTCCTTTTGGAGATCCTTGGTGGTGGAATAGCTCTGGATCCTTAAGAGCAGGAGTGGTGAAGGAGACTCCTGTGGGCTAAGAAGGTATTCCAACCACGACCCTAACTATCCTGGGAGGAGCAGTGTGACAGTACAGATTTTTTAAGGAGCAATTTCATCCAGCACCTGTGCATTTATGTCACATAGATATTTAAACATCTGTATCACATCTTTAAGTCTGTCCCCATGCACTTTATGACAAAGATCAATGACCATTTTAGTAGCCACCTTCTGGACTGTTTATATCTTTTTGAAGGTGATAATCACATGGTAAAATTTGATGTAACAGCTAAATCAGAGAACAGTCACACAAAACTCCAAGTCCTGGACTTTAAATAAGGGAGTACCTGAAAAAAAAAAAAAGAGTAGACAGTATGAAGGAAAATAAGAGAAGTGGAGAGACAGGGGACCAATCTGAATGGAACTGTAAAAATGGTAACGGATCTTTATGTAAGGAAAGCAAATAAAAGCAAGAGGAAAGGGAAACTGTTATAGTTCTCCAAACAAATGGCTGAAAAAATAAAGGCAAAAGAGGTAGCATTATAGAAGAATGTAAGATGAGGAACACAGAAAAGCAAACTAGATAAAACTCCAAGAAGTGAAGAGAGAAATACAACTGGCAAAAAGCACAGGCGTAAGAAAAAAAGATGTAAAGAGAGATAGGACTTTTTCAGATATGTTGGTGAAAGAAGGAAGGCTACAGATGGAATTGTAAGACTGAAAGATGCCAAGAAATGCCACATGAAGACTGACGAGGTAAAAGCAGACATGCTAAAACAAATACTTCTGTGTTTATGGAAGAAAATCCTGGAGAAGAACCACAGTTGGCTGACAAAGATATATATGAGAATGGAACAGATATCATATTGTTTATGGAAGAAAATGTTTATAAGCCACTTGAAAAACCTGAAAGTGTAAAAGCCACAAGGCCAGATGAGATACATCCAATGAACTTCCTAGAATCCAGTGGGTTGCAAGATCTGAGGCAACATGGTTTTACCAAAGGAAAATTGTGCCAAATGAATCTGACTGATTTCTTTGACTGGGTGACCAAAGAACTGGATCAAGGTTATATGTTAAATATAGTCTACTTGGATTTCAGAAAAGCCTTTGACACAGTTCTTCATAGGAAGCTCATGAATAAACTGAGTTGAAGTTAGGACCCAAAGTGGTGAACTAGATTAGAAACTGGTTGACAGATGGCAGAGGGTTAATGGAATTCATTCAGAGGAAAGAAAGGTGAGTAGTAGAGTGCCTCAGGAGCCAGTTCTGGGGCTAATTCTATTCAGTATATTTGTGAGCAACATTGTCAAAGGGTTAGAAGGAAAAGTTTGCCCTTTTGCGGATGACACGAAAATTTACGAATGGAATAGACCATGAGAAATGGTGTACAAAAATTAGAAGAATGGTCTAATGTTTGGCAGTTAAAACTGAATGTGAAGACTAGCAGAGTGATGTACTTGGGTTGTAGAAATCCCAAGGAGCTGTATGTGATAGGGATAAAGAAACTGATAAACAAGGACCAGGAGAGGGACTTTGGAGTGATAGTGTCTGACAATGTAACAAGACAGTTGCCAAAGCCAGAATGATGCTAGGCTGCATAAAAAGGAGCATAACCAGAAAGGAGTAGGTGTTAATGTCCCTGTACAAGTCATTTGTGAGATCCCACTTGGAATATTGTGTTCAGTTTTTGAGGCCGGATCTCAGTAAGGACATAAAAAGACTTAAAGCAGTTCAAGACCTGAATATGTATACATGTATACTCTGGAAAGGAGGGGCATAGGAGATATGGTAAAGACATTTAAATACTTGAAAGGTATTAATATATAAGCAAGTCTTCTAAAGAGATGGGGGAGCGGTATAACTAGAAGACATAAATTGAGGTTGCAGGGAGGTAGACTTAAGAGTAACATCAAGAAATACTTTTTCATGGAGAGGGTGGTGGATGCCTGGAACACCTTCTCCAGGGAAGGTGATGGAGACAAAAACACTAACAGAATCCAAAAACACATATCTGCATGAGATTTCCGAGATTCCACATGAATGTTACAACATTAATGTTGAATGATATTTAGTGCGAATTTGTTTTGTTAGTATAAACACAGAGAATCCCTACATAGAAAAGGAATGGAATCAGAGCAAAATTTAAATGACCTTCATACTTTAAACAGGGCTGGGAGGAGTGTAAACCACATGGAGCAGCAGGTGCAACTCTGGTTGACTTGTTGAGCAGACCAATGGACCATACAGATCTTTATCTGCCGTCATTTGCTATGTTGCTAAAATGTAATTTCTGCTGGAGAATATATGCAGTGCTATATTTAAAGACTTTATGAGTTAGTAAAGTTGAGCCACCTCTTTATAGAATTATTATCTCTGATCTAGATAAGAGATAAATGAAGCTGAGAAGCACATTGTGAAGAGCATAAATGGATTTGCTGTGTGAGAGGTCAAAGAATGAGAGCCCAATGCAGTTAAAGAACACTGAGAGCGAGAGAGAGAGACTGTGAAAGGAGTGAGACTGCATGTGAAAAACAGTGTAAGTGCAGGAAAGAAGAGAGGGCAGGCACTTAAAAAAGGACAGTAAGAGACTGCAACTGCAAGACTACGTGAACAACAGAGACAGGAAGATGCAGAGTGGGTGAGACTGGGAAAGGGAGGTAGACAAGACAAGCGGTGTTATTAGTCTAAAACTGAGCTGATGCAAGGGTATTAGGCACCCCAGGCAAACCTTCAGTTTGTGCCCCCATTCATCCACTTTTACACATCTACCTAATGGAGGAGGATCTGGCACATCATCACCCTCTGTGTTCAACATCCTCCTCCAGAGTACTGATAGAATTGAAAAATGAACTTGCAGAACTATTGTTAGTAATATGTAATTTATCTTTAAAATCAAGCGTGGTACTGGAAGATTGGTGAGTGGCCAATGTAACGCCAATTTTTTTAAAAAGGTTCCAGAGGAGATCTGGGAAATTACAGACCGGTGAGCCTGACATCGGTGCCGGCCAAAATGGTACAGACTATTATAAACAACAAAATTACAGAGCATATTCAAAAGCATGGATTAATAAGACAAATCCAACATGGATTTAGTGAAGGGAAATCGTGCCTTACCAATCTATTACATTTCTTTGAAGGGGTGAACAAACACGTGGATAAAGGTGAGCCGGTTGATATTGTGTATCTGGATTTTCAGAAGGCGTTTGACAAAGTACCTCATGAAAAACTCCAGAGGAAATTGGAGAGTCATGGGATAGAAGGTAGTGTCCTATTGTGGATTAAAAACTGGTTAAAAGATAGAAAACAGAGAGTAGGGTTAAATGGTTTGTATTCTCAATGGAGAAGGGTAGTTAGTGGGGTTCCCCAGGGGTCTGTGCTGGCACTGCTGCTTTTTAACATATTTATAAATGATCTAGGGATGGAAGTAACTAGTGAGCTAATTAAATTTGCTGATGACACAATGTTATTCAGTCATTAAATTGCAAGAGGATTGTGGAAAATTGCAAGAGGATCTTACAAGACTGGGAGACTGGACATCTAAATGGCAGATGACATTTAATGTGAGCAAGTGCAAAATGATGCATGTGGGAAAGAGGAACCCAAATTATAGCTACGTCATGCAAGGTTCCACGTTAGGAGTCACCGACCAAGAAAGGGATCTAGGTGTCGTTGATGATGATACATTGAAACCTTCTGCTCAGTGTGCTGCGGCAGCTAAGAAAGCAAATAGAATGTTAGGTATTATTAGAAAAGGAATGGAAAACAAAAATGAGGACGTTATAATGCCTTTGTATCGCTCCATGGTGCGACTGCACCTCAAATACTGTGTTCAATTCTGGTCACTGCATCTCAAAAAATATATAGTGGAATTAGAAAACGTACAGAGAAGGGTGACAAAAATGATACAGGGGATGGGACGACTTCCCTATGAAGAAAGGCTAAAGCGGCTAGGGCTCTTCAGTTGGAGAAAAGATGGCTGAGGGGAGATATGATAGAGGTCTATAAAATAATGAGTGGAGTGGAAAATGTAGACTTGAAGCGGCTGTTTACACTTTCCAAAAATACTAGGACTAGGGGGCATTCAATGAAGCTACAAAGTAGTAAATTTGAAACAAATCGGAGAACATTTTTCTTCACTCACCGTGTAATTAAACTCTGGAATTCGTTGCCAGAGAATGTGGTAATGGTGGTTAGCTTAACGGGGTTTAAAAGAGGTTTGGACGGCTTCCTAAAGGAAAAGTCCATAGACCATTATTAAAATGGACTAGGTGAAAATCAACTTCTTATTACTGGGATAAGCAGCATAAAACGTTTTGTACTTTTTTTTGATCTTGCCAGGTATTTGTGACCTGGATTGGCCACTGTTAGAAACAGGATGCTGGGCTTGATGGACCTTTGGTCTGTCCCAGTATGGCAATACTCATGTACTCATTTTTCCCCTTCACCCTTTGCCATTTCAGCGTGTACCTTCCTTTGTCCAGAGTGCCCAGTGTATCTCTCCTCTCTTCTTCTCCTCCTCCTCTCCATATTCAGCACCCTCCTATCTCCTCCTGCACCTCCTTGTCAGCACGTCAGCATTGCTCAATCACTTTACCCCATTCTGCAGCATCTAACATCCTTTCTCTTTCCACCCCATATGTGTCCACAAGCTTCTTTCTGCCCACTTCACCTCAGCTAACCAGCAACTCTGCTTTTTCACCCCCTTCCACTCTGCCCATCTTTTTTCTACAATACACCAAGGGAGTGGAAACGTACATTTATACTGAGAATATTTACATTTTCATTGTTTTTTTTTATATTAGTATTTCATGTCTTATCATTCTCATGTTTTTCCTTTCATTGTAGATTCCTGAGGCAGGCACGTTACATGCCAAAACACGGTGCTATGTCGAGTCTTGAGCACTGATTTTACATTTACTATGAAATGCTAATTTTCAAGCACTGATATTATTTTATTGTGTATTATTTATATATATATATATATATTGAATTCTATGTAGTGTTATGTTTATTCTGCATTTTATTTTAGATATACACCAGAGTAATAAATATTTTTACTTTATTGATCCTGTGGTGTGTCTAGCCCTCCTACATTCCCACTCCCTTGGTGTATTGCTACTTGTCTCATGGGACTTTGCTGTTCGGTTACCTGTTGGTGTCTTTTTTTTTCTACCCCAGCAACCTCTCTTTTCTACTTCCCAGTGGCCCTTTCCTTCTCTCTACTTCCCAATCAGTATCCTTTCTGTCTTCATGCCTTACACCTCCCTAGCACCCATTTCCCTTTCTCTCTCTCTCCCTCCCTTCCAATGGCAATAGCACTGGGATTCCTTCTTCCTTTGGCCACTAGCAGACTGAGCTCCACCAGCACCCCTACACTAGCACTGCAAGAGTTTGTAAAATTCATGGGCCAGCACATCTGATGGTCTTTAATGCTGATCTAATGAGGCAACAGAACAGCAATCAGGAAGAGAGCTTACAAGTATTATG
The DNA here is from genome assembly GCF_901765095.1 of Microcaecilia unicolor. Taxonomy (NCBI): domain Eukaryota; kingdom Metazoa; phylum Chordata; class Amphibia; order Gymnophiona; family Siphonopidae; genus Microcaecilia; species Microcaecilia unicolor. The sequence goes on from NC_044032.1 coordinate 447,139,790, forward strand.
CCTCAAAAGGAGGCAGGTGGACCCAGAGGTTTACACACTTTATGCACCAAATTCTGGCGCCCTAGTCTAGGAAAAGGAAAAAAGTATAAAAAGGCTGTAAAAACACATGTGAAAGAGTTAAAAAAAAAAAAAGAGTGGAGAGTTAGAAGCGCTGCTGTTAATAATTAGAGAACAGACTGCAGCCTTGATGCTTGCACAGCTGTAAAACACGTGGGAGAGAAATCTTCCTTTCTGGTTATAGTCCAGTGATAAAAAAGATGCTGAGGAACGTGACAAAATCCTGGCATGACATTCATTTGCTCAGGAATTCAGCCCAGCCTGGAAGCAGCTGATCAGAATGTCTTGAGTCAGCAAATAGCCTGTTGTGAGTGATTCTTTAAAGGCAGGGATCTGCAGCACATGGGACAAGCTAGGCAGGTGAATGCACTAGGAAACCAGAGGGCCCCTGATATAGTCACCCCTAGAGAGAAGACAGACATTGGTCTGTGAATTAGCAGACATAATTGTTAATGCCATGTTCCAAAACATCTGGCCATCTTTCCACTGTATTATTACTGAAAAAAAAAATGAATTTCAGTGAACTTCAGTGGAAAGTCAAGAATTTGCTATTTTCCCTTTCTCATATCCCCGACTGAACAGCTCTAATGCTGGTATATGCAATAAGCTGATGTAGACCAAAACATGGTGAAAACCTTTAACCTTCTCTAATACTGCATGTCCCAAAACACTGCGTTGCCAGCCTACTCCTACTATAAACATTCTTTCAGCCCAGGTGTTTTGAAACGCTTCCCAATGTTTTCCGCAGGACAAGCCATGAAAACTAGAAAATCAGGAGTGGACTCGGATTTGATATCATGGAGTTGGGCTATGTCAAAATTCAAATGGACTAACACAACCAGAATTTTCCAGGAACAACGGAGTTTCACAGTTTTATTTTATAGACTAGCATTTGTAGGAGAGAGAAAGTGAGGAGAAGGAGAAAGAAGAGTGTTAAGAGAAACTGTTGGTATGGGAGAAAGAATGAACATGAACAAGTTCATAAATCCAGCCAAGACATTACTTCATAATGTAGACAAATCTGATTAAGCCACATAGCAACAAAAACATGCACAACCGTTTGATGTGTGTGTAAAAAGGGTGCAGTGGGGGAGGTGGGGATAAGAGGTTGGATATAGGGTGGGAAAGAAAGCGAGAATGGGGAAATGAAATAAAAGAGATGTGGTCAGCCACTGTGAAATTCATGGAATGTTTTGGACTGGCAGAGACGGTCAAAAATCTAATAAAAAGTAAGTTTAAAAAAAATCATACACAACTTTAGGGAGATTTTCAAAGAAAAACTACCTGGGTGCTTTCTCTTAGAACAAGTCCTAAGATTAAACAGGTATAAAGTACCTGATATACACTTTACACCTGTTATTTATACAGCTGGACAGGGAGAAGTGGAACACCTGGTGAGGTATAACAGATGGAAGAAATAAAACGAGAAGGATACACTTGAGACAGTTGTGGGTGATAGTGGGGTCGACAGGATGGGCGAGAGCAGGAAAGGGAAAGAGGAAGATGGTGTTGGTTTGTGCAATGGGATTTTGGGCGTTCCTCTAACCAAGCTGGTGAAGTACCAGAGAGGAAGGCTAAGCAGACCAACTGGACTTCTTTGCTATCATCGACATATATATATAATCCCCCGTTACAATGGGGATTACTAAGTGATGTTAGCCTTTCCCTAGAGTCACTGAGGAGAGGGAGAGAGGTGTCCCATTGTGGGAGTAAAGCCAAGCCCAAGGGTGTGTTTACGGGGAAAGTTGCAGAGAGAAATGTTTGATTAGTTTTGAATGATAGTAGGAGTGGAGTTCTGAGTTAATAAAAGTTATTGTTTCACTGTGCAGGAGGTCTTTGGTTGCCTCCACCCCCTCCAGGACCCGTGAGGAGAGGGAGTATCCTGGAAAGGCCAGATAACCCAAGGCTGAGTCAAGGGGGAGTTACTGTTAGCCAACAGCAGCAACTGGAAGAGAAGAGTGCTCTGGGTGGCAAGGGAAGCCCAGCTCACGAGAAGGAACAGAGATGAGTCTGTTCAAGGCCAGAGGATTCAGCTGAGTGGAGTGGATCTCTTGAGGAGAGGAAAACCAGGTGGTCTGATCCTGGAGGAGGGTCCACTGGTGACAACCAACGCTGCCAGTACAGCCTTGGATTATATAGCCCAAAGGGATGGGTGATGAACCGGAGGAGTTGTAGATATGTACATAATCCAGGATTGCTATAAGAAACCATTTAATTAGTGGATGAGGCTGCACCCAATAGTCTTGGATGGATAGAAAATCTCTTAAACCAAAATTTTACTGTACATAAGGAATTATGGGGTTTGGATTTAGTACCTGTTGCAGAGTTCAGTAAAGTCTGCATAACAGCCAATTCCTTGGCGTGACAAATATTCCTTGAGAGAGAGAATAACGAGTCTACTCCCAGGCTGTTCAAGGGTGATCAGTACTAAAGCCCAGCTTAACATCCTACGTCCTTCTAGATTTTTATCCAGCCCCGGCCTGTGCCCAAGCTCGAGTAAGAAAGATTGACCGTGTGTGTCTGAGAAAGAAGAGTTTGGGATATTGTGGTGGCCCAGGTTGGACGGAGAGCGAGTTGGTAGGCGAGACCTGGGTTACATATATAATATGCTACACAGTGGGGTGTCTGCTGATCACTGATGGGATGTGCATGTTTGTACTAGCATGTACATGTATGCCTCAGAGTTCCCATGTTGCCTAAGCCTTTCCTCCAAGAAGTCAGAGTTGGCAGTTCAGACAAGGGGCCGCAAGGGCTAGAGGGAGGCTCCACAGGGTCAGAACACAACAGACCACTAAGCTGATGAGGAATGTTTCACTGGGTAACAGATAGTTGACTATATTAGTAATGAAAATATAATTTGATTTCTGTACTCATCTCTCTAATCCAAATATTTGCTCCCTGAAATGCGTAATTGGAAAATACCTAATATTAGGGATGTGCATTTGCTTTGCTGTGTTTGGGAGTCTCGACCGGACTTTTTGGCTTTTACTTGAACCGTGTCTTTTTAAAAACAGTGTGTCATTTGATCTCCATAGGTCACATTCTTTTGTGACTTTTCAGACAGACCCCTGAGGCAGGCATTTCGCCGAAACAGGATGCTGTGTTGGGTCTTTTGAAGAATAAAGTTTTATCTTCTCATTTAGTCATCCTCCTGTTATCCGTACGGAAGAGCTTTGCTGGCTACACTACTCTTTTTCTGTGTACTTCTATATGTAGCATATCACAGTCCTCCACTTCTGCGGTGTTCCTGTCTTGAAATAAACACAGGCAATGTCCCCTTGAAGACAAACCAGGAAGCCAGTCTTTTTGCAAAAAGGTGAAATAGAACTGCTTTTATAAAACAAGATAAATGTTGTTGCAAGCAGCCTACAGCACATAGAAATAGAAAGCAAAATAAGGACATGTTCACTACTACGGAAGCCCTAACAGCTCCAAAGAGTTCAGTACTAACTAGTTCAACACACTCCAGCTGTGACATAAAACGTTTTCCAAAACTATTTCAGTCTTCCACTTTCGTATAATTTTTTTTCTTTGTGGATCAGAAGCAAAGATTCTCTTACCTTAAAGAAGGTCTTGATCGCAGGAAGGTGCCCAGCGCAAGTTTCTTTGAGAAATGCATCAACTTTCTCCCCAATCTAATGCAGAAAGAGAAGAAACCATAAGAACAGCTGAAGTCACCTATGGGCAGCTGGACTCTTGTTTTGCAGAGGCCTGGGGCAGGTTCCCTTTTGTCCATCGATAAAAGCAGCTCTATGCGCATATATGTCCCCCAAGCAAGTTTATAAGAACATACTGTTCTACTCACTCACATCCCTTATAAAATTACCCGCTAGGTGGCAGTCAAGAGTAAAGTATATTCTAGCTGACAGTTGTGGAAGCAGCTTATTTCAACTTGTGTTAACACAACTCTGCTGCACCTCACTCACTAAAAGAGAACACAACTGTGTCAATATTTAAACATTGCACTTGGCATTAAAATGCCAGCTGATGTGGTCTAAGAAAGCGAAAGATTGTATATAATCCATATATCTAGTTGGGACTGTTTTCTTCTTATATTGTATTAATGTGCAATCATCTCTGTATTACTGTTTGCAAGTGACCCTTGTAAAATGAATAATTATAAATAAATGATTTAAATAAAATAAAATGCCAGCTGAAACATTTTAACATATACCTGAATATTCAGTGCCAGCCAATATCTGGATATTGGTGCCGATTATCTATGTATAGTGGACATTGTCAACGCTATCCAAACAATGAGGCTATTCAGCGCTATTATCTGGATAATTATCCAGACAACTAAGGACAATCCTTTTGCTGTCCTAAGTTATCCACACACCAGTGCTAAATATCTAGATCAGCGTTTCCCAAGTCAGTCCTGGAGTACCCCCCTTGCCAGTCAGGTTTTCAGGATACCCACAATGAATATTATATGTGTTATACCTTTTGCCTCTCTTCATTCATTCTGGATAAAAACAAAACAATAACAATTTCCAACCATTCCCTCGTTTAGGATCAATTACAAAACACAAAAGGGTGCCTGGTAGGAGCCTATTCCATATATAGAATTTGAGGATATGCACTTAGTTTGGTTGCTATTCACGTTCCACCCCTGTGTACAAGTCTCTTGCAAATATGCGCTATGTAAGTTAAGTGGGTATTTGCAGAATAGCATGTAGACAGAACACTGGCACAAACACGCGCATATGTCATTATTCTAAATACTTACGTTCCTGTTTCTCTTCCGAATTAAAAAAAAATAGGTATAGAAGAGGCAGTGGCACACTCAAAATGGACCAGCTCTCTCTACATATAAATGCAGGAAAACAGCAAAGTCAGCATGGTGTGGGCAGCCAGGTCAATTAAGTTACTGTGGCTGCTGAATGTACTGCAGGGCCAATTCAATCACTAGGCAAGATTAAGTACTCGCCTAGCGCAGCAGATTCTGGGGGTAATGACAAAGAGCAGCAAAACAATAGATCCTGAGAGCCACACAAACTCAATGAACCATGGCTATTTTATAAAGGCATATAGACACATATGTTGCCCTTTATAACACAGGCACAATAAATGTATCTACGTGCTTTCACAACCTAAATACGAAGTTTTAAAAGTGGTGGGAGGCGGGGCAGACTTATACGGTCTGTGCCCTGAAAAAGACAGGTACAAATCAAGGTAAGGTATACACAAAAAGTGGCACATATGAGTTTATCTTGTTGGGCAGACTGGATGGACTGTGCAGGTCTTTTTCTGCCGTCATCTACTATGTTACTATGTATGTTAACAGCCCATGTGATATGGTGCCATTTTAAAATTGAGGCCAATAAATGTATAACTATGAGTATTTTTGCCTGCTATACAGATAGTAGTGGGCTGAAACAAATGTCTAATTGCTCAAAAAGCCAACCAAAACTTATTTTTTTTTCAGTTTTGGCTGCCAGCTCCCCACTCTGGGAAGGGCCCCTACTTCCTACCTTGAAAGTTGTGGCAGCCATTTTTGGCTGAGGACAGGATGGGCAGGAGCAAATGAAGATCACTTCTGTCCTAACTAGGCACTAACCTCCAGTAGGCTTGAGGGGGAGGGGTATCAGTGTCAGCCTACTGGTGGGCCTGGGGTGATTGGATGTCGGCCTACAGATGGCCCAAAGGGATCAGTGGCGTAGCCAGGGGGGGTGCGCCAGGGGAGCGGCTGCACCCCAAACGGAGTTCTGACGGCGCCTATTTTTTTTTCAATGTGTTGCATTGAAAATGTGCTCTGCTGCCAGCGGAAGTCCACTCTTGTGCTGCTCTCGCTCCCCCCACGCCGTCAACCTGGCTCCGCTTCTGAAAGGAATTGGATACAGTAGCCTATGGGTGGCTTGGAGAGAGAAGAAAGTTTCAGCATTTTTGGCTGAAGCCAAACCAAGGCCAAATGAGGATTTCAGGGTGGTTTTGGTGCCAAAGAGGCCAAAACCAGTCTGAAATTGGTTGGCCTCTAAATTTTTACTATTCATATGGTGGCAGAAAAATAATCAAATACTAGTGATATTCTAAAAAATAATCCAATACTAGTGATATTCAGCTGCTATGCAGACAATTTAGATGTTTAGTTTAGGCCTGCTGTTGTAGTAGGCCTAAACTAAATATATAGTGGGGCAGCAGTCTGCAGGCAATAAGTATATTCAGTGCTTCTGACTATACATATAGGGCAAGATTCTATATATGGTGCCTCCAAAATCAATATTCTATAAGCCAAACTTAGTTAGGCATGGTTTATAGAATAGTACTTAAGCGCATGAGTTGCGTGTAAATTTGTGGTGCCAATGCCCGCACTTAAATTTATATGCGTAGCCTCAAAATTATATAATTACGTGCGTAATTGAAGAACACCCCCCACCGATCTGCCCTGAAATGCCCATGACCCTCCCATTTCAACACCCCCTTTTGAGTCATGCATAAAATTTAGATGCAGATCTTGCGCCTAAATTTACTCACGTGAATGCCAATCAAATCTAATTAATGCCAATAATTGTTCATTGAAAAGACAATTATTGGCACTAATTGGCTTGTTTTATTCAATTAAATTGTGCACACAAATTGGACATGCGCCCAAATTTGTGTGCACAATTTTTGGCAACATTTATAAAATTAGGGAGATAGCACGCTGAATATATTTTTATTTAAACGCTATGGTATGCATCTTCTGTTTTCTATCTAGTTGCATTTTGGTTCTGCTTTGCCTCTACATTCAGTGCTCCAGACAACTCAGTCTATCATGAATATGATGTAATGTCTTTAGCTGCACATCATGTATCATGTCTGCTCTTTTTTCCTTTTTGTTATGCCCCCTCCCTTCAAAAAAAAAAAAAATTCCTTGGATACAGCTGGAAGGCAAAAGCTATATCAGAAGTGTCTGGCAGCGAGCAAGGAACACAATTTAGGCTTGCTGAGCTGTTTTATTTGATGCCACTTATGTCCAAGACGGGGAAGAGAACTTTGCTCCTCGTTCCACTTCCACATTGCCACATTTTCCCCCGTGGAAACATCTCTGCACTTACCCAGTTGATGAGGATAATTCTGGGCTGTTCTTTGCTGGGATCTTTCACCCGTAATAATGCATACAAGACTCTGTTCTCCATAAACTTGTCAGTCAGCTCTGCCAGGCCACCAGCTGCAGACGAGAGGAAGAGGGAAAGACAATATTATCATTAGTAAATTGGCCATCTCCTGTGACAGTCATCCAGTGGTACACCTCAGGATAGCGCATCAGACAGAATGGTTAGCAAGATTCCTTTAAACACAACTACTTGCCTGTTTGAAAGAGATTCTGGAGAACTATTTTTTTAATTAAATTTTTATGAATAATTCTAACTGAATTGGGGTGCAGCACTTACGGACCAGTAAACATCACAGATCTGTACGAAATCACATAGGAAGATGGTGCATCGTGGACCAGAGCTGTGTCAGAATAAAAGGCGTCATGACTGAGGGCATGTGGACTAAAACCCTCTCATTCTATAACCTGGGGGCGGAAGCTCAAAGGTTTGCAGAACAGTGAAACTCTACCGCCAACCAAGCGCAGAAAAATTGCCATGGCATTCTCAGATGAGTATGCAAATTAATGCTGCGCAAAATTGTGGCAGTAATTTGCTGCTCAGAATTCTGCGCTAACTTTCTAATCAGTGCCTGAGGGGTGATTGGCTCAGGCACTGACAGAAAAGTTGAGATTAAAAAGAAAAGAAGAAGAAGAAGAAAAAAAAAGCATGCCGCAGCCACTGTTCCCTCTAAGCTGAGCAGGAGTCCTCCAACTGCATTACTACTAGTAGGGGGTGGTAGAGGGTGGTGCTTCAATATTGTGTCTTCAATTACTAGGGACAGGCAGATTCCCTGGAGCCCTGCAGAGCTTGCTTGTCCCTCACTATTGCAAATGTGATAGTGAAACAGCATCCTTCATTGTCAGGGCTGTAGGTGGAGAACTCCCTCTCAGTTTTGAGGGAACAGAGCCTGCAGCATGGAACTGACCCCCAACCCATTCCCCCAATAAAAAAAAAAAAATAAGACTGGTGGTCTAACAGCCCCCGGCTCCCCCAGTATTGCTCCCTCCCCCAAACCTTAAAAAATGCCCTGGTGGTCCCTCCCTCCCCCTCCAATCACAAATAGCTTGGTGATCCAGTGCCCCCCCCCCCCTGGCTAGGCAGACCAGGCCAAGCTTGGCCCGGACCCTCCAGTAACATTGACCTGGTGGTCTAGTAGAAACCTAGCCCACCCACCCCTCCCCTAGACCTCCATACCTTTTGTGGAAGCAGCAGCATTGCCCACTCGCTCTTGCTTCTCTGGGCCACCATCTTAAAATGGTTGTGCCCCATGCAGTGCATCCTGGGATGCACTGAGCAGGGCCTAACTACCGTATAAGGGAACACCGAACCATTGGGGCAGGGGGAGGGAGGATGATGCTCTGGCAGGGAGGGCTGGGACCACCAGGTGTTTGTTTTTGTTTTAGCTTACTGAAGCCCATTTGGGGCAGGGTGGTTGGGCTGGAGGGAGAGAAAGGGTGCTGCTAGATACCTCTTCTCTCAACCAACCTTTCTACTGCTGCCCCAGCTAAATGCACCTGAAAAACATTTTTTGAGGGGCATTGCTGCAGAGTACCTAATGACCGTATTAAAATGAGGTATGAGCTAATGGTTTCAGTGCCCTGCTGAAATCATTAGAGCATTTGACGCACAATAACATGCGTGCTTATCTGACGCTAACCGCCTTTAATGCTGGTGTTATCTTTTGAGCATCGCCCCCCTAGTGCCTAAAGTTAGATGCTAATTGTGCGCATAAGTTAACACTAGCACTTACATGCGTGACTTACAGTTATGTGCACATGTGCTAACTGGGTGCTAGGTGGTATTCTACCATTTTAGAATGCAACTTTCTTAGTGCATGAATGCATGGGTGAGGCACGGGTAGGTCCAACATTTACACACATAACTCACAGAATAGTGAACGATACAAACTGACATGCTACATTTAGGAGCTCTTGTTATGGTGTATGCGGGTGCGCCTAAATGTTGACGTGCAAATGCCGACTTATGCTAGTATTAAAAAAACAATCTGGGCACCCAGATGCCGTTAAAGAATTTGCACTTAGCACACTTCATTTTGGCGCTTAACCTTTATGGAACTGCCCCACAAGTATATACAGAACTTACGGAAGGTACAAACCCTACGTGGCAATAGCAAGAGACAAACAGAGGCAAAAATAACAAAAACAAAAAACAATCTTAACATGTTTGTAGATTTTAATCCACAGTTGTGTCGTTGTACAATTTTGTGTTTGAAGAACTGCCTTAGCAGTATGTTTCCATAACAACTCAGAATGGCTGTATACGTTCATTTACTATCAAGTATTGGTTGTGACACATTCTAGCTAAGTCGCTGGCATATCGCTGAAAGACTGCCATGTCGAGTCTTTTTATTTGAACTTTTATTTGTGCTGCCCATGCTCAGCTCAGCCACAAAGATCTAGTCCTTTTACTTGAGCCTTTACCTATGCCATGAATACTGACTGACAACTGTAGATTAAAATCTACAAACATTTTGGGTTGTTTTATTTATTTTTTGGTTATCTTGCTTCACTGTTCGTCTCTTGCCACACGTATATTCACCAGAAGTTCGGTGTGGAAGGATCAGAGGCCACAGAGTGATGTCCTGGAAGAACTCCTCAGAGTGAAATGGTTGTGGGAATAAGAAATTTTGACTTTTGTTTTTCTTAAATGTGAAACGCACTCATATGCAGTTCACGTATCCCGGTCTTCATCAGCATCACAGCGCATACTAACATCTACCACAGAACTGTGACATTTGGACTGCCTGAGGACCCATCTGACACCGAGGAGAATGATTTGAGGTGGAAGTAAAATAGGAGCCAGTGTCAGTTCTTGGATGTGGTGTTCTGAATTATGTGTGGGTTTTCAAGCCCCTACACCAGGAACCACATAACGGCAAGCAAAGCAAAGAAGACCAAGTTCAATATGCCTTCCAAGCCCTCTCATTCAGTCTAAACGATGAGGTTTCTTTCAACCCCTTCATGGCTTTAAAAGTTTCTAAGAACTGTCCTATGATTTAGTGTAGTTGTTCCCAAACCTGGTCCTAGAGGCACCCCTGCCAGTTAGATTTTCAGGATATCTACAATGAATATTCATGAGAGAGATCTGCATGTGGTGGAGGCAGTGCATGCAAATCTCTCTCATGAATATTCATTGTGGATATCCTGAAAATCTGACTGGCTGGGGCGCCTCCAGGACCAGGTTTGGGAACCACTGATTTAGGAAGGATCTGTACTAGATAAATGAACTCCGAACTAGGACATAAAGCATTTTTTTGTATTCAAATATCTTTATTGACATAAACCCAAACTGAAAAAAACACACAATATTATTTATTTATTAAGATTTATTTACCGCTTTTTTGACACTCATGCAGGGCAAGCAAACATAAAACAATAGCCATGTCAAATTTCTCCCTGTTTGACCCCCTCCCCCCATTACATTTATCATCAAAGGTACAACCACAAAGAATAAACATCCCCTCCCACCTTGCAGAGCAGAACCCACAGAACAGAACTCCACTTAATGCAAGCCCAGCACAGGAGTTTACACAGCATTCTGTGAGCAATAAACATCCAATGGCTCCCACACTTTCCAGAATTCCAGAAGACAGAATCTTTTGACAGCACCAACTTCCTCCTGTTCACCATGCACTCATAGATAATTCAGAACTGAACTGTCCTTCCACTCTGACAAGATATGGTGTATGACTAGACCCATAAGCACATCAAACAGCCACACTCTGGCATCAAATTAGGCAAAGCTGCTGACCTCAATATGACAACCTTATAAGTAAGCTCTTCCTGGATATAGAGGACATCATGAACCCGTGCCCAAACCAGACTCCAGAAGCCCCTTAAATTACTGCATCCATACAACATATGATGAAGGTACCTGCTCCCAACCTATATGACCAACCCAAATTTGACCCATCTTCTGCCAACTTTGAAACCATATAAGGGGACCACAACACCCTATGTGCTACAAAAATAGAGACTGAGTCACAGAAGCAGACGAAGTTGGCCTACCAACTCTTCTCCCCAAAACTTCCCACACCCTACTATCAACACAAATCCCCAAATCGCATTTCCCACCCTAACGTTAATGCAGCACATGCGACAACACTCTTAATCTTCCAATAAACTGCTGAAGCCTTCTTTGACTGCCCGCTATGTCCAACACAAAAACTAGAGAAACGCGTATCCTCTACCTTCACCCACTCCAAACACCTGTAGCCCTTAAAATAAGGCCTCAACTGCAACCACAAGTCCTCAAATGTCCTAAAGCTCCCTCCCTGAAACAACTGACCCACAAACCAAATTCCCCTAGTTTGCCAGTCAGACCAATTTATGACACTGTCCTACTAATGTGGCCAAAGCAAACCCAGCCTCTGCGCAATAAACACCACCTGCAAAACTAAAGACCGAGGCAAATCCGTTTTATCTGTGCTGTGAACAAACTGCACAAAGGGAACAGTGCCGCATAATGTCACTATCAGCACCCATCCTGGAACTTCCTCACTACCAGCAAGTGAAAAACATACTGCTGCTGTGGCTGACAAAAAGGCCTAATGATATAGTTTAAAATCCAAGAAATTCACACCTCCACGCTCCTTGAGCAGCTGAAGCTTCTGCAAAGCTATCCAGGGAGGCTTGTCCCTTCATAGGAAATTTGTAAGTTTCCTCTCCAAACCCTTATAAAAAGAATGTAAGAACAGCCATACTGGGTCAGACCAATTGTCCATCTAGCCCAGTATCCTGTTTCCAGCAGTGGCCAATCCAGGTCACAAGTACCTGGCAGAAACCCAAATAGTAACAGCAGAGGCAAAAAGAGCCTTTGAGACCAAAAAATAGTCTATGCGAGAATAGGAGAGGTGAACTGCTGAGTAAAAAGTGAAAGCCTTTGCTGCAGGATGCAGCACATAACATAGTAACATAGTAAATGACAGCAGATAAAGACCTGAACGGTCCATCCAGTCTGCCCAACAAGATAAACTCATTTTACATGGTATGTGATACTTTATACTCGAGTTTGATTTGTCCTTGCCATTCTCAGGGCACAGACCATAGAGGTCTGCCCAGCACTGTTCTAGTACTAAGTTCTGAAGCTAACATCGAAACCCCTTAAAATTTACACTCCAGCCCATCCATTTCTATTCAGTCACGGATCAGGGCGTAGACTGTAGAAGTCTGCCCAGCAAATATGCCAGGGATCCACCAAAAACCAGTTGCAACACAATGGAGGCAATACCTCCGCTGGACTTTGTCAGCCGCCTAGAACTTGCAGACCGCCTATCCAAATCAATATCCTGTATCTGGTTAAAATCCCCTCCCATTATTATATGATCAGCCCCAAGCCCCACAACCTGCATGGCCAATGCCTTAAAAAAAAACCTCTGGGGAATCCAACATTTACCAGAGCAAAGGTTGCCCCCTGGATCTTACATTTTACAGATACTCAATGCTCCTCCCTGTCAGAAGCATGCAAAATAACATCATAGTACAGTTGCTTCCGCACCAGAGCCAACACCCCATTATGTTTATTAGCTGCAGGAAACAACACTACAGTCCCATAAAAAGTATCTCCAAACCCCCTCGGAATCTCCATATGACAAATGCGTTTCTTGCAGGAAAGCACAGTCAGCATCCAAGTGCTTCAGGTACACAAATAACTTTTTTTGCCTTGAGTGGATTATTAAGCCCCTTCACATTCAAACTAACCAACTTCATACCACAAAATAACTCCCACCAGCCACATCATATTCACCTGCAACAATTCCACACTGGACACCCCCCTCCACCCCTCAACCCCTTCCAGCAAACCACCCTGCATGCAAGTTCCACTCTGTCCATCCCCAAACCACCCCCAACCTTGTAGCCTCCCCCTACATGCCTGTCACCCATGTGCGAACATAGCGCAAATCTACAGTGCACCAGCTAACTGATCAAAATGACCTCCCAGAACAAGAAGCATTCATTCTGATCCCCAGCTCAATTACCCACAATAATGCCCCAGAACACACCCACCCCTTAAGAAAATAAAAAAATTCTAGAATGCAAAACGCTGCCTAGCAATCGCTGCATACCCAGCCTCCCAGTCACCCATTCAAACCATACATACTGTACTATTAAGATGTTTTATTGTGTTGACATTGCAAGTAACATAATTCTAATCTTTTGGGGACCACTGGTTATAATTATTTTACTCTCAAAATCTACCTAGTGGGAAGAAGATATTCCACTCACAGCATGTGAATCTTTTTACTGTTTAATCAACCCAAGACCTCAACGCTACCAAGCCTGGCTATTCCACAAGGAATATTTGCTCTCTCTCTTTTACACTTATTAGAGAGTGCCACCGCTTTTAATTGGAGCTATAGTCCTATCACCAGTCTTGTTCTTTTTATTCTTATTTTATAGTGACAGGAGAACTCAACAGCCAATGTAAAAAAAAATCAAACCTCAGAGAGAAAAAAACATTGTCTGTTAAGTCTACCTACCACATCCACCACCCATGCTATGAGAAAACTATCTTCTACTCTACATATTCATAATCAAACATTATCATTTCCTAATTCTATTACTTCCAGTTTTTTGTTTTCATATTGAACAGCCTTCACCACACCCCCTTCGTCTTGTACTTATCTTAGGCATAAGCTGAATTTCAGCTCTTGTACAGACCATCCAACCGGTTGGCGCGTCTTTCTCCTTGCTGTCCAATTATTTCATGTAATATCCGCTGAGACTTCCTGTTAACATTACTTGTGTTTCATTCTTCTACAAGCACGTCTTGTTTCGCAATCTTAACTGCTGTTTCAGGAAGAGTCTTGCTTATCTTCAGGAATAGCCAGGCTTGGTAGCGTTGAGGTCTTGGGTTGATTGAACAGTAAAAAGATTCACATGGTATGAGTGGAATATCTTCTTCCCACTAGGTAGATTTTGAGAGTAAAGTAATATATTATACCATAGTTACTATTATTAGAATATTTTTACTGCAGTAAATGTCTATTGCCTGTGTTCAGCTTATTCTTGCTATACACTGCCTTGAGTGAATTTTCTTCATAAAGCCGGTTAATAAATCCTAATAAATACATTTTAACCACCACTCAGTCACACTTCACAACCCTTGACACTGCACAAACACCCTAAAGCACCTTAAACACACACATTTACAGAAAAAAAATACTATTGGCATTAAAGAAAATCCAACAGTAAATGAGCTCCCTTAAAAAAGTTAAGCAGTCACAACCCTCTATGGGTGTCAACCAGGAGTCCAAGTAGCGATTCAAATCCTCTGAATCATCAAATGCTGGTGGTATTAAACAACATGATCTGCAAACGGGCAGGATACAACAATCCAAATAGCACCCCCAAGTTCTTCACATGATCCCGTTTTGTTAAAAACCTCTTCCTCCTCTGCAATGTCCTAGTCGGGAAAAATCATAACCTTCTGCCCCTTGAACTGCAGTGGTTCCATCAGTTTTGTGCACTGCAGCACTTCTAATACTGGTGGATACCGCAGCACCCTCACCACAAATGGACACAGATACTTGGAGGCTGAAGCTCGGGTAGCAGAGGTCTGCCGGGCAAACTCCAACTCAAATCGCCGGACTGACTTCAACTCCGACAGCTAAAGCAAGAGAGACTCAAGGAGACTAACAGGGTCGAGGCCCTTTGCCCCCTCCCCCTCCCCCTCCCAAATACTCAGGATCCTCAAATTATTATGCTGCACTTCAATGGATTTTTATTTATAGCATTTATACCCCGCTCTTTCCCGCTCGATAGCAGGTTCAGTGCGGCTTACAAGGTATGGTATAAAGTATCACAGAGATAACACAAAGTATGGTGCAAAGTGTCACAGAATAACCCAGTTATATAGAGTAGGACAATAGGATTGGCTCTCCAGCTCCCTCTGCAGCACCTCCATCTGCTTTTGCTTCCATTACAACTGTGCCACATTCTTTGGGTTAGCAGTGCACCTGTGTTAAAACTGCCACCTCTTCCTGCGCACTCTACCTTGCTATGCCTGTAAGCTCGACACCTCGGCCTGCAGGTCAGCTAGAGCTGCAGAGTTATCTCTCAGTATATCCTTAATACCAAGCAACTCCTCCACAATACGCTGGAGCACTACACCCTGCCCATCCTGTGACAGACTAACAGATGAGGTAAGTTCAGATTTCTAGCACTTATTGGCCGAGACTGTGGAGGTGGCATCCAACATCTGAGCCTTCAAAGCCATAGATCTTCTTCTCCCTTTCCTCTCTTCAATTACTGTGGTAGGTGCTTTGAATAACCAGAGGGTCTCTGAATTGTAACTGCTTTAACAGGAGCTTCATGTTCAAGCGTCTATCATCATCAGTGCACGCTGGAACCCACCCAAAAAAAAAAAAAAAAACATAGGACATAAAAAAAAAAGTTTTATCATTGATAGAACTCTTATTTCTGCATTACCTTTTGTTTTATCTCCGGTTGAGGGTTGCAACACTTTGCTTCTATTCCTCTTCCCAAGCCAGATGAGGCTGAGGTGCTGTAGTGGAAGCAGTCAGTTGCCTCAGTAGAGTCAGCACTAGGCATGTGCTAGATGCTGGCATTCTTGGCTAGGTTCATGGCAGTACTGGACAAAGCTATGGAAAAAGCTGAAATCTTGCCCATAGGAACCCCTGTGGCACTGAACGTCCAAGTGGGTTGGGAAGAAGGTAAGACAGCTCATGTTTCTCTACAAATAATTTATTTTATTCATTTAAAACATTTCTATCCCCCTTCCCCATCTTCTAAAAATGTCCACAGCAGTACAGAGTACTGTAAAAAAAAAATATGAGTATAAAACATGAGTATGTTGGGTCATCCGGTGTTTATTCACCCTATACCGGTTGGCCTTACAGCCTTTGTACATAAATCTGTTATAGTTGCTAAACAAGTGATATTGTCCGAGTGGTTATCCCATCATTACCCCACATACTCCCAGTGGAGGTCCCGTATGCTTACGCTTTTGAGGGTTAAGAGGATGGGAGTGATGAGTTTCAATTCCAGGTCTGGACTGTTTCCAGAATACCTGGAGTCCACTTCTGAATACACTAACCCCAGCTGCCAGGAGCAGATTGCTGAATTTCTAAAGGTGTCCCAGTGGTGAGATAGTAAAGAGGGTGGGGGGAAGGGGAAGGGGGGAATACAAGGAAGGGGGGGAGGTAGGTTGGTGGGGGCAGGGGGAGGAGTTGATAGGGAAGGGGAAAAATTTTAAAAGTTAGATGACCATTTACCTTTTCTTATGTACATGTCTGTACACACATGAGAAATTGTGTTATTCATGAATATGGTTATTGACATGTGTTTTGGTTGCTTTTGTCATCAATAAAAATGATATACCATAAAACAAACTAAAATTAAGTCTAAACTGAAACACACAAAAACCCAATATTCATGCCCTCCCTCTCCCACCTCCCTCCATTAACCAGGAGTGTAAAACAGCATAAGATAGATTTGCCCCTCCTCCACAGCTTGTTCAGTTGCAAATGAATCCTATGTGACACTGAGGTGATCATCAACTGGGGAATACACACACACCTGTGGTGTATTCATGGCGGGGGGGGGGGGGGGATTGGGGGCCTACGCATGAATTAAGCATACATAAGGAATGCTGGCATGGGCAGCTGGAAACCATGCCGTCCATTTCTTCGCACCAGGGGAGGTTCAGGCCCCATAGCTCTTCAGCTGGGGGCCTTGGGCATCCCTGACAGCAAAGGTAAACTTTTTAATGGAGGCGAGGGGTAGGTGGAAAGAGCAGAGCGAGAGAGAGGGTGGCCTCCCCAAAACTGGGCTGCTGGCTACACCCATGGTACACACAGATTATATCTATCTATCTATGTAGCATGTTGTGATACCTGCCATGAAAATGGAAAATGAGTATAGGTGACATGAAGCAGAGAACATAAACGCAGAACAATATATTATTTAACAGGGTAGGCTACTATGGAGCTGCAGAATAATGATGTATTTTTATTTAGTGATGCCCGTGCTGTATAAGGTTGATCACATGAATGATATCCCAAAAAGCCGGCCAGCAGTCAACAAATTTGCATGGGAAGATTTGCATAACTTATGAAAGCTCAGGAAGTGGGTAATGGGAGAGGGTTGGGGAGGGACTGAAATCTGAATCAAATGCCACAGCTATGCAGCTACATATTCCCACCCCTATAGGCTATGAATACCTCTCTCATGCACATTCATTGTGGATATCCTGAAAATCAGACTACATACAGAGTACTCCAGGACTGGTTTCAGGAACACACGAGGAGCAGGAATGAAAGGGAATGCATATGGTCAAAAATGACAAATGTATATAGTTGGGACAAGTTCCCAAGTAAGGCTGGAGGATGGGTGATCGCTGGAGATCTCAGGGATTCAATAGGAAGAACTTACATAGAGCTGTGAAATGTGGATGTACAAGTGTGAATATTTTTACTGCTGTAATTGTCATGTTTGATTTATTCTTACTCTACACCACCTTGAGTGAATTCCTTCAATAAAACAGTAAATAAATCCCAATAATAAATGCTGGATAATTACTAGTGATCAAAGATAGTGACTAATTGGGAACAAACGTCTCACTTCAAACTCAAGTTTGATCTACATTTAGAAGACTGAAAGCATCTGGTCCTTCCCTGCATATGGTAGGAGCCTTCTGTTGGCACCACCTCTGCTCAAGACCATGCTGCAATAACTCATAACGCCAGAGATGAATGTACATCTGGGTAATTGGGACCATGTTAAAAAGTGCTGAGGCCACAAAAGAATCTACTTCCGTTAACTAATGACTTGCAGTCTTCTTACTTCTCTGACACACTATAGGAGGAGATGGTATTTTGCAAACCAACTCAAACGTGTAACTGAAGGCCCTGCCCCACCAGCCTTGCAGAACACAGGCCCATACACCTTCAGGTTTCTAGAGTTTTCCTGGACTGAGCTCTCCAGGGACTTTGATGTACAAGGTAGCATGTAATGATATTTACAAGAAAATAAACTGCCAAGAAGGGATTGTACAAGACAGCAGTTCCAGTCCTAGGCCATATTACCCAAAAACAGGGGGGTGGGGGGAGAGGGAACACTCTGCAGGGTTTGCACACAACACACAATTCAGTTGGTGGCCACTGTGAAATGTTGGGTATTAGTTCCTTAGTTCCCTTAGGCAGTTCCTTCAGCATACTAATGATGAACAAGTCTTGAACCTGGAGTGAGAAACTTCCCAATCATGCTGTCTCTATGTGCTCTGTGCTGGAAATAACCCTTTCAGAGCCCTGCTTGGCTCAGATTCCTTCCTGGGGCCATCTGGTCCCAGATTCAGTTCACCTAGTTATCCCAATCACTGAGTGAAATCTGTTCAGGTTACCACTGGTTAGTGTTGAGGATTAGTTTCATTTGGATGTCCCTCTGTGTGTGTCCTTGCTGTCAGGCAGGATACAGCTCAAAACAGCTGTGACCAAATAAAAATCTGGGATGCACCGAGTGAGGCCTGTCTACCATATTAGGTAATTTCTCTAATGCTGTCATTTTGAAATATGGTGGAAGAATGAGCAGGACACCACTGGACACCTAGGCAAGTATTATTGGTCACCAGAAGAAGTCAAGGTGTTGCAGCACTGGAACTATCTGTGGTCAAGGACCACCCTGTGCCAGGCAACACGGCCAGTGGAATTTGGACCAGGAAATTGGAAGGAAAAAAACAAAACAAAACGCAACAAATCAGTGGTGAGCCAATCCCCACTCACTGAACAAGAACTGGCTCATGCTCCGACAGGAAAGAAGAAAGAACATTTCTATTCAATGCAGTAAATGGCGGCATGTTATCACATTAGTGTGCACTGAGTTTTCTAACAGTGCACATTTGTTAATGCTACAGTAATTCGCATGCCACTAGTTTACTGCATTGGGAATTAAAGTTTAGGGCAGCACACGCATTAGAACGTTGTGTATTGAAGTTCAGTGCACAATTATAACACATGGTTTATTGTACCGGCCCTTGAAAGGGATTCTGCTTGAGAAGACCAGAGCTACCAAGGGGGCCCGATCTTTGAGAGGGAGATTTAAGCCACAGCCCCAGCTCTGCCACACTCTGTTCAGCCATGCCCTCCAGTAACACCCAGTCACACCCCCAGGCCTGCCCACTCCAACAAACCTGGGCCACAGCACCAACAAGACACCGTCCCCTCAAGCAACAGGAGATGTCTTGTCTCCTGCTGCCACGGGACCAGTCTTGTGAAATTTTGCAGCTCTTATTGTGAGACTGGTTGCACAGCAGCAGGAAATAATATCTTATTAATGCCATTTCCTGCTGTCAATGGAAAGGGATGCTGCTTAGCGCAGTGGTACATCTAGGATACAGTGAGCTCCCAGAAGGAAAAATTAAGATGGGCCCCATAAACTCCATTTCTTCCAAGATATAGGATGGAGGGGGGGGGGGGGACCCTTTCAGAGCTCCAACAAACAAACCCTGCCAAAAGCAAACACATTCCAGACCTATATAGAAAATCTACTACAGTAATAGAAACGGAAATGAAAGATATAAGATATGCACATTTCCCAAAGTTGACATGTTACAATTAACAAATTTTTAAAAAAATCATTTTTCTACCTTTGTTGCCTCAACATTGCTTTGGTCCAAGTTTCACTTTTCTGCTTTTCTATATTTTCTTAACCCTCTTTCCGTGTCCTTTTGACATTTCTTCTATGTCCACCATCCATCTTTCCTCTACGTCCCTTATACATCCTCTCCTTATTCTCCTCCTGTGTCCAGCACTGCCCCTGTGTCCCTGTCCCTATGCTCCTTCCATACCCAGCATTCCATCTGTGTCTCTGTTGCTCCCCATATCCAGTTTCTTCCATCTCTTCCTTTCCCTCTGCACCCAGTTCCCTGGCATCAGCATTTTTCCCTCTCTATCGCTACCCCCCAACAGGGGGCCAGCATTTTTCCCTCTCTCTCTCCTGATACACGTGCCCCTCACCCACCTACCGTGGGGCCAGCATCTCTCCCTCTTGTACGTCAATAAATACTTTCATCTCGCCCATCACTGAGATCAATTGGTAGATTAAAATCCCCCCAAATATACAAGCATGACAAATCAATTGGCAAAGTAGTAATACAATCTAACAAAATTGAACTGTGGGCAAAATGCTATACAGAATACTACAGAGAAAATATCTAAATCTAACACATCGTTAAGATCGATATAGCAAATTTCCACATTTCTAAAATTCAAAGATGAACAATACATAATTAAAAATCCTTCCGCATGTCTAATGCCCCTACTATTAATTTCTAGAAAAAAAATAAAGAGCAATAAACAGGCTACAGGCGATATCTTTCTATTGGGCTTAACCTAATACACTTAGGAGGAAATTCAGTATATAGTGCTCAAAATTATGTGCCCCCCCAAAAATCAGTGCTATGCATGATTCTATAAAAGGTGCGTGCGCTTTACAGAATCACGCTTAGGTGCAGATCCGCACCTAAATCTTGGGCACGGGACTTCAGCCTGCTAAAAGTAGGTATACATGCTGGCACCTAACTCAGACATGGATCAACCTAATTCTATATAATCCCACATGCATCTTTTGGGAATGCCTCCGACATGCCCTTGGCCATGTCCCCTTTTCAGATATACGCTACAAAAGTTGTTTGCAACTGCCAATCAAAGCCAATTAACTGCAATAATGGGTTGTTAGCACCCAATTTTTGCTAGTTAAGGGCTTGTTAATCAATTCAGTTGCGGAATGCAACTTTCAGCCTGACATATACAATCTGGGGGTTTGTGACTATTTTTTGAGAGTTCTGCTCCTTTCATAAAATCAGTGAAAAGTAGTGGTTTATCTGTAGTTGGAATGTTGCTACTAATTGGGTTTCTGCCAGGTACTTATGACCTGAATTGGCCACTGCTGGAAGCAGGATACTGGGCTAGATGGATCATTGGTCTGACACAGTATGGCTATTCTTGTGTTATGATGCCTTTATTATTAATTTCTTATATACCACCGCAAGCTATTGAAGCAGTGTACATTCAGGTACAGTAGGCTTTTTCCTGTCCCTGGAGGGCTCACAGTCTTAACTTTGTACCTGAAGCTATGGAAGATAAGTGACTTACCCAAGTTCTCAAAGAGATGCAGTGGGATTTGAATGAGGCTGCCCTAGTTTTTAACCCTAACCCACTGCTCTAACCATTAGGTTACTCCTCCATGGTAATCAGTAATCCATGATTTGTTGATGCTGAAATGTGTAACCCCTTCCCATGTCCTTCCACTTGAGAAAAGCTCACTCAAATGGAAGGGAGATACATTCCAGAGCACTTAGGGATTTGACAAGGGAAAATTAGGTTCTTACCTTGGTAATTTTCTTTCCTTTAGTCATAGCAGATGAAGCCATTACGTATGGGTTATGTCCATCAACCAGCAGGGGAGATAGAGAGCACTCAAACTTTCACAGTGCCCTCTTGGCCAGCTAGCTCCACTGCCTCTTCAGTATTTGAAGCTTCCAAAGCAGTATGGCAAACCGCAATGGGAATCACAAGAGCTTTCCTCACAGCGAACGATGGCCCATCACAAGGGCATGAACTCATAAAGTAGGGAATGCACATCCTCCTGGAGGGAATAAACTCATCCTCCTTATTGTATAAGTGGAGGGGAACACACGCGCCTCCTGGAGGGAATCACACATCCTCCCAACACACTGGAGGGAATGAACTCATCCTCCTATTTATAGAACTGGAGGGGAACACACGCGCCTCCTGGAGAGAATCAATACATCCTCCAAAAAAAAAACATGCTGGAGGGAATGAACACATCCTCCTAAATTTAAGCTGAACTTGAATCCTGAAGATTATTTTCCAACTTTCTCCCAAGGAAGGAACTTCAGGAAATTAGAACAGAACCTGAAAAACAGATTCACAGCATACAGACAATCATACAGGGAGGGCTCATGGCTTCATCTGCTATGACTAAAGGAAAGAAAATTACCAAGGTAAGAACCTAATTTTCCCTTCCTTGTCATCAAGCAGATGAAGCCATTACGTATGGGATGTAACAAAGCAATCCCTAGATAGGGTGGGAACAAGCCACACCACGCGCTAGCACTTGTGCACCAAAACGCGCATCCCTCCTGGCAGCCACATCCAGCCTGTAATGTCGGGCAAAGGAGAGCTTAGAAGCCCATGTTGCTGCACTGCATATCTCTTGAAGAGAGAGTGCTCCAGTTTCAGCCCAAGAGGAAGAAATCACTCTAGTAGAATGCGCCTTAAAGGCTACAGGCGGAACCCTGCCGGCCAGCAGATAAGCTGAAAAGATAGTTTCTTTGAGCCAGCGGGCAATAGTGGCTTTAGACGCTGGAGACCCTCTGCGAGAACCGGATAGCAAAACAAACAGATGATCCGAAGTCCTGAAAGAGTTAGTAACTCGCAGATACTGCAGCAGAGTCCTGCGCACATCCAAAAGGTGCAGCTGCCCAAAAGATTCTGGAAACTCTTCCTCTGAAAAAGAGGGCAAGAAAGTAGGCTGGTTTAGGTGAAAGGCTGAAACCACCTTAGGCATAAAGGAAGGCATGGTCCGAACCGTGACTCCGGACTCTGAAAATTGCAGAAATGGGTCTCTACTGGACAGCGCCTGGAGCTCTGACACCCGTCTCGCCGAGGTAACGGCCACCAGAAAAACGGCCTTCAGTGTCAAATCTTTCTCCGATGCTCGCCGAAGCGGCTCAAAAGGAGATGCCTGCAGGGTTTTCAAAACTAGCCCCAGGTTCCAAGCTGGACAGGGTGCTCGCACTGGAGGTCGGAGCCGAAGCACCCCTCTAAGAAACCGTGCCACATCTGGGTGAGCAGCCAAAGACACGCCTTCCACCTTACCACGAAGGGAGGCCAACGCTGCCACCTGCACCCGCAGGGAATTATAGGCCAAGCCTTTTTGTACACCTTCCTGCAAAAAGTCCAGAATCGGCGAGACAGGAGCCCGCATTGGAGCAATGGCTCTGGAAGCACACCAAGACTCAAACAGGCACCAAATCCTGGCATAAGCCACGGAAGTGGACCGCTTGCGGGCTTGCAGGAGAGTGCAAATAACTTTATTGGAATAACCTTTATCCCTCAATTGCGCCCTCTCAATAGCCATGCCGTAAGACCAAAGCGGCCGGCGTCCTCCATGGCTACCGGTCCCTGAGTCAACAGGTTCGGTACCAGAGGTAACGGCAGAGGAGCCTCCAGGAGCATCTGTCGGAGGTCTGCATACCAAGGTCTCCTTGGCCAATCCGGGGCGATGAGGACCACTTCTCCTGGGTGCAGCCGAATCCGCAAGAGCAGGCGCCCTATCAAGGGCCATGGGGGAAACACATAAAGTAGACCCGGAGGCCAGGGTTGAGCCAAGGCATCCAACCCCGCCGAGCGAGGATCTCTCCGTCTGCTGAAGAAGCACGAGACTTTGGTATTGGCACTTGTCGCCATTAGATCCATCACGGGCTTGCCCCATTTGGCACAGATCTGCAGGAATATTTCGTCTACCAGATTCCATTCTGCTGGATCGATCTGATGCCTGGTCAGATAATCAGCCTGCACATTGCTCTGACCTGCAATATGAGCTGCCGACAGACACTGAAGATGCAGCTCGGCCCAGTGGCAAATCAGTTCGGCCTGTGCGGCTAGTGCTCTGCACCTTGTTCCGCCTTGTCGATTTATATAGGCCACCGTTGTCGTGTTGTCCGACATCCTCTGACAGCCAATCCTTCCAGGGTCACTTGAAAGGCCAGAAGCGCCTGAAACACCGCTTTCAACTCTAGGCGGTTGATGGACCACTCCGACTCCTCGGGTGTCCATAGACCCTGGGCATGCTTCCCCTTGCAATGTGCGCCCCAGCCCTTCAGGCTGGCATCTGTTATCACTAGGCACCAGACGGGGAGCGTCAGCGGCATTCCTCGCCGCAGCATGCTGTCCGAGAGCCACCACTCCATGCTGAGTCGGGCCGCAGGGAGCCAAGTAAGTCTGCATTGGTAATCCTGAGAAATAGGAGACCATCTCCGGAGTAGGGAATACTGTAGAGGTCTCAGGTGCGCTCTCGCCCAGGGTACCACTTCCATCGTGGCTGTCATCGATCCCAGCAGCTGGACAATGTCCCAAGCTCGCGGGCGGGGCATCCTCAGGAGCAGACGGACCTGATTCTGAAGCTTGCACCGCCTTAGCTCGGGTAGGAACACATAGCCCGAGACTGTGTCGAACCTGGCCCCCAAAAATTCTAGAGATTGTGAAGGGGTCAGGTGACTTTTGGCCATATTGACGACCCAGCCTAGAGACTGCAGTATTGAGACCACTCTGGCTGTAGCTTGTAAGCTCTCTGTTGCAGAGTCTGCTCTGATGAGCCAGTCGTCTAGGTACGGGTGAACCCTGATACCCTCTCGCCTGAGAAAAGCAGCTACTACCACCATTACCTTCGAAAAGGTTCGGGGAGCTGTGGCGAGGCCAAAAGGCAAGGCCCTGAACTGGAAATGTTTTCCCAACACCGCAAACCTCAGAAACTTCTGGTGCGGGGGCCAAATCGGTATGTGCAAGTAAGCTTCTTTCAGGTCTAGAGACGTGAGAAACTCTCCTGGCTGAACCGCCACAATGACGGAGCGCAGGGATTCCATGTGAAAATGCCGCACTCTCAGGGACTTGTTCACTTCTTTTAAGTCCAGAATAGGGCGAAAGGACCCACCTTTTTGCGGCACCACAAAGTAGATGAAGTATCGGCCGCAGCCTTGCTCGGCGGGAGGCATCGGGGTCACAGCCCCTAACTGAATCAGACCTTGTAAAGTCTCCTCCACCACCGCCCGTTTGACGGCAGAACCGCATCGGGACTCCACAAACACGTCTCTTACTGGGGCGTTGAATTCTATTCTGTATCCATCTCTGATCAGGTCCAGAACCCACTGATCTGAGGAAATCTTGGCCCACTCCTCGACAAAGAGGGAAAGCCGTCCTCCGATGACAGGCATCGAGGAGAGGGCTGGCGCACCATCATTGAGAGGGTCGCCCCTGAACTCCTGGTCTTGAGCCACCGGCTGCGGAACGCTTGTCCGAGCGAAAGGAGTTCCTCTGCTGACCACGGGCACGTGAAGTGAACCCAGCAGAACGCCCCGGGCGGTACCTTCTAGCTTCACGGAAGCGAGGTCTGTACGAGGAGTGGACCGCCTGGCCCTTAGAGGAAGGCCTCTGCCTATCTTCGGGCAAGCGCTGGGGTTTTGGATCACCCAGGCCTTTCACAATTTTCTCCAACTCCTCACCAAATAGGAGAAGTCCTTGAAAAGGCAACTTCACCAACCTTTGCTTAGAGGCCATGTCCGCTGCCCAGTGTCGTAGCCACAGACGACGGCGAGCTGCCACTGCTACTGCCATTTGTTTAGCCGAAGCTCTGACAAAGTCATAAAGGGCATCAGCCAGAAACGACAAGGCCACCTCCATCCGCAGAGCCACATCCAAGAAGGGCTCCGCTCCATCTCCGGGCTGAGCCACTGCCTGTTGCAGCCAAGCTAGGCAGGCTCTAACAGCATAACAGCTGCATGCAGACGCCCGAACAGTGAGACCTGCAATTTCAAAGGACCGTTTCAATGCTGTTTCCAGCCTACGGTCTTGATCCTTCAGGGCAACACCTCCTTCAACAGGGAGGGTAGTTCTCTTTGTCACCGCAGTGACTAGGGCATCCACTGTAGGCATTTGAAAACGAGCCAAATGTCCCTCACGCAGAGGGTATAACTGCCCCATAGCCCTGGAAACTCTTAAAGGTCCCTCGGGGTCAGTCCACTGAGCCGAAACGAGCTCTAGGATGGAGTCATGCAAAGGGAAGGCCCGAGCAGCTTTCTTGGTACTAGTCATCCTGGGATTACCCGAGGAGGCCATGCCACTGTCAGGATCTTCTATCGAGAGGGCCTGCAGGGTATCTGAAATAAGCGCTGGCAGCTCATCACGGTGGAAAATCCTCACCGCGGAGGGATCATCCAGATCCTGTGGTAAATCCGCACCTGACTCTGGTTCCTCAGACCAAGAACGTCTGTCAGAGTTCTCCGAATCCTCACACCCCGACCACGGGGGGGGAAAGGTGTACCACAATCTGAAGGGGAATTAACCCTTCTGTGCTTATCTTTAGGCCAAGCATCCGGGAAAAAAGCCTCACTGGGCAGTCCCAGGCCAGAATCCATCGGTGGGGCAATCAGAGGAGCCTCAGGCGACCCCTGAGGAAGGGCTCTTTTCATCATGTATGCTTTATGCAGCAAAAGCACAAAATCCGGGGAGAAAATCTCACCCTGGGCACCCAAATCCTGTCCGGTGCTAGCCAATCCTGAAATAACCTCATCTCGAGGTGCCCCACCCGGCTCAGGTCTCTCCGTGTCCACGGAGGCCGCGCCATGCGGTGTAAGCAAAATGGCGCCCGCTGCCAGCTCAGAGCGGGAAGAAACATCGCTCGCCATGCTCGGGCCGGCTCCTACGCCAGTACAGCACGATTTACAGAGCCCTGCTGCTGATTTGCGCTTGCCACAAGAGGAACAGCGCTTTACATTGTCCACAGCCATCGCCGAAAAACGGTGGTAAAATCCAAAATGGCGGTTTCGCGCCAAAATCGCCCCGATCGCGGGCCCACCCCGGAGGAGTTGGAAAACACTCTTACCTCAAAGGATCTAGTGTACAACTACGATCCTGCTGAAAATCAGGTCAAAAACCTCTGTTCTTTTTTTTTTTTTAAAGCTGTGAGGAAAGCAGAGGTATTGAAGACTCCGGAGGCTCAGATGAGTGGGAAAGGCAGGGAAAGGGCGAACCTATATGCCTGCATCCACTGTTGGTGGGTAAGGACAGGGAAAGCAAGGCAATATGTCCACATCCACAGAGGTATAGGTAAGGCAGGGAAAGGGCTAACCTATGTGCCTTTAAAGTGAAGCTGCTATAGCCTCCAACACCGGTTAACAACTGGCAAGCCAGGAACCACCTCCCGGCAGATTTTTCTGGAGCTCGAACAAGCTGCAGCCACCCTGCTAGGGGAGATAGAGAATACTGAAGAGGCAGTGGAGCTAGCTGGCCAAGAGGGCACTGTGAAAGTTTGAGTGCTCTCTATCTCCCCTGCTGGTTGATGGACATAACCCATACGTAATGGCTTCATCTGCTTGATGACAAGGAATTTTTCTTTTACTGCATGTCCATTTTCAGCAAAAATATATAAAAGGCCTTTTTTACATGCATGCTGAAAAATGGATCTGCGTGCACCCAAAACACGAGCCTACTCTAGCGCAGCACATTGTTCAGCACATGTAAAAGGACCCCTTAGCTTGTACTTTGACTTCAGGCTCTCTTACTGAATAGCTTTGTGGGTTCCTCATCTCTTGGGAACACCCCCATATATCTAACCTCTAATGCCCTGAACTGCTCCATCCTCTTTGGATCTCTTTGCCACACCAAATGGATGCACTCCTCTTAGAAATACATTGGGTCACACTGATTGAAGAGCTCAAAACAACTACAAGAACCCCAAGTTCCTTGCTGGAAAAACCCCTAGAAGCACAAGAGTGTCCTGGTCTCAAAAACAGAAGTCTCTCCTGCAAGGAAGCCACCATGAAGAAACATGTTATCATTCAGAAATGGGAAAGCTTGACTAAAATGGAGTGGAGGAGTGGCCTAGTGGTTAGAGCACCGGTCTTGCAATCCAGAGGTGGCCGGTTCAAATCCCGTTGCTACTCCTTGTGATCTTGGGCAAGTCACTTATCCCTCCATTGCCTCAGGTACAAACTTAGATTGTGAGCCCTCCTGGAACAGAGAAATATCCAGTGTACCTGAATGTAACTCACCTTGAGCTACTACTGAAAAAGGTGCGAGCAAAATCTAAATAAAAGAAATAATAAAAAACATTGTAACATATAGTAGATGACTAAATATTCCAAAAGAAGGATTGTGAAGTCACACACTATCAAGCAATAAAAATCAGAATATACTCCACTATCTAGCTGCAAACTTATAAGAACCTATATTGATACAGAAGTTGCACCATTTGTTAGTCCATAATGGCTTGAAGCAGCTGAGCGAATTGCTGGCCATCGTCGGACATGGACAAGCTATGAAAAATGCTATTTTGAAGCTTCAAGCTTTTCAAGATAAGGCATGAGTTTTTTTGGCTTACATGCTGAATTTATTTTAAAATGTATAATAATTGATATTAAAGGTCCCATTTGGAATGTTTTTTATGACTATGAGAAACTGAACTCGTTGGATTTTTTATTGGAGCTGTTTTCCCTTTCATTTTAGCAGGACTGTGTATCAATATAGGTTCTTATAAGTTAAAGTTATCTTTTGCAACTAAATGGTGTAGTATATTGTGATTTTGTTGCTACATAATAGACAGACTGAAATGGCCCATCCAGTTTACCTATTAAGGTGGTTAGGCTTGTAACTGCCACTCCAAGCAGGTTACTTCCTCCCTCCATGCCTTCTTAGTGAAAAAGTCATTTTACCATTTTGAACTTAAGCACTTAAAGCTTGGTTTCCATTCTCTTGCCATTTAGGGATCTACTGTTATTTTTTTACTCCACCAGCTTCTCTGGGAGGACATTCCAGACATCCTCTATCCATAGTGCTGGGCAGACTTATACAGTCTGTGCCAGAGCCGGTGGTGGGAGGCGGGACTGGTGGTTGAGAGGCGGGGATAGTGCTGGGCAGACTTATACGGTCTGTGCCAGAACCGGTGGTGGGAGGCGGGGCTGGTGGTTGGGAGGTGGGGATAGTGCTGGGCAGACATATACGGTCTGTGCCCTGAAAAAGACAGGTACAAAACAAGGTAAGGTATACACAAAAAGTAGCACATGCGAGTTTATCTTGTTGGGCAGACTGGATTGACCGTGCAGGTCTTTTCTGCCGTCATCTACTATGTTACTATGTGAAGAAATGCTTCCTAACTGTGCTCCTGACTCCACTTCCTTGCAGCTTCTGCAAACCTCTTGAGCCGGGAATTATCTCACTTTGGTGACCACAGGGTTCTGATTACTATGGTATTTATTTAAGTATTTAATTCTCTTAGATGGAAAAATACTGGCAGTCAATGAATAATTCTAGAGCAGGCTCCCCTCCCCTTCCCTTTGTCCTTCTCAGCCACCAAGAGGTTCCTTACTTCAGTCGAATGAAAATATAAGCCAGATATATGTTGCAATAATTGGAATCTCTGAGGAGAGTAATCACGAAGTGGTGGAGGAGTACACACTGCACTAACCCTGCAAAGGCACTGATCCAGCACTCCTTTAGCATTTAAGATCCTGTGGGATTATTTCTCCACAGTGGTGAATTCTGTAGCCTGTGACACTACTGGTAAAGGATCCAGCATGCAGGTCCTAATAAACTGTATCCTAGGGGTTACAAGAGAGGTCAAGGTTTTGTCCTTTGCAGTCTTGGCTTTTCCTTAGGTCAGACTCTGGAGGGAAGTCATGGCCTTGTGTTTGTGACATGTCAGTCTGTTGCCATGGATATAAGAATGTGCAACCTGAAGCTAGGATTCAGCACTTCATGAAGGATAATATAGGCAATGAGGAGAAAAGTTTTCTGTACAAAGAAGTGTCTTATACTGAGGAAGAGGATGCACCAGAAAACTCATTCAGCAAATACCGAGGGTACTATATTTAGCTCTATCTGGCAAATGATTAGACAGTCTGTGTGTTTCCCTCGCTGCTAGTTTTTGTGGTGGGCAGCAAATAATGCAAAGGATTGGGGTGGAGGTGCATCGGCAGAATTATGTAGGTTTCTTCCAGCTGGTGCTAGGAGTGAATAATGAAATGAAATGTCTGTCATAGCTGTATTTTAAGGAGTTAGCATGGAAATTATAAAGGATGAGAGAGTGAGGGAAGCATATTTTCTATAAGACTAAAGGGGCCCGATATTTAAAGGATTTATGCTGCTAACTTTCAGAGTTATGTGTAGATATTCAGTGCTAGTCAGCAAGGGGGGGGGGGGATGTGAGGCTCCTACTCAAGTTAAATGGCCCTAGGGGTCCCCAGAGGATATTCAGTGGCACATAATTGGCTAGTGCTGTTGAATGTCCTGTCTGACCACTGTAGCACTGTCTGGAGAGAAGTGCCAAGGCAGTCCAGGAACAGAGTGAGGATGGAGACAAAAGTTACCCGAGTGTTACCAATATTCAGCGCCGGCACCCAGATAAGTATTTGGCTATCTTACCATAGCAAAAAGGCTGCCCTAAATTATCTGGGTACTACCTCTGAATATCAGTGATACCCAGGTAGCTCCTGGCAGTGCCAGTACCCGGAGAGGGACCAGCACTGAATATCTGATGGGTCTAATTCAGCTGGTGGTGGCCAGTGTTAAAAGAAACGCTGAATGCAGCAGGCTGAATATTGTTTCCTTGTGCCCAATATTCAGCCCGAGGGCGACCGGCATTCAATATCTGGGGGGGGGGGGGGGGGGGGGGGGGGGGGGGGTTAACCGCTGAAAGGTTAACCAGTTATGTTGATATTCGGCACTACTACTACTACTACTACTTAACATTTCTAAAGCGCTACTAGGGTTACGCAGCGCTGTACAATTTAACATGGAAAGACAGTCCCTGCTCGAAGAGCTTACAATCTAAAAGACAAATGTACAGTTAATCTGAAAGGTCAGACAGATTGGGGCAACCTATATGTTCGAAAGGTTAGGTTCCGAAAGCAGCATTGAAGAGGTGAGCTTTAAGCAAGGATTTGAAGATGGGTAGGGAGGGGGCTTGGCGTAGGGATTCAGGAAGACTGTTCCAGGCATAGGGTGAGGCAAGGCAAAATGAGCGGAGCCTGGAGTTGGCAGTGGTGAAGGGTACTGAGAGGAGCAATTTGTCGTGTGAGCGGAAGTTACGGGCAGGAACGTAGGGGGAGATGAGGGTAGAGAGGTAGTGAGGAGCAGCAGACCGGGTGCATTTGTAAGTAAGGAGGAGAAGCTTGAATTGGATGCGGTATCTGATCGGAAGCCAGTGAAGTGACTTGGGAGAGGGGTGATATGAGTATATCGGTTCTGGCGGAATATAAGACTTGCGGCAGAGTTCTGAATGGATTGAAGGGGGGATAGATGGCTGAGTGGGAGGCCAGTGAGGAGCAAGTTGCAGTAGTCGAGGCGAAAGGTAATGAGAGCGTGGACGAGAGTTTGGGTGGTGTGCTCAGTGAGGAAAGGGCGAATTTTGTTGATGTTGAAAAGGAAGAAGCGACAGGTTTTGGCAGTCTGCTGGATATGAGCAGAGAAGGAGAGGGAGGAGTCGAAGATGACCCCGAGGTTGCGGGCAGATGAGACGGGGAGGATGAGGGTGCCATCAACTGAGATAGAGAGTGGGGGAAGAGGAGAAGTGGGCTTAGGTGGAAAGATGAGGAGCTCGGTCTTGGACATGTTCAGCTTCAGGTGGCGGTTGGACATCCAGGCAGCAATGTCAGATAGGCAGGCAGATACCTTGGCCTGGGTCTCTGAGGTGATGTCTGGTGTGGAGAGATAGAGCTGGGTGTCATCAGTGTAGAGATGATACTGGAAGCCATGAGATGAGATCAGTGAGCCTAGGGAAGAGGTGTAGATAGAGAAGAGAAGGGGTCTGAGGACAGATCCCTGGGGAACACCAACAGATAGCGGGATGGGAGTGGAGGAAGATCCATGAGAGTGCACCCTGAATGTGCGGTGGGAGAGATAGGAGGAGAACCAGGAGAGGACAGAGCCCTGGAACCCAAATGAGGCCAGAGTGGCGAGAAGTAGATCGTGATTGACAGTGTCAAAAGCGGCAGAGAGATCAAGGAGGATGAGGATGGAGTAGTGGCCTCTAGATTTGGCCAGGAGCAGGTCATTGCAGACTTTAGAGAGTGCTGTTTCTGTCGAGTGGAGAGGGCGGAAGCCGGATTGGAGTGGGTTAACCAGTTATGTTGATATTCGGCACTAACCAGTTCACTTTTTAATGGCTAAAGATAGGACAGCTAAATTATAGGGTCCTATTTGACCGCTAAACTTATCCGGTTAGACGCTGAATACTGGCACCTAACGGTTAAGCGTTAGGCACTAACCCCCAGATTCTATCTAGCAAGCCTAGAGATGCGCGCTGAAATTCAAGCGTATTCCATAACAACACACGTAACTTATTTGGCTTAACAAGCCAGTCAGTGTTGGTAACAGCACTCAACAAGCAATAATGAGCACTAATTGGCAATAATTAGAATTTATGCACACAATTCGGTAAGTGTATTCTGTAACGCAGTGTGCCTAAGCTCTAACGTGTACAGGCATAAAGGGGCATGGTTATGGGTGGGGAAATGGGCATTCTGAAATTTATACGCGTAGTTATAGAATATGGTCCAGTGCGCCTTTAAATCTATGCACTGGGATTTACGCCATTGTTATTGTTGGTGTAAACAGACATACGTAGTTTTACTCACTGGGATATCAACTAAGCATATTCTATATTCCGCGCCTAAATCTAGGTGCTGCTTATAGAATATGCTTAGGTGGAAATGTTTTCCACATGGATTTTTTAGGCACCATATATAGAATCCCCCCTTAACCGTCAATATTCAACAGAGGTAACCAGTTACTAAAGTGTTCCTAAATTAGCCTTTGTACTAGGCCAGAGTTCCTAAATTTATATCCAAACCAGCCGATATTCAAAACCAAAGCTCATACTGGACATAACTTAGCCCTTCCTTCTTGTGATTCCCAATGTGTCTGTCGCACATTAACTTCACTTTATCACAACCTACTACTACTACTACTATTTAGCGTTTCTATAGCGCTACAAGGCGTACGCAGCGCTGCACAAACATAGAAGAAAGACAGTCCCTGCTCAAAGAGATTACAATCTAATAGACAAAAAAAAATAAAGTAAGCAAATCAAATCAATTAATGTGAACGGGAAGGAAGAGAGGAGGGTAGGTGGAGGCGAGTGGTTACAAGTGGTTACGAGTCAAAAGCAATGTTAA
Source organism: Microcaecilia unicolor (assembly GCF_901765095.1). Lineage (NCBI taxonomy): Eukaryota > Metazoa > Chordata > Amphibia > Gymnophiona > Siphonopidae > Microcaecilia > Microcaecilia unicolor. The sequence goes on from NC_044032.1 coordinate 447,172,873, forward strand.
AGAGGTGGGCTTTCAGTCTAGATTTAAAGGTGGCCAAGGATGGGACAAGACGTAGGGGCTCAGGAAGTTTATTCCAGGCGTAGGGTGCAGCGAGACAGAAGGCGCGAAGTCTGGAGTTGGCAGTAGTGGAGAAGGGAACAGATAAAGAAGGATTTATCCATGGAGCGGAGTGCACGGGAAGGGGTGTAGGGAAGGACAAGTGTAGAGAGATACTGGGGAGCAGCAGAGTGAGTACATTTATAGGTTAGTAGAAGAAGTTTGAACAGGATGCGAAAACGGATAGGGAGCCAGTGAAGGGTCTTGAGGAGAGGGGTAGTATGAGTAAAGCGACCCTGGCGGAAGACGAGACGGGCAGCAGAGTTTTGAACCGACTGGAGAGGGGAGAGGTGACTAAGTGGAAGGCCAGCAAGAAGCAGATTGCATTAGTCTAAACGAGAGGTGACAAGGATGTGGATGAGGGTTTTGGTAGAGTGCTCAGAAAGAAAGGGGCGGATTTTACGGATGTTGTAAAGAAAGAAACGACAGGTCTTGGCAATCTGCTGGATATAAGCAGAGAAGGAGAGAGAAGAGTCAAAGATGACCCCAAGGTTTCGAGCTGAGGAGACAGGGAGAATGAGAGAGCCATCAACAGAAATAGAAAACGGGGGGAGCGGGGAGGTGGGTTTGTGGGGGAAAATGAGAAGCTCGGTTTTGGTCATATTTAATTTCAGGTGGCATTGAGACATCCAGACAGCAATGTCAGACAAGCACGCTGAAACTTTGGTTTGGATACAAGGTGAGATATCAGGGGTAGAAAGGTAGATTTGGGAGTCATCAGCATAGAGATGGTAGGAAAAGCCACCTCTTTCTTTAATCCGCCCCTTTCTTTATCACAACCTCACTATGTATTTGTTCAAACCGGTATTGGCGATCGCCTCTACGGTACTATGTATTTATTTATTTATTTGCATTTGTATCCCACATTTTCCCACCTATTTGCGGGCTCAGTGTGGCTTACAATACATTATGAGTGATGGTAATACAATTAGTTGTAGTAGGATTATGGGTTACATTGTGAAGAGTTATGGGAAGACAGAGTAAATTCAGGACGTCATATGGGGATAGAACAGCGGAAAGTAACGGTAGGGGAATTGAGAGGGGGAAAGACAATATCAAGGGAATATAAAGGTCTAACAATTTTATCTGTGGATAGAGTTTTAAGAGTGGTGATGATGTGGGGGAAGAGAGTTCAGAAGATATTGTATTGATGCGTATCTGTAATTGTGTATACACTTCATGTGTTTTGATCCTTGCAGTAGATTTTCTCAAATAGATAAGTCTTCAGTAGTTTGCGGAAGTCGGTCAGCTCGTAGATCGTTTTCAGGTTGCGTGGCAGTGCATTCCAGAATTGTGTGCTCATGTAAGCGAAGGTTGATCCATGCAGTGCTTTGTATTTTATGCCTTTGCATTTAGGGAAATGGAGGCTGAGGAAGGTTCGGGACGATCTTTTGGCGTTTCGGGGTGGCAGGTCTATTAAATCTGACATGTATGCAGGGGCTTCACCATGAATGATTTTGTGGACTAAGGTGCATACTTTGAAAGTGATACGTTCCTTGAGTGGTAGCCAGTGTAGTTTCTCTCGTAAGGGTTTTGCACTTTCGTATTTTGGTTTTCCGAAGATGAGTCTGGCTGCTATATTCTGGGCTGTTTGTAGTTTCCTCAGTATTTGTTCTTTGCATCCTGCGTATAATGAGTTGCAATAATCCAGGTGACTGAGTACGAGTGATTGTACTAGACTGCGGAAGACAGATCTTGGAAAGAATGGTCTTATTCTTTTCAGTTTCCACATGGAGTAGAACATTTTTTTGGTTGTGTTGTTTGCATGAGTCTCGAGTGTTAGGTTGCGGTCAATAGTGACTCCAAGGATTTTAAAGTTTCTGAGATTGGCAGATTTAGTTTAGGTGTGTTGATGGCGGTAAATTTATTCGTGTTGTATTGGGAGGTAAGTATGAGGCATTGAGTTTTTTCTGCGTTCAGTTTCAGTCGGAATGCATCTGCCCAGGTGTTCATGAGCCTGCAAATAGGTGGGAAAATGTGGGATACAAATGTAACAAATAATAAATAAAATATTCAAAGCAATTTAGTCAGCCACTGACTGGTTTAATTCCTTGGACGGGACTAGCCACTAATTTTCTGTAGCATTTAACTGGCTAAGTGCTGCTGAAATTTGTGGTTAGCACCTAACCCAAATTGGGCGTTCCAGGGGTGGAGTCAGTACCTGGTGACTTAAGTGCTAATATTCAGCCCTTAAGAGCCAGATTCCATATAAGGCACACAAAAAATCCACACGATAAACATTCCTAAGCGTATTCTATAATATACTTAGTTGATATCCCAACTATGTGCCTGCATTTACACCAACAAAAATGTGGCGTAAATCCCTGCGTGCACACTGGGTCATCCTATATAATAATTCTCACCTCCAACGTTCTAATGTGCCTGGGACCGTGGCTCCTTTGGAGGTGGTCTGCTAGGCAGCTTAGAACACTGACGCCAGTGATGTCACTGACAGCTGATTCCAAGGCAAGGGGAGGAGTACTCCTCCCCCTGCCTGGGAAACAGCTGTCAGTGCCCCCCCCCCCTCGGCGCAACACCCAAGCCCCTGCCCTGCAAAACCGCGAGCCAGGCAGGGGGAAGAGTGTTTCCCTACTCCTCCCTCTGCCTACCAATCAGCTCTCAGTGCCACCCCCTCAGCGCATCACCCAAGACCTTCCCCCCGGCGCATCACCAAAGCCCCTACCCGGCGCATCACCAAAGCCCCTACCCCCCCCCCCCTCGGGCACATCAACCCCCTCGCCACCCGCAGCCGCCAATACTAACGCTGTAGCGGCCGGTACATAAAGAAAAAAGGCAAAAAAAGATTTTTAACCTCTGCAGCCACTCCTCCTCTCCCCTCAACGTCACTGCCCCTGCAGGAAGACCTCGGAGGAGCGCAGCGACGTCAGAGGGGAAAGGAGAAGCGGCTGCAGAGACGACAGCCAATGCCAGATGGCTGTCTACGGAGCCCTGTTTCAGGCTTTTGCAGCGGCCGGACAGCGTTAGTATTGGCGGCTGCGGGTGGCGAGGGGGTAGGGGTTTGGGTGATGCACTGAGAGGGGAGGGGAGGTCGCTGGACATGGGTGGCTGGAGGGGGGCAGGGGGAGGGTCTCTGTACATGGGTGGCTGCAGGGGGAGAGGAGGGTCGCTGGACATGGATGGCTGCAGGGGGGGCAGGGAAGACAGAAGGGATGCAGCAGGGGGGGCAGGGGGAGAGAGGTGGGTCGCCGGACATGGGTGGCTACAGGGGGGCAACGGGAAAGGAGAGGAGGGTCATTGGACATGGGTGGCTGCAGGGGGAGAGGAGGGTTGCTGGACATGGGTAGCTGCAGGGGGGGCAGAGGGAGAGGAGGGTCGCTGGACATGGGTGGCTGCAGGGGGGACGAGATTACCTTGCTAGCGCCCGTTTCATTGCCTACCGAAATGCGCCTTTTATACTAGTATTCTATAACTACTCATGTAAATTCTGGCACACCCTGAAACGTCTATTTCCCTGCCTGTAACCATGCCCCTTTTGAACTGCACGCATTCGAGTTTAAACGCAGTTCATTACAGAACACGCTTATTGCCAATTAGTGCTCATTATTGCTTGTTAAGTGCTGTTATCAACGATGATTAGCTTGTTAAGCCCCTTAAGTTATGCACATTGTTATGGAATATGCTTAGATTTCAGCGCAGAATGCTAAGCCCGCTATATAGAATCCGGCAGTAAGCGGCCAGGTTTAGCGCATAAATGAAACCGCATAAAAGTAATATCTTTATGCGCTACTCCATGGCCACTTAAGTGCTGAATATTGACTTAAGCGGCTATGTGTTAGCCAGCTCAAAAATAACCAGATACTCAAAGGCAAAGCCGGCTTTGGGTATCCAGGAATAACTCTGTTGGCAGTGAACAAAACACTTACCACAGCCAGATGAATATCAGGCCCAATATTTCACTACATTCCTAAATTTGGGATCATATAAAAATGGGTAGCAACAGGGATGGATTTTGAACAGAAGAGAAAAAAATAAGGAGCTCAGCAATGATTTTTCAGCACTAGGCTCATACATCTAGGCAAATTAGGGCAGGTCTAATTTTAAAGGCACAAGTTGTCTTTTAAGCTCCTAAATGAAGATGAATTTTCAGTTAAAAGAAGCTCATTAAGCAGATAGACATCTCAAAATAGCTAAAAAACCAAAAAAAGTCCACTTGCCAAAAACATCTAAATCTGCAATTTTGAAAAAGGCAGAATTATGGGGTAAATGCTTTTATCTGACTTTTTGTAGCTAAATATAAACCAAGGGTTATCCACAAACTCTATACATCTGCTGCAAGTAAAAAAAAAATGAAATAAATCAATTTTTAACACAGCAAAATCTTTCGGCCCCTGAAAGATATTGACCCACAAAACCTCTGCTTTTCTCTTCATTTAATTTTAGCTAATGAATCTTCATGCAATCTACTACCATATTCACTAATTATTCAAGATATTAAACTCATCTCTCTCATAGATGCTGCCATGGGATTAATATCAGTGTACTGTATCCTCTGCACAAACTAATCAGCTGCAATGAAGTTAAAAAAAACCCTCAAAAGCAACTATTTTCTTTACACTTTGAAATGTGTGTTTCAAAAGTTGTTACGCCTTCTACATGAAGTTGAAAAAAAAATCAAAAGCAACTATTTTCTTTACACTTTGAAATGTATGTTTCAAACGTTGTTACGCCCTCTACAAATTACATTTTAGACAGCTCTTTTGTAATTTGCCTGCAGCCCTAGAAGCAAAACCACATTAGCAAAAGAGACAGCAATTATCTCACACACTGGATCTGATTGGTCTACACCGACTATAAATGTCAAAAACATCAAACTTACTTGTATGGACTAAAGAAATGCCAGCCTATGCAACAAAACGACTAAGGCTTAAAGAAATGTAAAACTGAGTTAAAATAGGACTTCTTATAAAACAAATATAAGAACTATTAAAAGATCCTGCTGCATAATAGCTTTTGAGACCATATAGGTAGGAAAATGTGGGATACAAATGCAATAAAATAAATAAATAAAATATGGATCCATGTATTTATTTATTTGGATTTAGCTCATGTCTAGTGGTTAGTGCAGCGGACTTTGATCCTGGGGAACTGGGTTCAATTCCCACTGCAGCTCCTTTGACTCTGGGCAAGTCACTTAATCCTCCATTGCCCCTGGTACAAAATAAGTACCTGAATATATGTAAACCGCTTTGAATGTAGTTGCAAAATACCACAGAAAGGCGGTATATCAAGTCCCATTTCCCTTTCCCCTTTCTTTATTGGTAGCTCAAGGCAAGTTACCTTCAAGTACAGTAGTTTCCTTTTCTCCAGAGGGCTTACAAGGGAAGGGCCAGGTTTACTGAACAGCACTACCGCATTATCGCATGCTAATACCATTATCATGCATTATTATTAAATGTGTCCCACAGTAAATAACACGTTAACCCATGTTAGCAAGTTGTAACACAGTAGTACCTTTTAGTAAATCTAGCCATAAGTTTGTACCAGAAGCAAGGGAGTGTTAAGAAACAGCCCAGGGTCATAGGAAGTATCCTATAATGAAACAACCGTATAAACTGTAGGTTGGTCCAATCAAACCATCACAACCTAAAAGATACCCAGTTTTCTTCAGGATCACTACAACCACTAAACATTTGCACTGAATTAAAGCAGTAGTACTTCATACTAGTGGCAGAATAAATATTTGTTATGAACAGGAAAATAAGACTTAGATATAAGAGAGGAAGCACCATGATCACTTTGGCAGTAGAACTATTTATTTATTTACACTTTCATACTGCTGTATCACTGAGAACATTCTTAGGAGAAGACAATAAAACCACAATGAATAGCATATACAAATAAAAAGTAATAAAACTGAAATCATGCTTAAAAATTACTGAAAAATATACACATTCAAAATTCTGTACCCCACCTACTTTTGCATAAATTAAAGCCAAAGCCCTTTAATCTAGATCCCTCTTCCTCCCCCCCCCCCCCACCCCACCCAAGGTCCTGAGAGACATTTTAGCAACTTACAGAACATAATATAGTCCTCTAAAAGTAATACCGTCCAGATGGAAGGACTAGCCAAGCAGTGCCTCTGTTTGGGGTTAAAAGCAGATGGGCCTTTTTCAATATACCGCAAGTCTATGGACTGATCTGCAGGACATGTAAAGGAAAAATGAATTTTTACCCGATAATTTTCTGTCCATTAGTCCCAGTAGATCAATCCAGAGGCCCTCCCTAACTCTAGAGTTCAGAATCTGTTTCTATCTTGAGTGTGTATTTGTATACAGGGTACGATAGGACAGAGCTCTGGCATTCTCTCTATTGCCACCTGCTGGTAGATGGCATATCCTGCAAGTCTGTGGATTGATTTGCTGAGACTAATGGAAAGAAAATGACCAGGTAAGAACTAACTTTTTTTTATACAATTTCCCCTTCGATGTATACTGTTGAAGGTGAATGGCTACAACAAAGCTTAAAGTATGAAGGATTCCTACAGGGAAACAAGCAGTGGGGGGGGGGGGGGGGGGGGGGGGAGAAAGGGACACGCTCTATGGTTTTTCCCCCCTACTTTGTTTTCTAAGAATGCTATAGAATATTTGAGGGGAATTCTATATATGGCGCCTATAACACAGCACCAAAGTGCTATTCTGTAAGCCACGGTTAAAGTTTATGGAATACCACTTAAGCGCAGGGGTTGTGCCTAAATCTAGGCACTTCTATTTGCACCAATGCAAGCGTGGTGCACATGCCAGCTCCTTATATGTAGGTGTGTTGCTGCAATTGCATGTGTAACTCTAATCCATGCCCACGCTCTGCCTCAAACCACCCATGATCCTCCTATTGCTGAATCCCCTTTTCCAGGACGTGTCTAAATTTATATGCGTACATCCTAATTGATTTCAATTAGTGCCGATAATTGCTTGTAAAAAGCCAATAATTAGCACCAATTGGCTTGTTAGGCAATTAAGTTGTGCGCACAAATCAGCTGCATGCGCTGATTTGCACTTACAACTTTTGTCTCCGTTTATAGAATACGGTGATTTACTTCCAAGCTATAAAACAACCAAACGTGAACATTTTGGAAGGGAGCATAGGCTTGCTGTAGCCACTGTGCATGAAGGTGTGATTTTCAAGGTCAGAAACTGGATAAGGCATGGAAGTAAAGAGAGAATCATGGCAGCTGTGAGCCATGAATTTTCTTACCCCCAGAGTCAGAGAGCTTGAGGTCATAGTTCTTTTCATATGCGAAGACAGCCCTGCAAGAGAAAGAAAAAAAAGATCAGAGAGGAGGTTGTGGGATGGGGAATTCCAGACTGAGGGCAACATGTCATCCTTATTTATGTTCCTTCTTTCACTGTGATTCTCTCCCGCTGACAAGAGGAGTCAGAGAGCAGCTTGTTGTTGCCAGTACGAGCCCTGCATGATCCAAACTCCAGATGGAAGCCAGCAGATAGTGACTCTTCCTGCCAATGGGAGAGGACAACATTGATGGGAGGAAGGGGCAGATAACAGAAGAGGCTGCTGGTGGATCTGGAGCCAGAAGCTGTTGATGTGGCATGGAGCTTCCGAAGCGTGGTCAAGGGTTCGCTGTGACCTGTGGATGGCCCTGTTCCTCTACTGCTAGCTCTTCGCATTCCCATAGTCACTCTTCAGCAGCAGCAGCTCCTCTTCTTCTTACCTGGCTCCCTGGGAAGGGGCTGCAAGTGACTCCTGTGATTCCACTCAAAATTCTGCATGGACAAGGTGATTTCCCTGGGGGTGGGGAAGGGAGGAATTTTGCAGAAATTCTGCATCGGGCAGTTCCATACACTTTCCTCCAGGAATAACTCATTATACTTAGAGCCGGTGCAAGGGATTAGACAGCTCAGGCGAACGTTCATCTTTGAGCCCTGTCCCTGCTCTATTCAATTATCTTTCAGAAACCAACGCACCTTCCCTTAGATTTTGATACTTAAACTTGGCAATCATTCTCATTTCAACACTACTTTCTCTAGAGCAATTCTGTAAAATAGCAGAATTAAATATCATACTTTTAAATATTAAGGGCCCTGTTTACTAAGCCACATTATACGCATGCTAGTGTTTTTAGCGCATACTAAAAATTAGTGCGTGTTAAACACTAGAGACACCTATAGGAATATATGAGTGTCTCTAGCGTTTAGTGTGTGCTAATTTCAGCGCATGCTAAAAACGCTAGTGCACCTTAGTAAACACGACCCGAAGTATAATAAGGGTAATTTTATAATAGGTCACCTAGGTAGGAAGACCAAGTAGGTGCTTGATTTGGGGCTATTTTATAAAGTAAACATAAGCACCTACCCTGTTTCCCCGAAAGTAAGACATCCCCCGAAAATAAGACCTAGTAGAGGTTTTCCTGAATTGGTAGATATAAGGCCTCCCCCGAAAGTAAGACCTAGCAAATTTTTGTTTGAAAGCAGGGCCGCCGAGAGCCGGACAAGGCGAAGGTGGGACACGGAAGGAAGGAGTGGCCTGCCCTGCTGCTGCTTGCTGCGAAGGTGAAAGGAGGCGTTTAAGGTTAGTTCCGGGAGCGACGGAGGGCGGGCAAGCCAACTCCGATCCAACCCCGATGTTTCCCCGAAAAATAAGACAGCCCCTGAAAATAAGACCTAGTGCATTTTTGGGGGCAAAATTAATATAAGACAGTGTCTTATTTTCGGGGAAACACGGTATGTGTCTTTATAAAATAGCCTCATAAAACTTGGAAAAGGCAGGCAGGGCCCCGCAGACAGTGGCAGAGAGCAGTTGGGTAGTGGGGTGGAAGTAGCAGCAGCACTGTTCCTCCAGCAGCATTGTGGCAGCAACCCTGTCCTCAATGTAAAAAAAAAAAATTATATATATATATTTGACTGGGGCAGCAGTATCACCAGCAGTGGCAGTAATTGCAGCAATCACTTTCAAAGCAACAGTCAGCAGCCTGAGCAAGCAGTGGTAATGTGGTCCTGCATGCAGAGTGCATTGTGTCTGTTGCCTCCTATATCCATAGTTGGACTGTTACTCCCTCACTTATATATGAGGGGCTGCATGACCCACACAAAAATTCAAATTGCTTTTTTCTGGCTCTCTCTGCCATCCCCTAAAAAGCACCACCTGAGAAGTATTCGCCTTGTTGCAAATGTTCATATAATCGACAAGAAGGCAAACCTTTCCTTCTCATTCTCTGCACTAATATTATTGAACAGAGCAGAAAGCCAGGACTGACCCCAGAGGCTCTCCACTGACAACCCCTCTTTCTTTGGCATGGGCTCCATGTGCCACTTTTCTCTGTTGCCCATCAGCCAACCAGTTTGTAACCCAGCTTACCACCTAGGACCTAGCTGGGGCTGCTTGGTTTCATTGAAGAGTCTTCTTAGTGGGACAATGTTAAACATGTTAATTAAATCCAAGCACACCACATCCAGATTGCTGAATCCTGTAACCTGTTACAATCAAAATATTATATATCTCTCTTTTCTTCTAGTAACAACTCTATTAATTTACCCAAAAACTACCGGGGCCATATAAGCAAAGGACGCCATCACTTAAGGCATCGTGATTTGCCATGAGTTACTTGGTCCCCTGAGGAAGCTATATTGCAGAGTGAAACGGAGAGCCCCGTTGGGCAAAATTGCAAAAGCTAAGTAACATTATTATCACGATTCCGACTATCTTTGATGGGTTATAGTTTATTTCATTCTCAGCCCACATTTACATACAAGTGGAGGAGTTTTTTTATGACCAGTGATGATAACGGAGTCAATGAAATGCGGGCATCAAGCACATATATTGTTCTATCGCCACGCAATGACTACTGAGGTCTTTTTCTCCACTATAAACAGAAGAAAAAAGTTCTCAAACTGATACCACAGATTTTCAACACTTTGGGTTAGTTAAACCCCATTCAGCTCTGTGTCAGTACATTTGTTTCATTTTTCGCTGAATTTTTGTCTAGTATTATCTGTAATCGTACAGTAACCCTTAATTCTTCCTTAAGATTAAATAAAGCCCAAGAGCTGTTTTGGCTCAACGAACAAATAATTCTTAGACTCAAAACTAACCAAACACTGACAAGGAAATCGTAACACAAAGATCATGTGGAGAGCCAGGGCTCTGGGCCTCAACGCCAGGAAATCATGATGTCTCCTCTGTGTATCTCTTGCTAAATCAGGAAATACACAAACTTTAGAGCCTAACAACAGCCTGTCCATATGGCAAAAATATAGACAAGTCATAATTACAATCTGGTTTAAGCACAAATGTCACCAATAGAGTAGATCTAGATCTAGTCAAGTGATGACTCCAAGAACTCGATCAAATTAAGTTGGTCAATTTCTCCAGGTTCACCCTCAACATCTTCCTGAGCACTTAAGGTCAAATATCGTGTTCTAACTAAAGGTGGTATTGCTTCCGCTGGTATATTAAGAACTTACCTAAAATACGTTTTCACCATTTAAATTTCCTTTATTGACTCTATATTGACTTTCTTTGCATATATACTTTTCTTTTTTTTAAGTTTTTCTTCTTTACTTTCTCTATTTGCTGCATCTTCTCCTCTATTGGGGAGGAATGGTGAGCCTTTATATGGTGTATATCCCCGCCCAGCGCATCCCAGGATACACTGGGCAGGGTTGGGCGATGCCATTTTGCGGCGTCGCAGGAAGAGGAGGGAGGCAGGCTACCCTCCCTCCTCCAACCCACAAGGTAGGGGGGACTGGACCACCAGGGACCCTTCACTGGGAGACTAGGGGGGGCTGGAGACCCACCGGCTCTCCAGTGCTCCCTGAACCTGGGGGGGGGGGAAATCGGCGGTCCAGCGGACCTCCAGCCCCCCTGTCGCTGGGGGGGGGGGGTTTGGTTGGTCACTCACTCAGCCACCAGGGACTGTTTGTTGAGGGGAGTTAGGGGGGGCTGGAGAGCCACCAGATCTCCAGCCCTCCCTGAACCTGGGGGAGGGGGGGATCGTCAGGGGGCTGGACAGGGTTCACCATTCCTCCCCAATGATCTGCAAACCCTAACACCAGCTCGGAGCTGGCGTAGGGTTTGCCGCACCCATCGACCCAATCTTTGGCGCGCTGGCCGCTGATCACTGGGGATGAATATGTTTAGCCCTGTTTAGCATGCATTTGCATGCTAGTTGCGTTCAGAGCCCTCGAGCACGTTGTTTCACGCACTCAAGGGCTCTGATCATGGGGCGGTAGCAAACGCCGGTGCTACTATGGCACTAACAGCCTCTAGCGCCAGCGTTTGCTTCTGATCATCCCCCTTTGAGAGAGCATCATTCAGTTCAAACTTAGCTGTGAGCTATGTGGTGCTGGAAGAAAACACAGCAGAAGGTGACACCACAAACATGCCTCAGAGAAAGAATAGGGGGAGATGAAACCTGCAGGGGGTGGAGGAAAGGCCTTGCTTGAAGGGAATGGAGGAGACAGGATGGTGAGGTTGACAGGATGTCTGACACTGTCTGGTAATGATCTTAGCTCTCAAATTGAACTCTTTTTGACAAACTGGCTCCCACTTGAAAAAATAATGAAGACCTCTGGCTTACAGCAACATATTTCCAACAGCTGGGCTGCTTCATTATGGCGCAAACATTCAAAATTCCATTACCAAAGCAATGTGTACAACTAGAATTATCCTGTTCATCCTTTTTAGGAAGTCTTTTATCGTTACTACCTGCCGGCGAATGGCTCTGCTGGGATTGTCAGTATTTCTTAGTGAGCAGAAAGTAATGTCAGCCCTTGGCCTTCCTCAGCAGAAAACCCTCCCACAGACACATAACAATATATATTAAAAAAAAAAGTCCTGCCCTGTCTTGTCATGTAACTTACCTAAACCAGAGGAGAGTGGTAAATCAGTCAGCTTTCCAATGTTACCTCCGCTCCCCACTGAAACCTGAAGCCTTCAGTGTTAACAGCACTGCAAGGTTCACTGGTCTGGTAAATCCAAAAACCCTTTTATGTGAATGTAAATTCCTTGGTTTCATGTCTCAGTTGAAATTTAGTGTTAATTCAAGCAGGAAGATGGGAGCATGTAACTACAGGTCCTCTTAAAAGACCTCAGAATACCCGGCAATAGCCAGGGTTCTTTTTTTCCCCAAATTGTTATTGCTGTGGCTACATTCCTGATAATCTTCCTATTCTCTTTGTACTGTACTTATAGTGATCCCCCTCCATAAATGATTAATACTGCCGTATCGATTTCCACCAGTATTTTGAATTTCTGCTTCATACTCAGAACTTGAGAATCCATCCACTGTAATGTATCTGAGACAACACAAAAATCTAATCTCTGATTTAACTCTGGAAGTCCCCAAGAGAGTATGTTACCTTCGCTCTTATAGCAATGGCTTCCCCTGATCTTGCTATTAACCCTATGCACTGGTAAATCTCTCTCTATGATTATTATTTTAGTCAATATTCAGCCTGGGGTAGTCAACAACATCTTAAAATGCTGACTGCTGCAGGCAAACTTAAGCCCTGATTCACCAGGCACCAGTATTGAATAACTGGGTCTGACCAGACTCTGCCAGGCTGCTGGCTCTTATGCAAACCCCACTCATATTCAGTTGGGACCTGCATGATATTTTATGCACGTCTTGGATAGATATTGGCCGGGACCTGCATAAGGGTATCTAGGCAGTCCACCTCCCCCCATCCTCACCCCCTCAAAAAGAAGAAATAGGCCAGACTTCCCCTCCCCGATTCCAATCCCCCTCCCTCTTTCTCTTTTTGAGGACATGTCCAGGCAACCAGGTGGGTTTTGCCAATCTGCCTGTTTGTCCAGAAATCTGAACACACTGGCAGATTGCTAGCCTCCCCTCCCCTTACTACTGCCCTGGTGGTTTAGTGACCTCTTCGAAGCAGGAAAGAGCCCCCTCTTTCCTGGCCGGAGAACTGCCCTGCATGCATCCTTCTTGTTCCTGATCTCGGCGCCGATTCAAAATGGCCACCGAGAGTTGAAGTGACCTCGCGAGACTTCAACTCTTGGTAGCCATTTTGAATCGGCCTACTGCCCTGAAGAGGTCACTAAACCACCAGGGCAGTAGTAAGGTAAGGGGAGGGGAAAATGTGACAGGGGGCAGAGCAAGGGCGTGAAAGGGGGCGGGCGGGGTGTGTGGTGGGGGCGGGGCATGTGTCCTTTTTGGGGGACAAAATATGGTAACCCTATCCTTCTCTAACCCCCCTGAAGAAATAGGCCTGGAAAGACTCTCCCTGAGCCTACCTTTATTATCCCTGGTGGTATAGAGGTCCTAAGGGCAGAAGCAATACCCACTTGCTCCTGTCCATCATGGCTCTGGCCTCAAAATGGTTGCTGCAACTCAGTAGCCACAGTGGACAGGAGTGACTGGGGATCATGTGCGCTCTCGCCCATGGCACCACTTCCAAGGTGGCCGTCATCGACCCCAACAGCTGGACAAAGTCCCAAGCTCGTGGGCGAGGCATCCTCAGAAGCAGACCTGATTCTGAAGCTTGCACCGCCTTAGGTCGGGAATATTGACAACCCAGCCCAGAGACTGCAGTACTGAGACCACTCTGGCTGTTACATGACGACTCTCTACTGCAGAGTCCGCTCTGATGAGCCAGTCGTCGAGGTACGGGTGAACCAGGAAACCCTCTCACCTGAGAAAGGCAGCTACTACCACCATTACCTTGGAAAAGGTTCGGGGAGCTGTGGCGAAGCCAAAAGGCAAGGCCCGAAAATGGAAATGTTTTCCCAACACCACAAAACGGAGAAACCGTTGGTGCGGAGGCCATACAGGAATGTGCAAGTAAGCTTCTTTTAGGTCCACAGACGTGAGGAACTCTCCTGGCTGTTCCGCCGCAATGACGGAGCACAGGGTTTCCATGTGAAAATGCCGCACTCTTAGTGACTCGTTGACTTTCTTTAAGTCAAGAATGGGCCAAAAGACCCACCTTTTCACAGCACCACAGAATAAATGGAGTAACGACCACAGCCGTGTTCAACGGGGAGGCACAGGGATCACCGCTCCAAGGTGCAACAAGACTTGTAAGGTCTCCTCTACCGCCGCCCGTTTGACGGCAGTGCCGCATGGGGACTCCACAAACACGTCTCTCACCGGGGCACCAAAATCCCATCGGTAACCTTCTCTGATCAGGTCCAGGACCCACTGATCTGAGGTAATCTTGGTCCACTCCTCGAGAAACAGGGAACGGCGTCGTCATACAGCTGTAAAAGAGGAGTGGACCGGCGTCTCATCATTGTGGAGGACGGCCCTGAACTCCTGGCCTTGAGCCTGCCGCTGCGGGGCAAATGTCCAAGCGAAAGGAGTTCCTCTGCTGAAAGCGGGCACATTGAGTAAACCCAGCAGAGCACCCCGGCGATACCTTCTAGTTTCACGGAAGCGAGGTCTGGAGGAGGAGGGAACCAACTGACCCTTGGAAGAAGGCCGCAGCCTATCCATAGGTAACCGCTGGGGTTTAGCATCCCCCAGGTCTTTAACAATCTTCTCCAACTCCTCTCCAAATAACAGAAGGCCCCGAAAGTACAACTTTACCAGCCTTTGCTTAGAGGCCATGTCAGCTGCCCAATGCTGTAGCCATAGAAGGCGGTGGGCGGAAACCGCCACAGACATCTGTTTAGCCGAAGCTCTGACCAGATCATAGAGGGCGTCAGCTAAAAATGACAAGGCCGACTCCTTGCGCAGTGCAACCTCAGCGAAGGACTCCGCACCATCCATGGGCTTTTCCACTGCCTGTTGTAACCAAGAGAGACAGGCTCGAGAAGCATAAGAACTGCAAACAGACGCCCTTAAGGCTAGGCCCAAAATCTCAAAGGACCGTTTTAACGCTGATTCCAGCCGCCAGTCCTGAATGTCCTTCAGGGCGACCCCTCCCTCTATTGGGAGGGTAGTCTTTTTTGTCACTGCCGTAACTAAGGCATCCACTTTAGGCATCCCAAAACGGGCCAAGTGTTCCTCACTCAGAGGGTAAAGATGCCCCATCGCCCTGGCACTTTCAAGGGCCCCTCGGGGTCAGCCCATTGAGCAGAAATAAGCTCTTGGATGGAGTCATGCAAAGGAAAGGCTTGAGCAGGCTTCTCAGTAGTCGCCATCCTCGGATTACCAGAGGAGGCCTTGCCTTTAACAAGATCATCAATAGTGTGACAAGGCTACAGCCCAGAGGTGCAAAATGAAACAACAAAATCCTGAACTATGTCTCCCAGAATGCATTGCCCGTCCCAGCAAGGGGAGCCCCAGGGATAGACAAGATGGGTATATACCCACTCTGACCACAAGAGGGAGGGAGAAGGAAGAAGCCCAGTTCCCTGGCTCCGTAATCAATACATGATGCCTCCCACCTGTAGAGGGAAGGGTGGGGTGAGAAGCAGGTGGAGGAGGGGGTTAAGGAGACTGAGCAAGAAGCAGAATGGGAGCTTGAGAGCTGAGGAAGGCAGCCCGTGAAGGTTTGGAAACCTACATGGTTTGGGAATTTATTTTGGTTTAAACCCTGCTTAAGTAGAGAAGCTGGTTTTTCTTTTGTAAAACCTGATTATTTTGAGAACCTCTGAAGTGGGAAGGCTTGTTTATGAAGGAGGGCTGCCTGGTGGGAAGAGGGGTTCAGTTCAGGAGGAGAGGAGTAGTGCAGGCTGAAATACCTTGGGTGAGGAAGTCCCAGAAGTATTGCCCCTCCTGGAAGTAAAGGCTGCTTGGGGATTAACCGGCTTGAGGGGAAATCCTGCTTGTGGGAAAAGTACTATTTGTTTGTTACTGACCAGGACAAAAAGCTGGGATTTCCAAAGGGCTCTTGCATTCCCCTCAGGGAAGGGGGCAAAGTCTTTGTGTAATTGGCTGATGTACTAAGCAAGGCAGAACAGCCCTGCCTGAGAAGCAAGTCTCTACTCTGGAGTGAAGTTTTGTTTATGAATCTGGAAAATAAAGGAAGGTTTTTGAAGTATTTCCTGGTGGCAGTTTTGTGAAGTTCTGGCTATTCATGGGAGGCAGCTTCCTCCCCCATACTGGAGCAGTGGGCCCGTTTACAATAGAGAGGGCCTGTAAGGCATCAGAGATAAGTGCTGGCAGCTCATCGCGGTGGAAAATCCGAACCGCAGTGGGATCATCCAGATATAGTGGCAAACCGGCACCTTCCTCTGGCTCCTCAGAGCACGAAGGCCTGCCAGATCCCTCAGAGTCCCCACAGCCCAACCATCAGCCAATTACACAAAGACTTTGCCCCCTTCCCTGAGGGGAATGCAAGAGCCCTTTGGAAACCCTCTGCTCTCAGACTCCTCCGCAACCACGGGGGTCGAGCCATGCGGCACTTCCAAGATGGCGCCCGCTGCCAGCTTCATCGAGCGGGAAGAATCATCGCTCACCATGCTTGTACTGGCTCTACCGTCTAAACAGCACAATTTACAGAGCCCCGCTGCTGAACTGCCCTTGCCACAATGGGAACAGTGCTTAACTCCCTCAGCAGCCATCGCCGAAAAACGGCGGAATAAAATTCAAAATGGCGGCTTCGCGCCAAAATCATCCCGATCGGAACGCCGTCCGAGGCCCTCCCCGGAGGAGCTGAGTACCGCTCTTACCTCAAAGGACCGAGTCCACGAGCTCCGGTCATGCTGCACAGTCAGGAAAAGCCTCAGAAATAGCAGCGCTGAAAAGCGCGTTTTTTGTTTTTTTTTTAAACGCTGTGAGGAAAGTCGGAGGCAAACAGCTACAGAGGTACTCCGGAGGCAGAAGAGGGTGGAAAAGGCAGGGAAAGGGCGAACCTATATGCCTGCATCCACACAGGGGGAAGGGTAAGGCAGGGAAAGGGCAAACCTATGTGCTTTTAAAGTGGGCTCCACTTAGCCACAACACCCCTGCTACAACTGGCAAAAGCACAGGAGCCACCCCAGGCAGAATCTTGAAGGAGCTAAACAAGCTGCATCCAACCCTGCTGGGAGATAGAGAAATACTGAGAGGCAGATGGAGCTAGCCGTCCTAGAGGCACTATGGTTTTCAGTGTTCTCTATCTCCCCCTGCTGGTAGATGGACACAACCCATTCGTAATGGATTCATCTGCTGCTGATGACAAGGAATGTAGTCTTTTCCTTTTCTCCAATCCCCCAGGGGAAGACTCCTTCCTTTCTCTACCCAGTCTCCCTCCCTCTTGAGCCTCATTGTTCCTCCATGTGTCTTCATTCTCCCTCTCACCCTCATATCTCTCACAATATATACCCCTAAGCTTTTTGTGAATATTGGGTCCATGTTGTTTACATGTTGCGAACAGCTGCATTTTGTCAGCTGATTTGGCTTTTTCATTGCATAATTATTTCTTCTCTATGTGGGAGTCTATTGGGACATATCAGCAGCCAGCCTAAGACTTTGTTTAGTGCTGGATTCTAAACATTTCATAGTATGAACCTTAAAAGAATGTACTTTCAAGATATAAAGGAATATTTTTACTAAATTACAATTTTTATAGTGGAAAGTTCCTAGGAAGGCTCCTACCCTGCCCTGCCCTGTTCAAGTGTCCCAGATTTGCAAACTAAGAATGTGGTAACCTAAAGAGCCCTTTTACTAAGCTGCACTAAGCAGCTAGTGTGAGTTTACTGCAGGTTTACACTTTAGCAGTGAACCATGATAATGGCTAATTTACATTAAAACCAGTCAGCATGGTAAAAACCCTGAGTGAGCTACTTACTGCATGTAGGGGCAGTGCACATGCATGTCAGGGGAGAAGCTGGCGGACTGACTGGCATTGACAGCCAGCACAGGGCCGCTGAGAAGGAGGGCAAAATTCCCCAGGCCAGGCATCCAAGGGGGGCCCAGCGCTAGGCTCTCTCTCTCTGCTGCTCCTGACGGTCCTGAGTGATCACATCCCGACAGGAGCAGGAGAGAGAAAACTCTGGCGCCACGGCTGGGCCCCCCTTGGAGGCTGGGGAGGATCCGGATGAACACCTCCAGCGCTGCTCTTCTGCCCAGCTGAGTGGCTGCTTTTCCTCTCAGGTGCTCATGCTCGGTTTTGAAAATGAGCATGCTCTGAGAGAAAAAGCAGCTGCAGGGGCAGGTAATCGGCAGAAGAGTAGCACTGGAGGAAGACATCCTTGGGATCTCCACCAGCCAATAAGGTATTTCAATTGCGGCAACGATCTGGGTAGGGGACAGCAGCGATTATTGGGGGGGGGGGGGGGGGGGTTGGCGGCTGCAATGAGGCCCGGTTCAGTCTTTCGGCAGCCCTGAGCTAGTACGCAGACCAGTACCACATGCTGTCACGACTACCAATAGAAGAGAAGGAAGTTCCAAATGACCAAGGCAAACAAGGAGTAACAGCATCAAAGTGGTTATTTGCCAAAATGAGCTGACCCAAAAGACCCTACATGGTCCATGTTTCAGCACGAAGCCTTCCTCAGGGGTCTAAAAACATAAAAATTATATAAATTATATGAACACAGCATAAATACATAATTAGTGATACACAGTGATACACAATGAAATAAGATCCTTATTAATAACGGATAATAAGTTACTGGCACAAAAAAAAATAAAAACAAAACAATGTGTAAAATTGTGTATAAATATAACATGAACATACAGAATTATGAGAGCAGTTTATTAGCAAAGGGAGGTGTAAAGGTGTAAACAGTAATATAAAATAGTGGAAATACCCACAGTGTGGTGCTTCATTGATAAGCGAATAGCAGTAAAGAAATGGTGGAAGTGGTGAAAAGTAACAGAAGTGAGCAGTCGCATCAATCTGTGAATAAGATAAAGAAGAGTGAAAGGTGATAGGCAGATAAGATATCGAAATGTATATATTTACATATCGAGACGGTTCAAATAAGGTAAAGGTTGAGAAAGAAGTAGGGATGGTCTGAGAGAAGTGAAAGTGTACGGTGCACACAGGTTAGGTAGGGAAGAAGGACTATTGAGGACTAGCTGGGAGGGGGAGAATGTGGATTGTATAGATGAACCAGGGTGGACTGGAAGGCATAGCATGAGTGTGGTGTAGATGAGCTGGGAGCAGGATGGTAAACTGTGGAAGTGAGTTGGGGGCTGAGGAGGAAGAGAGACTGGTGGGACCTGCAGTGTTTCCCATAGCATTTCCTTTAACCACAAGTCCTTCCTCTGTGTGCACACCACCTGCTGTGCTCTACATTTAAAGACAGCCTGGTCAGTTGTGTTCACAACCCACCATGCTTTAATTTCCTTTTTATGGACTTGGTCATTTGTGCCAAATTGAGCATTCCCCAATCATTTTGAAAAGTTTTCTCCTGTGTCACAGGATGTCTCAAATGTAAAGAATATAGAAGCTGTACAGTTGCATATCAGTAGATACGGCTGTTTACCTAGCTTTATGTCTGAGCCAGGGATGCCGAGGGGGGGGGGGGCAGGGGGGGACAAAATTCCCCGGGCCCAGGCCTCCAAGGGGAGACCGGCGCTGGGGTCAGGCCACCAGCGCTGCAGTCCCCGGTCTCACCTGCCTGCCTCCTCGGCTCCGGGCCCCCTGCATTTGAAGCAGCATTCGCAGATTGCCTCTCTTCTGGCCTTCCCTCCCTGTGTCCCGCCCTCGCGGAAACCGGAAGTTACATCAGACAAGAGCAGAATACAGGGGAGGAAGGCCAGAAGAGAGGCAATCTGCGACTGCCGCTTTGAATGCAGGGGCCCCGGAGCTGTGGAGGCAAGCAGGTGAGACCAGGGACTGCAGCGGCGGGGGGAGCGACAGGGGACTGCAGTGGCGGGGGTGAGCAACAGGGGGCGGCAGTGGCGGGGGAGCAGAGACGGGGGCGCCTTGCCCCGGCCTAGTCTCTCGGCGGCCCTGGTCTGAGCCCTTCAGGGCCTAGCATCAGGGTTCTAGGACTTGTGCCAGCTAAGGTGTAGATAGTTTGTATCAAAAGACACGGTTGCTCCCTGAGACTTGTGATAAGCCCACTGCACCAAAGAATTCAAGGGCGAACAGACTGTGTTCAACAACTATCTACTTTACTAGCAAATGTTTGTTACCTATAATGTACAAAGCACATAAGAGAAAGAGAGAGAATCCAAATCACGGGAAACCAAGTCAAGCAAAAACAGTACAATGGGCCTCCAAGAATGGGTTAAAATCCAAAGTACTATGAGCTGCGGCAAGAGATTGTGGCAGACATTTTCTTTTGGCAACCATAAAGGAAAGGAACAAGTAGACTTCACTCCTACCCCCATTGACCTCATTGGACCACCAAGGATATGAGGCTGGCCTGGGGTGGGGGGGAAATCATATGCTCATAGGCTAGTGGGGGGGGGGGGGGGGTAAATGGGACAAGGAGAGCTGCATCAAGGGTGGGAGGAGGGTGATCACAGGGACTACAGATTTTAAAAAAAAAAAAAAGTTATATGGGTCCCAGCTGATATTCAGTGCTATCCTGTTTTTTTAGAATTGCTTTTGAACTGTCCTAATTTGGTGGGTTAGCTATGGAAATCCAGGCACTGAATATTGCCCGTACCCACAAAATCGTCGGCTCCTCCCCAGTGCCACTCTTGTACCACTCCTGACCTGCCCACTTTCAATATGAATGGTCAGAGATGATATTCAGCAGCACTTCCCAGTTTAGTGCCACTGAATATTGGCAGTTGGTGGTTCAAAGTGATTTAATCCTGACCTCTTAAAATCACTTTGAATATTGGGCAGTGTGTGTGTGTGTATATCGAATAGAATAGTGTGTGCCATTCTGGTCACCACATCTCAAAAATAAATATAGCACAATTAGAAAAGGTACAGAGACTAGCAACAAAAATTATAAAGGGGGTGGAATGACTCCACTATGAGACAGGCTAAAGAGGTTAGCATTATTCAGCTCGGCGAAGAGACAGCTGAGGGGAGATATTTTATTTATTTGTTGCATTTGTATCCCACATTTTCCCACCTCTTTGCAGACTCAATGTGGCTTACAATACATCATGAATAGTGAGAATACATGAGAAAGTATACATTTAGTAATAGCAGAGAATTTTTGGTAACATGATTATGATAGAACATGGAAGTATTTTAACAAGCAGACATATTAAGAGATATTTAAGAAATATATAAGAATTATAAAGAAAATGTACATTTAGTAATAATATAGATTGGGTAACATGATAATGAAGAAACATGTTAGTAGTTTGGCAAGCAAATATTGTAGGGGCAATATGAAAGAGGTCTCTAAAATATTGAGCGAGGTGGAATGGGTAGATGTGAATCACTTATTTACTCTTTCCAAAAGTACAAGGGCCAGGGGGCATGGTCTGATACCTTTTATAATATTAACATAAGAATTATCCAAAGATGTTGGTTGTGAGCCACATAGCTTCTTTCTACATTCTGCAAATAATCTATGCTTTGCAATCTTAAATTATACACATAGTATTTAATTTATTTTTTCAGTGTTTTAAAATATGTTTACTAACTGAAAGAAGACACTGAACTACTGTGAGCAAAACAATCTTTTTTACTTAATATTTAATTGCTTAAAACTACAATACATCAAATGCTATTGTATCTTCTTCCCTCTCCTAGCCTGGAGCATTGGTTAGCCTGCATAGTCTCCTCACAAGGTGCTGGATTCAGGTAGGAAAAAAAATGAAATCAATGGAATAAGCCAGTGGAAAAGTAGTCCCTGGAGGTGTGTAACAGGGAAGGCTGGGAATCAGGCCAAGGTTTCCGGCCTGCAGGCTGAGTCTAGAGATTTGAAGGTTATTTTGCCTTGCAGCTTACAGCAGGTGATTCCCTGACTAGGGAGGGGCTCAGGCTGCATAAGAAATTGCTGCCTGATACACTGTGACATGCCAAAGGTGTTGAGACACTCCAGATATCTTGGAGAAACCTCTATAGCTAGAGAAGGAAAAGCTGAGTGACAGGGGCCTCACGACCTTCTCACCTGGAATGCAGACAGAAATGCACTAAAGATCTGTTAGATGGTCAAGAATTGTGTTCTCTGACAGGGCTAAGGATTGCTAAATGAAAATATAACCTCTGTTTGCACTGTCACAAAACTTCTCCTCTTCAGTTCAGGTGTTTTCAACCCTTTTACCAAGTATTTTCTTGCACCGCTGAAAAAGTGGCAGAATGTTCCCGACTACAATAGAAAAACCCCTTTCCCCATAGCCATGTAGAAATCAGTGGTGCAGCTACCACTGAGAGAGCCTAGCAAAGAGCTGGGGACGCTTTATGGTGGGGCCTTCCAGACACTGAGAGGAGCTTGCAGGAGCAAAATCTGTGGCGCAGTGGCAGTGCACTTATTTCCAAGAGCGTTGCTGCACTGCCTCCAAACCTCTCCTTTTCCCTCCCCTCGTTTGAGCTGGGCAGTAACAGAAGTGTTTATGGTTTATTAAACTTGATATACTGCCTTTCCTCATTCCACATAGCAAAACGATTTACAATTTAAATATTCAGGAAAAGAATGACATTAAGAAGGTAAGAGAACAGTGATATCAAGTAGGCTAAGATATACCACGGAATAATTCCCACCACCACCTACGGAAGGGAAAGCCTGAAGGAAAAGATGGTTCTTAAGAGCAGATTTAAATATGAGGTCTGTGGGAAGGAGTTCCACAGGGAATGTGCAACAAACAGAGTAGAATCTAAAGAGCATGAGAAACTGGTGGAATGAACAGGTGGCTATCATGCAAAGAAAGGGTGTTCTAGCTGGGGTGGAAAAGATGGCTAATGATGAAAGGTCAAATGGAATACTGCGTGTCTGTTCTCACTGCCACAGAACCAACTCTAGTGATAATATCCACAAGATCTCACTGCTCTTTCCATGAGATTTGGCTCCTGCCCAGCTCCATTAAGGAAGGAGGGAGTGAGGAAAAAGGAGAGAATTGGAGGCAGTACAGCAACACAAGTATCTGCCATGTTGGCTTTTCAGCACACCAGACTGGTTTTACCTGTTAATGGAGGGGTGGAGGCTTTAGTGACAGATGTAGGAGGGGGTGGAGGAAGGGAGGGGGAGGTTGCTCTTAAACCCTCTCTGGACACCCATTCAGACAAATGCCCTCTGTGCCATTAACCCAGACCTCACCCACTCATACCCTCTCTGTGTACCCATCATCCCTCACTTTTTTTTCTCTGAACCCCCCACTGTACCCCCTGACATCCATCTCAGACACTCCCTCTGCACCACTACCCCAGACCCCCCTCACTTACACCCTCACTGTGTGTCAGGATTGCTGGACATAGAAAACTAAGTGGGAGCAAGATAAATATTCCACGCAGCTAGAATTAGACAGAATAAAAAATGAATTGATAGCTGCCCAGGATAAGCAAGAAAAAAAAGAGTCCAAATATCAAACAATCCCAAGCCTTTTGGGCCCAGCCTGACTCCTTTCACTTACCTGAGCACTCACTTCCAGCACCTCGGGAGAGGGGAAAGGAGACAGACTCAGAATATCAATTAAGGTTTGTGGCACCCTTGATACTGGACACTTGTGGCTGCCCCAATGTGAACAGCCGGATAGGGGGCAGGATAAATTAGCATTGATTGACACAGGGGCTGGAATCAGTTTTACAATTAGGGCTTCCCTTACTGCAGACCAGGAAAAGGTATAAACATATAAAATCCAAGGGGTCAATGACACAGTTACCAACTGTGTGGCTATCCCAGTTAAATGGGGTATCCCGGTGCAGATGCAGGGAACATGATAATGAAATGTTGGAAACCAGTGTCTCCACTATAGTGAGCACAGAAAAGGAGATAATTGGAATTGATGTCCTCAACCAGTTAAATCTGGTAGTGGATATGGCTACAATTTTGGTGCATGAAGTAATTCCCATGCATTTGGCCACACAATGCATAAAAGATGACCAACAGTATGATCTGAGTATAATTCCCACAGAGGTTACAGACATCCCTGTCTTGGCACAAGACAAACTAGAACGTGGCAGAATGTTCATAGAAATCCTGTTGGAAGGTGAGGATCCTCCACCACAAAAGCAATATCCAGTACCTCATCAGGCAATAGAACCCGTAGCTAAGATTATACAGGTACTACTACTACTGTCCCCGGCTCTCCCCTGCTCTTTTCCATGGCCCCTCTTTCTCTCCCCATCTCTTTCTGGCTCTCCCCTGCTTTTTTTCCATGTCCCTGGCTCTCCCCTGTTCTTTTCCATGTCCCCTCTTTCTTTCCCTATCGCTCTCTGGCTCTCCCCTGCTCTCCTTCTCTCTCCTCCTACTGTTTCCACACGTTCTCTTCTCTCCCTCCGGCCCGGGCTTCTTTACAGCAGCGCTGACAGAAGAAAAAAAAGAAGCGCTGGGCCGCAGCAGCGTTCAGACATGCGCTTTCGGCTCTGCCGGTCCTCTGCTGCGGCCCCCCGCTTCTTTTTCTTCTTATGTTATGCTGGCTCAGAGAGAAGCGGCTGCCGCTGTGCTGCTCAATAGAAGCAGCGGCAGCAGATTTCGTTGTCGGGAGTCTCGGGGTACATTTGGAGAGGGAGGCAGATGGGGCGCCTATGCCCATGTGTCTTGTACAGACAATATAATCCAATACGTTGATGACATTCTAATTCAATCTGAAACTGAATCTGACCACTGGGCCCATGTAAGAGAGATTCTAAAAGCTCTTTTGGAAGCTGGTCTTAAAGTAAATTCGGCCAAAGCTCAGCTGTGTAAACCACAGGTTTCCTTTCTAGGAGTCACCATTGGCCAGCATGGTAAATCCATAGACTCTCAGAGAATAGATCTCATACAGAAATTACCCCTTCCTACAGATCAGAAATCCCTCCAATCATTTCTAGGGCTTACAGGGTTCTGCCGTGATTTTATGCACAACTGAAGTGGCTGCTCCACTACACTCCCTGCTTAAACGTAAAGAATATGTTTGGGAGACAGAACACACAGAGGCAGTGACTAAACTCAAGCAGACTTTGACTTCTGCTCCTGTCCTTGCTCCCCCAGATCACAAGCAGAATTTTTTTCTATACCCAGTGGTTGGAGAGAACAGTATAGGGGCTGCCCTAACACAGCGCTTAGGAGGGACAGACCGGCCAATTGCTTTCTTTTCCAGAGTTCTCACATCTCCAGAACTTAAAATGGGAACCTGTGAAAAACATGTTCTGGCTGCCTATACTGCTATGCAAAAGTTTACATATATTATTGGTGCTCAAACCACGTACATATGTAGCCACCACACCCCCCTTAAATTCATTGTGGAGGGCAAGTTGGCTTGTAGTAGAATTAGGACGGAGAGAATAGTCCATTGGACCCTGATGTTGCAGGCACAGAATGTGAAGTTTGAATTACTAAAAGCCTGAAGTGCAGGTTACAGGGATCTTACTGGAAGGACAACCTCATGACTGTCAGTCTTCACCCAGTACGCCTAATCATTTGATATTTAAAGAACTGGTACTGGACAGAATATCCCCTTTTCTTTCTACAGTATATATTGATGGCAGTAGCCAATGTGAGGGAGGAAGGAGACTAGCAGGTTTTGCAATTGTTCAACTGGGCCCAGATAACCAAGTAATTCTGCAGAGGCAGTACTCCTGTGGGTCAGCCTTGGCACAATACTGTGAACTGGCTGCCTTTGTGGCCTGTTTGCAGCAATATCAAGACTCCCACCCTGAAATATAGATCATTTTAGATTCAGATTACATATTCAGAAGTGCCATTGCATTGCTGCCATGGTGGTTAGGCCACAACTTTAAATTCACAGATGGGTCCATTGTAAAAAATTCAGCTCTATGGGCTATGGCACAAGAAATAAGTAAAAAATTTCAGAAAGTTCATTTAGTCAAGGTGAAAGCACACAGAAAGAAAGGCCCTTTAGTGAAAGGAAACACTTTAGCAGATTCACTAGCCAAGGAAGCATGTCATGTAGGCCCTATATGGACCTGGTATGAGCCGACCCGTATGGTAGCCATGGCCACATGGTCTACTGATTATGATCAGGTGGTACCATCAGATTACTTCCATACACTGCAGGAAAATGACTCGGAGCTTTCCAATCTGAAGCGACTAGTGCAACACACCCCAGATAACACTTACCAGCATACACCCTTTCTCACATATTTGAAGCGGGGGAGTCGGAGAAACTAAACAAATTCTCTGTAACCTTGGAGGATGTAATGGGTCAGTTCAGCAAGCTGAAGAGTAGTAAATCACCGGGACCTGATGGTATTCATCCCAGAGTATTAATAGAACTAAAAAATGAACTTGCGGAGCTACTGTTAGAAATATGCAATCTGTCCCTAAAATCGAGTGTAGTACCGGAAGACTGGAGGGTAGCCAATGTTACTCCGATTTTTAAGAAGGGTTCCAGAGGAGATCCGGGAAATTATAGACCGGTGAGTCTGACGTCGGTGCCGGGCAAGATGGTGGAGGCTATTATTAAGAATAAAATTGCAGAGCATATACAAAAACATGGACTGATGAGACAAAGTCAGCACGGATTTAGTGAAGGGAAGTCTTGCCTCACCAATCTAATGCATTTTTTTGAGGGGGTAAGCAAACATGTGGACAATGGGGAGCCGGTTGATATTGTATATCTGGATTTTCAGAAGGCGTTTGACAAAGTGCCGCACGAAAGACTCCTGAAGAAATTGCAGAGTCATGGAATCGGAGGTAGGGTATTATTATGGATTAAGAACTGGTTGAAAGATAGGAAGCAGAGAGTAGGATTGCGTGGCCAGTATTCTCAGTGGAGGAGGGTAGTTAGTGGGGTCCCGCAGGGGTCTGTGCTGGGTCCGTTGCTTTTTAATGTATTTATAAATGACCTAGAGATGGGAATAACTAGTGAGGTAATTAAATTCGCCGATGACACAAAATTATTCAGGGTCGTCAAGTCGCAGGAGGAATGTGAACGATTACAGGAGGACCTTGCGAGACTGGGAGAATGGGCGTGCAAGTGGCAGATGAAGTTCAATGTTGACAAGTGCAAAGTGATGCATGTGGGTAAGAGGAACCCGAATTATAGCTACGTCTTGCAAGGTTCCGCGTTAGGAGTTACGGATCAAGAAAGGGATCTGGGTGTCGTCGTCGATGATACGCTGAAACCTTCTGCTCAGTGTGCTGCTGCGGCTAGGAAAGCGAATAGAATGTTGGGTGTTATTAGGAAGGGTATGGAGTCCAGGTGTGTGGATGTTATAATGCCGTTGTATCGCTCCATGGTGCGACCGCACCTGGAGTATTGTGTTCAGTACTGGTCTCCGTATCTCAAAAAAGATATAGTAGAATTGGAAAAGGTACAGCGAAGGGCGACGAAAATGATAGTGGGGATGGGACGACTTTCCTATGAAGAGAGGCTGAGAAGGCTAGGGCTTTTCAGCTTGGAGAAGAGACGGCTGAGGGGAGATATGATAGAAGTGTATAAAATAATGAGTGGAATGGATCGGGTGGATGTGAAGCGACTGTTCACGCTATCCAAAAATACTAGGACTAGAGGGCATGAGTTGAAGCTACAGTGTGGTAAATTTAAAACGAATCGGAGAAAATTTTCTTCACCCAACGTGTAATTAGACTCTGGAATTCGTTGCCGGAGAACGTGGTACGGGCGGTTAGCTTGACGGAGTTTAAAAAGGGGTTAGATAGATTCCTAAAGGACAAGTCCATAGACCGCTATTAAATGGACTTGGAAAAATTCCGCATTTTTAGGTATAACTTGTCTGGAATGTTTTTACGTTTGGGGAGCATGCCAGGTGCCCTTGACCTGGATTGGCCACTGTCGGTGACAGGATGCTGGGCTAGATGGACCTTTGGTCTTTCCCAGTATGGCACTACTTATGTACTTATGTACACTCACTATACAGAAAGACATGCTGTGTGTGAAGGAGGAGGAAGGATTGGTTATAGCTATCCCCAGAGCTCAAAGGAAAGATTGGATGCATTGGGTTCATGGAGCAGGTCCCATGGGGCACCCTAAAATGGAAGAAATGCTGGCAACCCTGAATATGTTGGTCTGGTGGCCAGAAATGAAACATGACATACAGGATCATGTGGCCTCCTGGTGTGATTTGTGCTTCATTTGGGAGACAACCTAAAAAGAAAAGGGGACAGCTGATGAAAGCGCCACCGCGGGGCTCATTTGAGAGGCTACAGTTAGATCATGTGGGTCCTCTCCCTTTAACAGCTAGGAAAAACACATTTTTACTCACGGTAGTCGATTCATTTTCCCATTGAGTAGAGGCATTTCCTGTATCAGATCAAACTGCCAGAACTACAGTTGAGGTCTTAACTATGCAAATTTTTTACACGTTAGGGAATTCCTAAGACTATTGAATCTGATAATGATCCTGCTTTTTATTTTACTGTGATAGTGTGCTTCTAGTATGGCATGTTTTCTGTTTAGTGTGGTATGTGTTCTCCTTTACCCAAGTCTCATTACAGGAACTATCGTCCGAATATGCACAATTGGTTGGGCCAATTCCACAGATGGGGTATATCGCTATCAAGAAATACCCCCCACCATTCCCTGAAGGAAAAGACCTGGTTATCCTGAGTTTCTGTTCGGCGCAGGACAGACCTGCATACTATTCCTTAAACATCACTCACGCACAGTGGGCTCCACCAATTTCCACTTCCCTAAAAAGAACACAAGAATTGATTACACCCCCAGAGAAATACTTTCTAGGCCCTCCTGCCTTGATTCTGTACAATATTTCCTATCTGGATAAAGGTACTTGGCAGATCACTTATACGTGGATTCAAAGTAATCAAAGTAATTCAAAGTAATCAACGGCATATTACTACTACTACTTATCACTTCTAAAGTGCTACTAGACATACGCACATTACTGAGACTTCTTTCATTATAGAACAGAAAATTGTGACTTTAGCACATGAAGAATACAGGTTGGGAAAGAATATTTCATGGGCTATGGCCTGTGATCAAATACAGATCGAGCTTATTACTATCTTAAAAGAAATTCTGATCACGTCTAAGTTAGGCCACTGGCCACCATCTCTTGTTCAGATGGCTAGCACCAAATTACCGGAATTTGCTATAGCTCACCTTGATTGGTGGATGGTTAGTGCTCCAATCTGTTCACAACAAGGATGCTCTATCGATGCTCTATCTGTACTTTGATCCCATGGTCAGGACAACATAAAGTTATTTACCCTGTTGTTAATATTGGTGTGCAAGTTAATAATGTATCCTTTGGACCACCTCGCATGGGTGCAGCCCCTGGACAATATAACTGGACATCATTCAAACCAATGGACCCTAGCCTGTGCCAGCGGATGCCCTTTCATTTCCAGTGTGAACCTCATCAGTTTAAAGAGAGGGACAGCTCCTGCTGGAACAATTCATCCTCCTGTACTCTGACTGCCAAACTTTGTATTCACCCACTGTCTCACATAGGGTGTACTATCTTGGAGCTGGACACTTTTGTTTTAATCTGTTCTTTCCTCAAAATATTTCTTTTTCCACTGCTCCCCAATTACATGACATCCGCCTCCCTAAAAACACTTTGCTGTAGTTAAGTACATAAGTTTTGCCATACTGGGAAAGACCAAAGATCCATCAAGCCCAGCATCCTGTTTCCAACAGTGGCCAATCCAGGTCACAAATACCTGGCAAGATCCCAAAAAAGTACAAAACGTTTTATACTGTTTACCCCAGAAATAGTGGATTTCCCCCAAGTCCATTTAATAATGGTCTATGGACTGTTCCTTTAGGAAGCCGGCCAAACCTTTTTTAAACTCCGCTAAGCTAACTGCCTTTACCACATTCTCTGGCAATGAATTCCAGAGTTTAATTACACGTCGAGTGAAGAAAATGTTTTTCCGATTAGTTTTAAATTTACTACATTGTGGCTTCATCGCATGCCCCCTAGTCCTAGTATTTTTGGAAAGTGTAAACAGAGCCCTAGCCGCTTTAGCCTTTCCTCATAGGGAAGTCATCCCATCCCCTTTATCATTTTCTTCGCCCTTCTCGAACAATGTACAGAACAATACTTGGTGCAGTCATACACCGCTGGTTTCCATCACCATTAATGAGACAACATATTCTGTACCTCTGGTTACCAATGACTCTCTTGACATTCCAGATTTTATTCCATACGCTGTACATCCACTCCCTCTGGGCATGGGAGAAGAGACTTTACACAAACTACAACCTTCATAGAAGTGAATCATACCATCACCTATGAGGATGGACAAATTAGACAAACTGTTCAAAATTTGCTACAAGACTCCCATGTTTCAGCATGGGGAATATTCTTTGGATATTCACCTACAGCTGATCATGTCTTTAATGTTTTAATTCACCCTATCATTATTTTAACTGGTGTACAAGTATTGCAATGAATTGTTATGATCTTCATGTGCTGTTAACAGACACATGTACAACTCTTTGCAAAGTTTAACCTATAAAATACCCTCACCCCTGTAAGGCAGCCATACACACAAATACACACACTACTTTCTTTCCAGCATTTACATTTTAATCTGGCATGTTAATTAGGATTTTTTTTTTTTAACAGTCCCATCATCTACCTTGGAACCACTCTAGTCTGGCAGGTTAATTTGGGCTTTTTATACCTGGCATCCTGGTACCAGGAGGCCTTAACCTCCAAAATGCCTGCATCCCTTATGCACTGTCCATTCTGCTCCAAGACAGGTAAGAGGTGGCATATTGGGTTAGCCCTGCCCACTAATGACTGCCCAACCTAAGGCACGAGGCTTGGACTCATGGGACTTAAACATCTCACTACTGTGGAGATATGAATGAGCAGGACAGGGGACCTGCTAGAAATAGCAGGAGCAATATAACTGGAGGTATGGGAACATGAACAGTCAACACTACAGTGACAGTTCAGGTATCCAGGTTTGCTTCCATCTTGCCTCCATGCACACAAAAAAAAAAAAGAAGAAGAAGTAGTGGTGGAGATGTCAGGATTGCTGGGCATACTTAGATTAATATGAAACCAGCTTCTGATAACTCCCCCCCTCCCTCGGGAATCCCTAAGGAAGGCAGATGGACCAAATGTTGCCCAGCTGCCTGCTAGCCCTTTGTTTCTCAAGTACCCCTACTTAACATACCTTTGTCCTCTCTGGGCATCCGGGACCGGGGCTCTCTGAGAACAATGAAAGCCAGACAGATTGAGGGACTTCAAAGATTAAAACCTGTGAAATTACTCACCTTCCTTACATCAGGAATTAAACTGGAGTTTGCAAAGGAAATAGCTGATAAAGGCTGGGAAGGAAAGAAGTTATTTGATCCCTCTCTGTTCCTGTTAGGTATATAAGTCAGAGCACATGGCATGAGTGATATCGAAGTTCAGGAAACAGAACCTATAAAGTTCTGACATGTGGATACATGAGGGTAAGGAACCATCTGCATTCCTTCTAATCACAGATCAGAGAAAGGGAAAACTGAGCTACTATTGTGAATAGCAACAGAGCCCTGTATACAACTCATGTGGTTCAGGAACATCTCAAAGCTTAAGGATAACATCACTCGTTATTACCTCAGCAGGAGTCAAACGCGATTTGAAAGCGCAAAACCCCTCCGCGAAAAACTACACTGGCTCCCAAACAACGCATTGCTTTCAAATCTGCACCCTGGTTCACAAAATTATCTACGGTGAAGCCCTGGGATACATGACAGACTTGATCGACCTACCAACTAGAAACACATCCGAATCAACACGAACATATCTAAATCTGCACTACCCAAGCTGCAAAGAACTTAAATACAAATCAACTTATGCATCCAGTTTTTCCTACATAAGCACACAACTGTGGAACGCATTACCGAAAGCCTTGAAAACGACATATGACCACCTAAACTTCCGGAAAACACTAAAAACTAACCTGTTAAAAAAGGCATATCCTACTGATCCAACATAAATGCCTGATCTCTGCAACACAACAAAACTAAAGTACGTAATGAACACAACAAAACTTTTCAAATGTACGAGTCCCTAATGTGGCTATGCCACACGAACTTTACCTACCACAACATCACTTTGTATTTGTTCACACCGGAGTCAGCAAACGCCTCTCCGGTACTATGTAAGCTACACTGAGCCTACAAATAGGTGGGAAAATGTGGGATACAAATGTAACAAATAAAGAAATAATAAATAAATAAATAAAGGAATCCCGGTACATCTAATAGAAGCTACATCAAGGAGATACTGTTTCAGCTCAGAGAGTCCGAGGAAGAGAAACAAATGTGGACGCTAGAGGTTATTAGCACTATAGTATACATACTAGCGCCCATGTTTGCTGCTGCCCCATGATCAGAGCCCCTGAGCACGTGAAACAATACGAACATGGGCTCTGACCACAAGTAGCATGCAAATCCATGCTAAACAGGGCATTAGCTATTCCTCCCCAATGCTCAGTGGGCAACGTGTCAAACACTGGTGCTGCTCCTGCAGCAAATCCTATGCCAGCTCAGGGCTGGCGTTAGGTTTGCAGAACATTGGGGAGGAATCTGTCCAGCATGCATTTGCATGTTAGCAGGCTCCCCCAACAGGACCGGAACCTGAGCCCCCCCCCCCCCCCCCCCAGCAAGAGCCACAACCCCCCCACCCCAAGAGCCAGGGACACAGGCGCACGGTGAACCTCCAGCCCCTCTAACCCCCCCCCCACATCCACAAAATAAGGCCCACAACTCACCCCCACACCTGGTGGTCTAGTGGCCACCCCTTCCCCCTACCTTTGCACTGGAGGAGGGAGTAGTACACTCCCTCGTCTTCAGTGCTGCTTTCAAAATGGCGGTGCCCAGCCCTGCCAAGTGCCCTATCATATTATATTATACCATATTGCTCAGGAATAATCCTCCCGAACTTTTACCCTATGATCATAGATAATAGCATGCTTAAATTTGCATGCTATTATCTCTGATCATAAGGACGGTATAGTCCCGTTCTGTTCCAGCGCTATTTTTAGAGCCCTGTTTGGAACAGCGTGGGGCTTCTGACCATCTGGGCTACAGTCCCTGAGTCTCACAACTGCTGCCTGCAAACTGTGAGCAATTAGCAACCTTAAAAAGTGAACCAATAATCCTATCTGCACCTGACAGTAGGAACAGCAACAAGACGACTTGTATATGACCCTGCCACCCTTAGTGGTAGGATATAGGAGTTAAAGGAGTACAGCATTGCTGATACATAAAAGTGGAGTTCTAGAGTGACATTTGTAAATACTGTTGCTACACAAAGTTATATTTGCTACATTTTAATTGTCTTTGCCACAGTTGGAGTTATAAGTGACTTTTGAACGTTAGTAAAATTCTGGTTGAGAACATTGTTGGAGTCAACTGAGTTAAAAGTCTGAACTGCTTATTTGGCCTCCTGGATATTTATCCAATCCCAGCCTTGGTCCCAAAATCAATAAATTCATTTGTGTGTCCAGTTCCCACTCCACAGGGCCCACACAAGGCAGCAAATACACCAACCCAGGGATACACTTGCAAACTGGGAGACGATTCTCTTTATTGCTCTGTCCACCTAGTACTGTGATTAGGGGTAAAGAGCTGTGAAATCTGAAAATGTAAGCTGTGATTTCACCTCCATCACTCAACGCGTAGCATTGGGCATGCCTTGTGACCTCCATAGACTAAAGTTGATCAGGTATTCTACTGAGCACAGCCTAAGTTTTCACTTGTACGCTGTTGTATTGATTAAAAAAAACTTACTATTATTTTATAACTTCAAGTAGATAATTGAGTTTGTATGCTGGTAATAAAGCTAGACACACCCTTGGCATGTCTTACGATACTTGGCAAAACCTTGTGTTTCCAATCTCAGGGTGTGTAGTTTAATAACAAGCTTTATTTGTGATTCACTAGTTAATTGTGAGCATTTTGGGGAATGGTGATCCTGTCTTCTTTATCACTGTTTATACTGTCAGTGCTCCATAAATAATTATAATTACTAGTGCTTTGCTGCCTTGGACCTGTTATCAGAGCTGTTTTACTTTGATTGGGGGCTGTGCTGCCTGTGTTCTGAAAAAAAAAAAAAAAAAGAACTTTTCTTTCTCTATATAACATAGTAACATAGTAGATGACGGCAGAAAAAGACCTGCGCGGTCCATCCAGTCTGCCCAACAAGATAACCCATATGTGCTAATTTTGTGTATACCCTACTTTGATTTGTACCTGTGTTCTTCAGGGCACAGACCGTATAAGTCTGCCCAGCACTATCCCCGCCTCCCATTAAGTCACCTGAAACAAATGTTAAGGAAAAAAAAAGACTGTTCTTTCATTCACTGGCTGTACTTTCTAAGCCTCTCTCTTTCTATTAACTCCTTTCTAAGCCTCTCTTTCCTATAAACTAATCTAAAATAGCTAGTTTTGATTCTGTGCTGGTAGTCCTTCAACTGTGTTATATTTCTGTGCTGGTGATTCCGAAGTTGTCTTAAAAGTGTTTCCTACAACTGTTTTACTATGGAGGGAAGTAATCCAATTAACTGCATTAAAAGATAGGCTCTAGCAGGAAACTTGTGCTGAGAGGGGAGGAGGGGCAAAGCTATGTACATCCTGGTATTTTGAGGAAAAAATAAGAGAAAAGGGGTGTGTGAGATCCAGAGCTTTGCTGCCTTGGACCTGTTATCAGA
This sequence comes from Microcaecilia unicolor, assembly GCF_901765095.1. Classification (NCBI taxonomy): domain Eukaryota; kingdom Metazoa; phylum Chordata; class Amphibia; order Gymnophiona; family Siphonopidae; genus Microcaecilia; species Microcaecilia unicolor. Next base: position 447,207,439 of record NC_044032.1, read on the forward strand.
GCTGTTTTGGTTTGATTGGGGGCTGTGCTGCCTCTGTTACGAAAAAAAAAACCCCAAAAACCTGTATCTCACCTGAAACAAACGTTAAGGAAAAAAAAATGCTGTTATTTCATTCACTGGCTGTACTTTCTAAGCCTCTCTTTCTGTGCTGGTGATTCCTAACTTGTCTTAAAAGTGTTTCCTACAACTGTTTTTCTATGGAGGGAAGTAAACCAATTAACTGCATTAACAGATAGGCTCTAGCAGGCACTGCAGGATCCAGTTTAGTTTAAATTTATAAATGTTACTCTTTTTTTATCCCAAGAATTTGGGGTCTCATTGCTTTAAATCGGCAAAGGGCTTTTGAAAGAATTTCGCAGTTTCTAATCCGCTCACTTCCAAATGTTCTTGGTGGTTTACAAAGGTAACATACACAATTAGCTCATACATAAAATATAAAAATAGAAACATAAAAACAAACACATAGCCAGAGCCTCCCCATCAAACTTCTCCCATACTACACGTTAAAACAAGAACATTTTAAATCCTTTCATAAAAAAATAAACACACTCTTTCCTATCATTGATTTGGAGTTCCTTTCAGTATTTTATTTTCATTTTATTGCGTACACCCCTGTGGCCTGCTAAAGTCTAGCTGTATAGTAAATATAAATAAATATTAAACAAGTATATGTGCCTAAGCCAAGCTAAGATCACTGTAGGAAGGGATACTGCAGGCACCAGGAAGAGTCTGTTTGTCCTCATGCTGGAAGTTGTGGAAAAGGTGAAAAGAAAAAATTAACGCTAGTGCTAGGCACAATTAGTGCCATAACTGCATGCATGTTTATGTGCACAGCATGCACAAAACCCTCCAGCACACGTGCTAATCCGTGCACTGAAAATTATCTCAAATAGAATTGAAATTGATTAAAATCAAGAAGATTACGTATTCACTCCAATGCTCAAAAACTAACGCTGGCCTTAACACTGAAAACACACTGCCAGGTCGGGGATGGCATTTCGGTTTTGAGAGAAGATTTTTTTCTACATGTTTCACATTAACTTGCCAGGTTTTGGCTTTTTTTTTTTTTTTTTTTTTAAGAAAGGAGAAAAAAGCCCGTGCAGCCTGTAGTGCTGCTAGTGAGAGAAAAAAAAACCCATGTCTGCTAGTCAGAGCAATGCTGGGGGATGAGGTGGGCTTTGGCACCCGTTTTCCTATGCTTAGGGGATTTAAACTGCAAAAATTTTTTTTTTTTTTTTGGGGGGGGGGGGGCTTATATTTCATTGCGCAAGAGAAGGGTGCCCGACGTGCTCTTGCACTTCCTGTTTTGCCTGGTACATGCATCAGTCATATTCCTCCCCCTTGTTTTCGCTGTACTAGAGCGCATAAAATTTCCATCCCATTTGCTTTGGGCATTGGCTAGTTTTCAGCCCTGATCAGGCATTATGGGATGTGCACTCTTGCCTGTAGTGCCAGAGTTTTGAGCATTGAGCCCTTTGTGCTGTAGACAGCAGAACTTATAGCAGTTTCTTTGTTGAAAAAAACCCCAAAAACCTATAAAATTCTTCCCTGGCTGGGACTATGTTTGACACTGAACAGCATGTGTGATCTGTGTTTCTAACTTCCAGTAACCAGTTTCTCAAATAAAACCAACTCTGCTTCAGAGAGACTAAATTCTTGTCATTATTTGGTCCCGTTACAAGAAACAGGACCTTCAAGATCAATAACAGATGTCAGGGAGCCTCAGTGCGCGCTAACAGTATTAATGCATGTTATTAGTAAATAGTAAAATGCATGAAATGGGTGTTAATGCCTTAATAAGCAATTTGCATGCACTAATATGGTGGCATACTTTAGTAAATCTAGCCCTTCATGAACAAATTGCAACTTGTCTTTTTTATTTGTGCAGAAAAGAAAGAAAGATACTATATACGACTAAATACATTGTATGAAGAAATGGTGATGACATTTTGGTTATAGATCCTTACATAAAAATGTAAGGAAGAAAAACGTTTTCTTCCCCCCCCCCCCCCCCCCCCACATGCTTTCCCGGTCTATAATATAGCTCAGTTGGAAGATTAAAGAGGAAAAAGAAATTAACAGTCTGATTAAACATTATGATTTAACCACCCTCCTCGCCTCCATTGGCTGGCTAGTTTTTACTACTTTCAAGCCCCAGGCCATAGATTAATCATTTCCTTCCTCTTCAAAATTGACAAGCTGATTAAGATTTGGAAAGATATATCTTACATCTTGTAGCTTCAAAAGGCACCAAAATGAAAATCTAAGATAAAATTGAGCTTCAAGAGCCAAAACTCTTGACTGCTGCTGTGGAAAAAGCTTAGCTTACCCTGAGGCCGATTCAGACAGCCACAGGTAGAGCCACGTGCCGATGAATGCTTCTACCTTGGCAGAAGTAAGCTAAGGGCCCTGTTTACTAAGCAGCGTTATAGCCACGTTAACGTTTTTAACGTGTGTTAACCATGTACGTGCCTAAAATAGCCCTATAGGTGCCTACATGGTTAGCGCGCGCACTAAGTATAGATAGACACACTAAAAACACAAACGCACCTTAGTAAACAGGGCCCTAAGTGTATGCAAATTTTATTCACGCAGAACTTGCATGCAAATTGGGGGAGCCAGACGCATGTATACAAAGGTTTTGCAGTAAGCGCAGCTTTTTGTGTGCATGTCAGAAAGAAAATGGGCATGTCAGCACACATAAGCACCTATTCTGTGCATAAATATTAATCTTGTAATAAGTTGTTGCACATAAAAATTTTGTGAGGCTATTTATGTGCAGATGAACATGCGCCAATGTGTGCTAACACTTTCATTTTCTCCCAACATACACACAAGCTCTGCTACCTCCCGTCAGTCTTTTAAACTTTCAGGCACTTCTGGTTGCAGAAGAAACAAAACTGGCAATTAAATCTTAAAAACTGGCATTAAATCTTCTCTGCTAACCCTTCTACACTGCACCAAACCTGGCAAAAATATTCTTGTGATGTATGCAGCAAAAGCCACAGTTTTCTTCTGTGCATTGCCCGGAATACTTAATGGCCTCATTAACATACATTTTAATGCTATGCACAGCCATGCCTTCCGTGTAAGTTCGCACCCACGCTCAATCCCTCTTCTGCACTGATCAGGCATTAACATTCATGTATAACTTGCGGTAACCACATGGCTAAGCTTTCTGCATTGGCCTCTCTGTATAGCATTCAAAACATCCAGAAGGATATATACCTTCTTTCCCCTAAATAGCTCTTTCTATAGCGATAAAAGTTTTTAAAAGTAATCTGTCACTTTTGACAGCTATATAACCTAGTTTGAGCAGAAAGGACACCTTTATAAGCACTGGTGTCACCATGGTGTATCAAGGGGTGGCAAATGCCCTTGCTTTTCCACCCCAGTTAAAGTCACCCCGGCTCATTCTATCATGGGTTGTGCTGAGGTAGAAATTTCATCCCCCTGGTCAGAAGGAGGAGGAAGCAACTTGCCCCAGGGTAGCCCTCTCTCCCCTCTGCTCCTGCCTCCTATTCCCATGCCTGTAATACTGTCACAGATGCTCTTCTCGCCGCCAGGACCTGCATCTATTATTTTATTTCTTCTTCTTCCTGATTGCAGTCTGTATTATTCAAGAATCAGCTGTTTGAACTGGGTCCTTTTGTTTCAGTGGAGCACTGCATAGTTCAAATAGCTGATGTCTGAATCACATGAGCCACAAGCAGAAGAGAGAGAGAGGCATGGCTAGGTAGAGCATCCAGAGGCCACAGAGGTGACAGGTCAGGCAACAAAGTAGGAAGATGAGAAGCAGTATAGAGGCTTGAAGCTCCTTGGGGTAGGGAGGTGGAGAGGGTGAACTCAGTCCTGGAGATGAGTAGAGACACTTAAAACAAAAATGGATTCACCACAAAAAAAATCAAGTAGGTAACACCTATTACTAAAATTTGTGGGATATCCAAACCACACCAAGTGTCCAGATCACCATGCCACATAAAAATATACAAATATATAAATCACTGAAACAAATGGAGGAAAAGACCTCATAAGTCTGCAGTTCCCCAATTTGGATACAGCACTCTGCAGTCAAAGGGCTAATCACTGGCCAGATAAACCTCCATAGTTCACTTGTGCACTGTTCTGTGAAAACTGAAATATATGAAATACAAAAAAATCACTTCAAAACTCTTAAAAAAAAAAATAAAATCACATAACACATCAGAGGGTTCACAAGAGTAGGGACTTCAGGATGGTGGGGAGGGTTAACTGTAGGCACTTGGTAGGTAGATTGAGGACTCTTATGGTTTGAGAAGGAAAGCAGAGGAAGTACGAGGACTCAAGAATTGGGAGAGAATGAGAGTAGAATGGGGACAGGGTTTGGGTGGGAGAAACTGGGGACAACAGGAACTCCAAAACGAGGGAGAGCATGGATACTCTTGAATTTGGGATTTAAGGGAAAATAGGTATTCTGAACAGCTGGGATTCCAAGATGGAGGTGGGGACATAGTTGGAATTCTGAGACTGGGTTAGAGGATGGGGGCTGAGAGGTAGAACAGAGAGGGAAAACAGACAATTGGAAATGGGGAGAAAGGGGACTCGGAGACAGAGCGGGGATGTAAGTAGAAAAATAACAAACCCAGATAAGAAAGGTAAAAACATTTTTAGGTTTAGGTTAGTGATTAGAATAGATCAGCTTTGGGAACATGCATCTCTTTCATCTTTCTATTGTATTCAGCCAAGAAGGAAATGAGCATCTATTTCTCCAGTGTTTTAATGTATGCAGACAATATCATTGCTAGGCTTGAATGGGCCCCGGGCAGAAAATTAAGATAGGCCCCTGTAAAACCATATCTCCCAAAGATAGCAGGATATCTTGGGTAGCATGTTTATGGGTAGAAATCAGGGTATGGCAGTATGTACAGGGCTGGGGGGTTGGTGTGTTGTTTCTGCTGTGGGTGAAATATCTGAGGTGTGGGAGTAGGGTAGGGGCTTATCTATTTCAGGGGCACAGTGGTGGTGTGATTTGTGGGAGTATGTGCAGGTGAGGCATATCAATGTGGTGCAGGTGAGGCATATCAATGTGGTGTAGGGTTACCATATTTTGTCCCCCAAAAAGGACACATGCCCCGCCCCCACCACACTGCACCCCCTTTCACACCCTCGCTCCTGTCTGCAATTTTTCCCAGCACTGTTCCTGAGGCCCATTCTATTTGTGGCCTTTTGCTGAACTCTGTACATCCTGCACCTGCTATAAATGGCTCCAGCTAGTCTAAGGAAGGTTTCAGTACAGGAAATCTTCTGGAACTGACAGTTTAGGTGCTGGAAGTTGGTAGAAGCCTGGGTCATGAGAGAAGATGCTAGTGGCAGTAGAACACTCCCTCTGAGTGTTTAAGCCCATTTCTTGCTATCCCACTCAAAGGCGCCCCATACAAGAGGTTTGGGGAGGCTAAGCCTCCCCAGACCAACTGTTACCTTTTCCTGTCTCTGCCTCGATTTTGGTGCTGGAAGGAAGTTTGGAACAAAATTGTATCTTCTTCTCGGTGCCAGCACCCACCCTCTCAGTTCTTTTCTTACCTGTCACCTGACTCGCTAACTAGGGAACCTAAGGCTCCTTCCCCAGCTGTTTCGGCTGTGCCAGAACCTCCCCCTGTGATGCACTTCCTGCTGCCATTCTGGCGGCTGAGTCTAGCTGTGACTGTAAGCCTGAGTGTTGCAGCACATGGCTCTTTTCAGTCAGTCACCGATCGAGCCGGGAAGGAAGGCCACGAATAGAGCAAGCACCGAAGTGGGTGTTAGGGAGGAGGAGTATTTGGGTCTTTTATTTATTGCTTTGCCTTTGCTGAACAGGGAGGAGGGGCAAGGTAGTAGGGCAATGTTAGATTAGGGCAGAGAGAGAGAGAGGGTTTTTTTTTTTTTAAAGTCAAAATAAAAACAAAATTTTGTTTTTTGCAGATCCTTTTGTTTAAACATAACTAAATGGGCTATAAGCTCCTAATTCTCGTGATGACTTATACTGTGACAAAATTGAAAACTCTTATCTCTATCTGGTTGTTAATAAAAGAGCTAATTGTGAATGCTATCCACCCTAAAAGGTTGTTTGTGCATAGTGTTTTGCAGTTGAGGGATTGTGTGTTGGCCTTACAGAGGTGACATAAACACTTTAATTTAATTTTAGTTTGTTTGTCATAACATCAGACATGGTTTTAGAATATTTTGGAAGATCTGATGTTGAATTGTTCCATAGATGTGTATGTGGTTTAGTGCACATTGAAGGCATGAAGTGGACTAGACTGAATGTCTGAGGTGGATCTGCAAGGAGAATGTCAGAAGTGCAGGGAGGAGAGTGTCCAAGGTGGGTCTGTAGGGAAGGGGAGAAGATGCAATGTAGAATTTAGGAAGCACTTCTTTGCCTCTTCCCTCAGGTCACTGTTCCCTCTAAGCTGTGTGGGAGACCTCCACCTACATTCTTGCCAGTGGCGCTACTGTTTCAATATCACATTTTTAATAGTGAGGGACAGACAAGTTTTGTAGGACTCCAGAGGACCTGCCTGTCTCTAGTGATTGAAAACACAGTATTGAAGCACCCCCCCCCCCCCCCTGGCAGGAATGAAGATGGAGGACTCCCGCACAGCTTAGAGGGAACATTGCCTCAGGTCCTACAAAGTATTTTTATAAACTGGGAAATAGGAGGAGGTAAGCACGGCATGCATTACACTTGCCTCTAGCAGTGTTGCTGCCATGCAGTCTCCTGATCCCAGTCTTCATTGCTCCCCCTCCCTCGCCCCTCCCCCCCACCCAACGTGGCTAGATAACTGATAAAGCGCTCCATCTTAGGCTGCCGTGGGGCCAAAATCTCACAGTATGAGATGTGAGATGAGATCACAGCTCTTATCACAATACTTCAAACCCGGTGACAGCCCAAGAGGAAGTAACACAAGTGCTTTATTTGCTCCTGGCCGTATGCACAGACGGTGAAGACAAGGATCAGGAGGCAGTGTGGCCGTCGCACTGCTAGATTAAGTGCAGTGTATGCAATGCTACCTCCCATCACTGTCACTGCCATCTATCTCAGATTTCTTTAGCCAAAATTAAATCTCTATCAGTCCAGCCAAAGGCAGCCCTACTAATGGGAAGCCCCAGGCTTTGTACCGGGTTCACTCAATTGTACCTACACCCTCGCACACAGAGTGGGTTTCCATTTCAGTTTCTGTTTAGACATTTCTAATTTCTGGCATCTTATTTTGTATTTGGTGAGGGGCTGCCCAAGTTCAACATGATGAGATACAGTATGTAGTTCCTGTGCGAGGATTTGTAGCAATTCAGCTTTTTTTTTTCCTGAATTATGTTTTTAGGCCCATCACTCCATCTCTTGAAAACAATTGGAACTCAACACAGTACAGTTGCCATGCAAAGCAACTTTATAACTTTCTTATAATGAGGACTGAACCTTTCAACATGCCGTTGTTGACATTGTAGCTAAGTGGTTCGATAAAGAAAAGTGCTGCAATACGAGTTCATTGTCAAGAATGCTGATGTGTGTGTACGTATGCCAGAGAATGTTGTAAGTCATTGTTCTCAGCTGAGTATGCCTGACATAGAAAGTTCCGGACTTACGAGATCACTGTAATGATATACTGTGAGAAGTGAGGCTTGTTAATAATTTGCGTCAATGTTTTTCTCATTTATAGTATCCTCATGCTTTCTAGGTTCGTTCACAACTGCTTTCCTTAGATCACAGAAACACGTATATCATGTTCTCTCAATGTCTGGCTTTGAGGAACGCACACAGGTCTAGTTCTAAAGTAACTAAAGTATAAGGATAAATAGGTTCTTAGACTCAGGTTATTCTCTGTGGAAATCCTGCCACTCAGATGTGTGGCTCATCTTCAAGAATCCCTAATTTATGTCTCTTTTCAATATAGCTGCATCACAGGTGTGTGGATATACTGCACAGTGAAATTCAGATCCTATTGTGGTTTTTTTTTAAATAAGAATTTAAATTTACTTTATTTATTAGGATTTATTAACAACCTTTTTGAAGAAAATTTACTCAAGGCAGTGTACAGCAAAAACAAGTTGAACACAGGCAATAGACATTTACTGCAGAAAAAATATTTTAATAACAGTAAGTATGGCATAGAATGTTACTTGTAATATCAACACAATACACAATAAAACACTCTAATAGACAGAATAAGGTGTAAGCACAGGTGGAACATGCAGACAAATAAGATAGAGAAATAGGAGTTAGAAAATAAAGAAAGTTGCACATAAGGTCAGAAAGGAGCATAAATATGATCTCAGCTGCATGTCCTGCTTCAGTATGTGCAGCCGGTGTTCCTAACCCTCTCCTAACTCACCATTGCTCATATGTTGATTTTAAGTTCTTAGGGGATGGGAATCTGCAAACACAGTCTAATTTCTAAGCCTCAGCGCACACACAAAGGCAATTTACAGACCACAAATGGTGAAAATCAGCAGCTGGTTTGCTGATTTAGCTCAGTAGCATAGAGGTTAGTGTAGCAGTCTGAGGAACTGAGTTCAGTTTCCAAATGCAGCTGATTGTGGCTCTAGGCAAGTCACTTAACCCTCTATTACCCCAGGTACAACATAATACCTGTATATAATATGTAAACCACTTTGACTGTAACCACAGAAAGGCGGTATGTTAAGTCCCATCCCCCATCCCATTCCTCCTGGGGTTTAAAGGTTAAATTAAGCAACCTGTGGTTTGTGCAGTCGCATTGTTTCTTCAGATCCTCAGACACCAACACCCCAAGGACTCTCTCCTGAGTCGAGCTTACTAGGATGGAGGGAGTTCAATGGTATTTTATATCTTTACGTTGTGGGTGGGCAATTGATGGAGTTGAATTATGGTTGGATGGATGGGGTTCAATGATATTTTAGTTTTCATAGGGTGGGTTGGCAGTTGATAGAGTTTTGTACTTCAGACTAATTATTAGAAGAGATACAGCTTTTCTTGGCCATTGTTTGGATGTTTCTATATTCAATGATTGTCATGATTTTACATATTCTTGGTATGTTTTATTAGTCTGGATTGTTAATCACCTCCAGCAGCAGTGAATAAATGTGATCAAATAGATAAACAAATAGAATTAAGTTGTATGTTCTCATAATACATATTGGCTCTACTACCCGACAGCAAGTTAAACCGGTTCAACATCTATGTGAGAAGACTCACTTTCATAACTGCCAACTGTTTTACAACAAATAAGCAAAGAACTTAACTCTAGGTAGTTGAAATAAAGAGTGCTGTACTGATTCTGGGTCAATACAAGTGTGATAAGACCTTCTGTAGATATTTCAGTTGAATATAGATGAATGGTTGACTATGTGGTAAAAAAGAAATGCAATAACTAGCTTGCTTTCTTTGTCCAAAACAGAAATCTATGCCTCAGAAGGAAGGGGTACAATAAATTACTCAGAAGGACTAAGGTCCCTAAAGATGACCAATAGGATCAAAAGTTAGATCTTGAGCTAGGATGTGAAAATAGAGAGCAGAGCCAGCATGGGGGGGGGGGGGGGGGGGGAGAGCCAGGCAGCTGTCCTGGGCCCCATAGCTCCAGGGGCCCTAAAGTCCAGGCATCTCTTCCCCTTCTCCCCACCCCAGTCCATCTCCTCCTCCCTTCCTGGTCTTCCCAATCTTTAAAAATTTATTTTCCTTCTTAGAGGGACCCCAGTGCAGCAGCCATCCTCACAAGCTGCCTCCGGCTGCCCCAAAGCTTTCCCTCTCTGCCGTGATTCGTTCTCCGCTGATGCAATTTCCTGCTTCCGCCTGGGCAGATTGCACCGCAGCAGAGAGGGAAAGCTTTGGGGCAGCTGGAAGCAGCTTGGGAGGATGTCTGCTGTGTTGGGGCCCCTCTAAAAAGGGAAATACATTTTTTAAGAAGACCACAAGGTGAGGGGAAGGGAAAGGAAAGAGACAGACTGTGGTAGGGAGATGAATAAGAGATACCCAGACCACATAATAGCAATGCGGGGGGGGGGGGGGGGGGGGGGGGGGGGGGAAGGGGTCAGGGATCGGGGCCTCCTCCTTAATTTCTGCTTTGGGTTCCCACCATGTCTAAAATTGGCCCTGGCAGGGACATGTCAATTAAACTGGAGGAAATGGATCACATGCAGCATTAAACCTAAAAGAGTAAAGATTATGTGGTTCTTTTATTAAGGTGCACTAACAGATTTAGTGTGCACTAAATAAGACGCCCATAGGAATATAATGCTATAATTTAGTATGTGCTAAATCCATTAGCGCACCTTAGTAAAAGGACCCCTATATCTTTATTTGTATTATTTGTTATATCGCCATTCGAACACCACATCAGAATCAAAGCAGAGAAACCAATACTTAGAAAAACTGAAAGACACACAGTTACAAAAATGATTTAAAAAAAAAAAAATCAAACAACTGAAAGGGGGAAAACAGTCTCAGAAGCCTGCCAGCCACTTACTTGTTCACCATTAATTAAGATGCATTCTGAGAAGCCAGATTTTGAGACTTACTTTGAACTTTCTGCAGTGAATTCTCAGCTCACATCTCAGCAGGTAGACAATTCCGTAAGACCTAGCACCTTGAACTGAGAAGGCACTTTGGTATGTAGACTCAAATGAAAATTTATATGATGGATGGAACATGAAGTAGAAGTCAGAAAGATCTGAGTGATCACACAGAATAAGGAATCAAAGATGTCAAGTAGGGTGACAGCCTGTATGACCCTTGCAGGTAGCTGATTCGCTCTCAGCAGCACAGCTTACAGGAACACAACATAAACATGAAAACACAAACTGTATCTGGCTGAATATTAACCTTCTCTATCTTGCTAAAAATACCTGTGGGATTCTAAAGCACATGTTTACACCTGCATCTGTCAGGGACTGAGTTATAAATGTTATGTGGCTTTTCTGGTGTCAGATGCCACTTGTAGAGTAGCTTGAAGCCATACGCCAACCGATTTGTGGAGAATGAGATTTTTGAAATATTTCTATATATTGCCTTTCACTCTTCGAGAACTGGCCCTCTCCCCCCAACCCCTAATCTTGCTCCCAGCTTACCATAAACTAGGACTATCACTTGCACATGTCTCTAAAGAAATGTAAATAATTGAAATTATTCCCCTATTTCAACTGTTAAGTCTTTCTTCAAGTCCTCCTTAACACCCTTAAAAATGGCAGTTCAAGAGCAGTCACAACTCCCACACAGTAAACTGCACAATAAAAGCGTTTAGAATGATTCTTTGTTGAAATAACAAAGAACCCAACACGGGCTGCGTTTTGGCCTAATGGCCTGCATCAGGAGTCCAAAATGTATCTGTGAAAACCAATTTGATGTTTAATATTCTTATGCCAAAGCAGAAAAAGAGGCCTCTATGAAACTTTTACAGTATTGAAAAATCTTGTGTGAGATTTCTCACGGCTAAATCCCTTCACCCAATGCTCCTCTCTATGTCTTCTGGCCACCGTGGCAACCGCTGATTTAGCTGTGAGAAATCTGGTGGTTCAAGACTGTGCACGCAATTGGTATATTGTTTGAGAATAAAGAGTTTTGGGAAGCTTTAAACTTTCTTTTTTGTTTTTGACCGAAATCCTTGGAATATTATTCTTCTACCTCTTTCCGTTTTTCTTTGTTTTCCTCCCTTATTTTTTTTTTGCTGTGGTTACACATATCTGCCACAATTAGGCACCTACACTTACATCAAGTCTATAATTGATATGACCATGGGCACCTAAATATTAGGTGTCCTGATACTGGGTTACATTGGTATTCTACAGAACTTGGGCAGCTCTGAGGCTCTCTGGCCGGTAGAGCTGAACCAACAGGTACTTTCTTCAGATGTCGGACCGACCGTTCACTTGTCTATTAGATTGTAAGCTCTTTGAGCAGGGACTGTCTCTCTTTGTTAAATTGTACAGCGCTGCGTAACCCTAGTAGCGCTCTAGAAATGTTAAGTAGTAGTAGGCTAGTCCTCTCCAAAGCCAACTTCACCCAAACAAAACTAGTGGGAAAAGCCTTATCTTATTTTCCCAAAATGTAATTTGAGTCGTAAAGGACTTCAATTTTGCCCACAGTAGCTTTCTTCATTGGGCCCTTAGATTGTCAACCCTCCGGGGACCAGGAAATGGGTAGCGTACCTAAATGTAACTCACCTTCAGCTACTACTAAAAAGATGAGAGCCAAACTGTATTGTGTTGACATTGTAAGTAGTATACTAAGCCATACTATGTATTGTTATTTGAATACTTTTACTGCTATAATTGTCATATTGCTCATATTTGATTTATTCTTACTGTACACCGCCTTGAGTGAATTCCTTCAAAAAGGCAGTAAATAAATCCTAATAATAAATAAAATAAATTTTCCTGGTCTTCTCCGTATGCCTCAAGGCTTGCATAATCAACCCTCCGGGGACCAGGAAATGGGTAGCGTACCTAAATGTAACTCACCTTCAGCTACTACTAAAAAGATGAGAGCCAAATTGTATTGTGTTGACATTGTAAGTAGTATACTAAGCCATACTATGTATTGTTATTTGAATACTTTTACTGCTATAATTGTCATATTGCTCATATTTGATTTATTCTTACTGTACACCGCCTTGAGTGAATTCCTTCAAAAAGGCAGTAAATAAATCCTAATAATAAATAAAATAAATTTTCCTGGTCTTCTCCGTATGCCTCAAGGCTTGCACAATCAATTGGCCTCTTATCACTGCTTTAGACCCATCTCACCACAATGTTTTAGTTATCCCCTCTGACATGTGACATTTAGTACAAAGTAATCCTGTATACTCCTTTGAAGTTACTTTAAGACTTCCTTTTCCTCTAACAGACTGTCATTCAGAAAGTCTCCATCCCGCCTCCCTAGATTCCTTCAGATTGATCCAGACTGATGCATGATCAGACCACAATATATCTTCAGTGGCTGCCCCCTCCACATATTAGAACAAGCCCTTGTCTGTTAAGAGGTCTATGAGGGTTAGAATAAAATGTACAGTCAAGGGTTCATATGTGCATCCACCTTCAAATGTCTGAAAGGCTTTAAGTGTACTTTGATTTCAGCTTTACTGATGAGTACATCCAGACATGGTACAAGGTTAAAATCCCAACACCTACTGGCCTTCCTCCAACTCTCCCCTAGGTCATCCAAGATCTTCCCCCAGTTCTTATTAGGGGGCATAGATGCTGCCAATTTTGTAAAGATTACTACCAATAGATACCCTCTTGATCAAGTACAGTACTTCCCACTACTCCACTTGCAAGTCTCTAGGAAATCTCTTGCAAATCAAGATTCCCTCCCCTCAAACCCCCACTTTTTCTTCCGCTCTGTATTAGATGCTAAGGCACTCATTTTCAAAGCAGATGGATGTCTCAGAATTCCCCCCCCCCCCCCCAAAGTCAAAATCATGATTTTCCAAGAGGCAGAATTTGGACGTTCTACACTGCAGTTCAGCCAATTAGCAAGGGAGCGTGTTGTGGGTGTGTTTAGGGTGGGAGTAGAGAGGACCCAAATTTAGAATGTCCAACAGCAATAATCGAACAGGAAGAAACATCCAAGTAAAAAAAATAAGAGGGTCGTAAGTTAGACCTCTTTCACAGGGGCGAAGCTAGGTGGGGCCATGGTAGACGATCCAATTATGGATCTCCTTCAGGGTCACAGGACTTATGGCAGATGTAGTGTATATTCATATGCTATAGTAAGTAAAGAATTTAGCCATCCTCACACACACAAATATAAACTTAGACATCTATCTGACTGTAACACCAGGAATGTTATTTATATTATCATGTGCCCTTGTCCGATGCTCTATATAGGGAAGACCAAAAGGGCGATCAAGACTCGTATTATAGAACATAGAAGCTGCATTAGCCGACATGTTACCAGCGCTCCTTTAGTTGAACACTGGCATGGTAAGAATCATAATAGCAATGATTTAAAATTTATAGTTTTCAAAGTCTTGAGGGCATAATGGAGAGCAGGAAATCTTGATACAGAATTACTAAAAGAGGAACAAAGAATCATTTTTCTCTTAAATTCGTTATCTCCACATGGTCTGAATGCTTCTTTAGAATTGATACATTTTTTATGAAAATTAGTTTTTTGTCTCGTTTGGCCAATAGTATCAACATTTGCTCATTTGTCAATACTTTTATCCTGTATTAATGATATATATATTTGTTTTGATATTTTTTGATAATTTTTCATATATTCATTCAATATATATTTTTATATATATATTTTTTTTATTTTTCTAATCTTCATATTTTTGTGTTAAGATTAATGATTATTATTATATTTTTTATGGATTGTTCTTATTCATTTTTTAAAGTTTTTTAATCTTTTTGTGTGCCAACATCATTTTTAATGGTATACAACATTACTGCTGTTTATTTATTTGAGTGGACAATACTGGTTTCACTATCGGTGCAATGCCGTCATTCTTTGTCTGCTTGAGCTTAGGTAGATAATTTACATACTTAACGAGAAGTTCATACATATGCATGACTATCTAGTTTAAATAACTGCCATTTCCTAGCATTCTGTTTCCTGTCACATGGTGTTTGCTGATAGGTTGGCTGGTCTTTTGTTCTCTCTGGTAAGATTTGTGTTTGTTCAGGATTGTTTTGTGGTCTTCATTTCTCTTATCTTTTTTGGAGTATTTATTTCTTGCTTCATTGTTTCTATTGAGGTGGAGCACAGTACAGTAGATATTTCCCTGTCTCTGGAGGGCTCACCATTTAAAATAAGAGGTGCAGTGGAATATGAACCTGGGTGCCCTGGATTAAAGCCCACTGCACTGACCACTAGGCAGCCGCTCTGCTCTGCAGTGATGTCTGTGTGGCCATTTTTGTAGAAATGATGCCAGATAGATATCTGTGTCCCTGTTTCTTTGGCATTCATAATTTGGACATTTTATTTTGTAAAATGGCTGTTCATTTTGGATGTTCTCACGTATTTTCGAACATGAAACCCTAACTTTTTTTCTGTTCATAAATGGCCGTGAGATGGACTTTTTTTTTGTTTTGAAAATTATGAGAATGATGTCCCAATTCTGACTTGGATGTCCTTTTGAAAATGCCTCTCTAAGAGGCTCATTTTCAAATCACTTAGCCTCCCAAAGTTCCATAGAAACCTATGGAACTTAGCCTCCCAAAGTGCTTTGAAAATATGCCTCTAAGTATCCCACTTGATATTTTCCAAAGCAGACAATTGTTTTTCTTTTTATTTTTGGCTTACTTTTTTTATAATCAATGAGTTTCCTTTATCAAGAATACAGAATACAGAAACCTACAAATGCTCAGCCTACACATCAGTTTGCCATTTTCATGTGGAACTCAAGCATTTTTACATTCAGAGTTACAATCTTAAGCTTAGCCATCACTTGCTACCTTGAAAAGTCTGTTTATCCTGGCCTCTTGAAAGGTCTTGCTCCCAGCCTCTTTCACACTGTTTCTTCCTTTTTCATGCAGACATTCCTACCATCCACACCCCCTCATCCACTCAGACATCCTCCCCTACTTTAATCTCCTCAACCCCTACTCATCTAAGCCTGTTCAATTCACCCACAGGTTGTTTCACGGGATAAAGGCCCCACAATCCTCCCAATAGATTTTTAATTTTCTTTATAAATATAAATTCCATTCAATCCACACACACATATTCTGTATATTGCTGGTATTCTGATGATTTACATGTGTTCCTGGTGCCTAAAAAGCTGGCATCCTCTTACAGAATTACCTCCTGACACTCTATACTGTGCAGTCCACCCCTTATATACCATACACACACCAAGACATACACAAATGAAAAACAATCTGTCCAAATTTGTCCTGATGACCCACAGTTTGCAGGGTTTCCAGATATCCATGACATAAAATGTGCATATTGTGGTTCTCCAATGAATGCACATTTATCCCATGAATATTCATTGTGGATATCTTGAAGGTCTGAAACCCCGGCTAAGGATTACAATCTTTGAGCAAAAACAAAATAGTTGAACATCCTGCTGTATCTGCAAGAAGCATCTAAGTTTAGTTACAGAACTAGATCACTGTTCTTCTTTTAGCAGTGGAAGTGTAACTGAAAGTCAGCACGTGCCACAAAATGACTCAGGCTGTCCCTGTGACAGCTGGAGTTCCTGCAGTCACTGATCAAAAATGCTGACTGCCTTCTTAAAACCTAATTGTCCTGATTTGCTTTAGAGCCAGAGTAAAATTAACCCTTTGGCATGCCCTAGGCAAACACAATCATTGGACCATGATATAAATATGTGTTTGAACCCCCCCCCCCCCCCCCCCCCCCCCCCCCCCCCAAAGTGAGGCCCTATATTGTTCGGGCTACAGAGCAAATCTTACACAGGAGGTAACTGGAAGAACAGGTAAGAAGCACTGCTCACAGACTCCTTCTAGGGGAGAACAGACAGATCTCTAAGCAGTGGTGGCTCTGGTCTCCCCCCACTCTACTATCTCCAATAGCTGACTTACTAGGGCAATACTCTGCCCTTGGCGCCACTGAACATAGCACATCTGAGAACACCCCTCCTAAACATTTGGGCTCTAGGCATGTGCCTAGTTTGCCTATTCTTTGGTGGCTCTGGTCTCCCCCCACTCTACTATCTCCAATAGCTGACTTACTAGGGCAATACTCTGCCCTTGGCGCCACTGAACATAGCACATCTGAGAACACCCCTCCTAAACATTTGGGCTCTAGGCATGTGCCTAGTTTGCCTATACCCACAGAAGGGATCTCTCCACAGGAGAAACGAAAGCCAAAACAGTGGATCCAAAAGAGTCCTCTCACAAGTGGTGTTTCCTTAAACAAGGTCTTTATTTCAAATCAATAAAAACAACCCGACACGAATCGTGTTTCGGCCGTAAAGGCCTGCATCAGGGGGTCTATTGATTTCCAATACAGAAAATGATCGTGTAGATCAAATTGACAAACAGTTAACTTCCTGCTAACTGAAATAATCACATACAGGGTGCTGTTGCACAACCTTCCCTGTCCAACCGGGTATACCAAAAAGCCTATTCCTTAATCCTGCTCTATCTATACCAGCCCAATTAGATGCGGTAAGAGGCCTATATCACTTGAAGTGACTCAGTTTAGAGGTGGCACTCCCATTCTCAAAGGAGGTGCTTTGATGCAAACAGAGTTTTCTACTTGAAAAATATAAACTGAGGCTTGTGAGGAGAAGATGAAAAAGCTGAAAGCCAATTAATAATTATGGGTCAGAGACAGTGTTTTTTGAGTAAAAAGCTTGAACATTTGGAGAATGGTGTTAGGAAATGAAATTTGGCAGTTAAGTCATGCTTCAAAAGTTATGATTTTTGCATGTTATAGGATAGTTTTAAAACGTGATATTGCTCACCTGTAACAGAAATTTCCAGTAGATAGCAGGACTAAGTCAGGGCAAGTGCAAGGTGATGCATGTGGAAAAAAGAACACAAATTATAGCTACGTCATGCAAGGATCCACGTTAGGAGTTACGGACCAAGAAAGGGATCTGGGTGTCGTCGTCGATAATACACTGAAACCTTCTGCTCAGTGTGCTGCTGCGTCTAGGAAAGCGAATAGAATGTTGGGTATTATTGGGAAAGGTATGGAAAACAGGTGTGAGGATGTCATAATGCCGTTATATCGCTCCATGGTGCGACCGCAACTTGAGTATTGTGTTCAATTCTGGTCGCCGCATCTCAAGAAAGATATAGCAGAATTGGAAAAGGTGCAGCAAAGGGCAACTAAAATGATAGCGGGGATGGGACGACTTCCCTATGAAGAAAGACTAAGGAGGCTAGGGCTTTTCAGCTTGGAGAAGAGACGGCTGAGGGGAGACATGATAGAGGTATATAAAATAATGAGTGGAGTGGAACAGGGGGATGTGAAGCGTCTGTTCACGCTTTCCAAAAATACTAGGACTAGGGGGCATGCGATGAAACTATAGTGTAGTAAATTTAAAACAAATCAGAGAAAATCTTTCTTCACCCAACACGTAATTAAACTCTGGAATTCGTTGCCGGAGAACATGGTGAAGACAGTTAGCTTGACAGAGTTTAAAAAGGGGTTAGATGGTTTTCTAAAGAACAAGTCCATAAACCACTACTAAATGGACTTGGGAAAGACCATGAGGGCTACCAATGTTGCAGTAACTTTAAATTGATGAGAATTGACCTTGGAGATGCAAAATTGTATAGAACAGTATAAATGACTCTGACAAGAATTTGAGGGG
This sequence comes from Microcaecilia unicolor, assembly GCF_901765095.1. Taxonomy (NCBI): domain Eukaryota; kingdom Metazoa; phylum Chordata; class Amphibia; order Gymnophiona; family Siphonopidae; genus Microcaecilia; species Microcaecilia unicolor. Next base: position 447,225,666 of record NC_044032.1, read on the forward strand.
TCCTTTTACAAAGGCATGCTAGCGTTTTTAACGCACGCTAAAAATAAGTGTGCGCTAAACGCTACGGATGACACCCATAGGAATATATGGACAACAGCATTTAGCATGTGCTAAAAACGCTACTGTGCCTTTGTAAAAGACTCCTTGAATGAGGCTTTGGACAGAAGGTAGGAAGCACTATTTCCTCATTAATGTTAATAAACAGGAATAAAACAAAACTTCAAAAAGATGATACCTTTTTTTATTAGACTAACTTAATATATTTTTTGATTAGCTTTTGAAGGTAACCCTTCTTCAGATCAGAAATAAGCAAATGTTGACAAATATCAGAATATATAAGTGAAACATAAAAGCCCCAAAGACAGTCTCATAGGAAGAGGGTGGGGTGGGTTAGGTGAGAAACAGGGAGAGATGGATGGGTGATAAAGAGGGTGACAAAGCAGTATAATTTTATGGTTTATAATGGAATAGAAAACACAGATCTTTAAGTCCTGTCTGGTGGGTGTCAAAATATATTTCATCATTTTGACTTCAAAGGTCTTCAAAGGTCATTCCTGGATTGTCTTAAAATTTCCTTTTAGTATTCTCACCATAAAATCATTGATGCCCTGTTCTGGCTTTGTAAAGTGATGTCCCACAGAGGTGACATCCTGGTTAACATTGTGATATTTAATATTATGTCTATGTAAATTGATTCTCTTCTTTAGCATCTGGCTTGTTTCTCCAATATAGCACCCTTCTTTACATTTTTTGCATTGAATGATATATAACACATTTGAAGATGAGCCTGTGAAGGATTCCCTTACGCTGAATGCTTTTCCCATGTGACTATGGGATCCTGTGAAATGTGTTGGCACAGTTTGCAGCTTGGTATACTGCAGGGACGTGCACCATTTCTCTTCTTCTTGAGCTTGTATTGGGAGCTTGCTTTTCACTAATTTGTATTTCAAATTAGGTGGCTTTCAAAGGCCAGCACTGGTGGAGCTAGGAACATCTCTTTCAGTAATTCATCCTCCTGGAGTAGTGGCTGTAGATCTTTTATGATTTTTCTCAATTTTTCCATTTCTGGATTGTATGTCACTACAAAAAGAATTCTTTCTGTGGCTTTCTTTTCTTTGTAATGCAATAGGTTTGGGGTTGTAGCCTTTTTGTTTGAAGGTTTCAGTAGCAAAAACTTGAGATGTGTTTGAAGGATAACCTTGTGCCGATAGGTCAGTAGCAAAAACTTGAGATGTGTTTGAAAGTTAACCTTGTGATGATCGGTCAGGTAGAGTCAAACCTGCTTAATATCACTTCTAAGGAACTGTTCAAACCATGTGACATTAAGCAGAGTCAACATTAACAGGAGTGTTAATCATAGACATTTCCAATGCACAGAAAGCAGAGGCAGAAGTTAGTTCTCATGTTTGATTTTATTAAATGGAGTCGGCATGATCATATCTAATATAATAAAACGCACCGTGAACGTTCTAATGAGGACAACGTTCTGAAGTCACTCAAACATTTCTTAGGGTTCGTGGATTCGTGGTGTGAAGCCAGCCAGGCTGCCAGCCGTCTCTGCCCCGCCCTCGTGTCAAACGTCATGACGTCGACGGCGCAAAAAAAAAAAAACGCAGCGTCAGGGAAGGAGGCGGCGCTCCCAACGTCTCTAGCCTTCCCTTCGCTGTGTTCCGCCTTCTTCTGACGTCAGAAGAAGGCGGAACACAACGAAGGGAAGGCTAGACGTCGGGAGCGCCGCCTCCTTCCCAGACGCTGCACTGCCGGAACCGCCGCCACGGAGGTAAATTAAAAAAAAAAAAAAGGGATGTAGGGGGAAGAGAAGAGGGTGGGCAGTTGAACAATGGGAGCGGGAGGGCAGAGGAGAAACGACAGCAAGGATGCGAAGGGGGGGGGGGGAAGAAGGGGGCGGGACATGCTGGGACATGGGAGACAGAAAAGCATGGATGCGAGGGGGGGTCATGGAAGGGAGAGAGGGGAATTGCTGGAAAAGGATGAATGGAGGGGGCAGGGGACAGAGAAGCATGGATGGGCATGGATTGAGATGGCAGGGCTCAGGGTGAGAGGGGAATTGATGGAAAAGGATGAATGGAGGGGGCAGGGGACAGAGAAGCATGGATGGGCATGGATTGAGATGGCAGGGCTCAGGGTGAGAGGAGAATTGCTGTAAAAAGGATGAATGGAGGGGGCAGGGGACAGAGAAGCATGGATGGGCATGGATTGAGATGGCAGGGCTCAGGGAGAGAGGGAAATTGCTGGAAAAGGATGAATGGAGGGGGCAGGGGACAGAGAAGCATGGATGGGCATGGATTGAGATGGCAGGGCTCAGGGAGAGAGGGGAATTGCTGGAAAAGGATGAATGGAGGGGGCAGGGGACAGAGAAGCATGGATGGGCATGGATTGAGATGGCAGGGCTCAGGGAGAGAGGGGAATTGCTGGAAAAGGATGAATGGAGGGGGCAGGGGACAGATGGGCATGGATTGGGAGGGCAAGGCTCACACTCTCTCTCTCATATACAATGTCTTTCTGACTCTCACTCTCACACACTCTGTCTCACAATGTATCACATTCACTCTCTATGTGCCACACAGTCACTCACACACTCGCTTGGTCTCATACACTCACTCTCACAGAGAATCTGTGTCTCACACACACTCTCTCTCTCGCACACACACACACACTCTCACACTGTGTCTCACATACACACTTGCACACACTCTCATTCTCACACACACACTCTCACAAACACACTCACACCCAGACTCACTCTCTCTCTCACACACACACACTCACACTTTCACTCTGACTCTCACTCAGTCACTCTCACATACACTCTCCCAAACATACACACTCCGAGGAAAACCTTGCTAGCGCCCGTTTCATTTGTGTCAGAAACGGGCCTTTTTTACTAGTACAGTATATAGTACAACAAAGCAACCTATGTTAAATTGGCTGTAAGTTGAAAGCAATTTTAGTCTGAAGTGCAGAAAGGGGAGCGCAAAACACATGTCCGCACTGATTCCCCTTTTGAAACTGAGTGTTCAGGAGATAGCTGCGTTCTGCTAAGACGCTGTCAGTCTCGTTTCCTTTGTCGCAGAAGAAATGCCTAAACGAAGAGGGAGAATAGCAGTCAGAGCTTCCCCACTACCTCCCCCTCTTTACCTGGTCCAATAGATCGTTTTTTGAGACTGCAGGGAGTTGTCCATGATGGCAGAGCGCCTCCGGTAGGGAACACTGGCGAGCAGATTTCAGCTTCCCCCGGTTTTGAAACCACTCTGAGCCCCGCTGCATGCACTCCACACCTCCTCAGCCGATAGGACTCTCTGACTCGATGGGGCCCCCCTCGGAAAGTGGTATGGGCCCAGAAGAACGTCGTGGAGAAGCTTTGTTTGCATCTGAGGAAGGACTGGAGGGCAGTTTGCCCATGGAACCGCCGCGGAACGAGGGGAGAGGAGCTGAGGGACAAAGTGAGATCAGTGAGCAGCCTTCTGAAAGGTTTGCACTTCCTAAAGAGTTAGTGGTTAAACCAAAAGAAGTGACATTAGACGCATTGTGGGATTTAATGTCTAACCTGGGACAAATTTTCCTAAAACAGATTAATGATGTTACACTGAAAATAAAGTCCTTAGAAATTGACTTACAAAAAAAGAGGAAGAGATTAAGGTTTAAAATGACAAACTTGAAAAAAATGGATCAAAGGATTATGAAGTTTGAAACGTTACAATCAACAATGATAAAAGACTTGATGAATCTCGGGCAGAAAATGGAGATATTTGATAATTATACTAAAAATCATAACCTGAGATTTGTTAATTTTCCTAGAATACAAAATGTTGCTCCTCTTGAGATGTTAAAACGTTATCTTCGGGAAGTTTTGGATATACCAGAACAGAATTTACCACCATTTTCCCAAGTATACTACATTCCAGGAAAGAACTTGAATCAAGTGACTGAAAATCCGATAGATGTTTCTCTTTTGCTTGAGACCTCTGACACTGAATTAGCAACAGCCGCTACTGTAGTGGCGACAGTTGCATTATTGCCTGACAAGAATTCGATTTTCCGTTTGTTTTTTCGAATTAAGGATAAGCCTTTTTTAGGTTTTAAAGTATTGTTATTTCCTGATGTCTCCAAGGAGACAAGACGACGGAGGAAACAATTTTTGCTCCTTAGGCCTGAAATTTTGCATCTGGGGGGGTACCTTTTTCTTAAAATACCCCTGCAAGTGCATAGTAAGGCTTAGGGAGAAGAAATATATATTTACAGAAGCTGCACACGTATCGACACTTATAGCCTCAGTAAAACTGGAGAAGCATTAAAGTAAGGAATAACTTAGCAGAGATTGTATTATCCTGTATATTGTTCTTTTAATATATTTTTCTCCCTTAGATTTCCTGAAATCTTGGATCCCAATTTATGGACTTGAGTGTCAATTACTTTTTGAAAATGTAAATCTTACTTTTTCTTTTCTTTTTTCCTACATAAATGTTATTAGTTAACTGACACTTTTCTACACAAGATGTTTCTTATATAAATTGATTAAATGAATAATAATAAAAAAAAAGAAACTGATTGTTCAGATAAGTGATATCTACTGTTTTCACGGTATTTAAAGTTTATAAAAAGTTGAAAATATCAAGGATAATTTATAAAATGTTAAAATATTTAAATGAAGAACTTGATGCAAGAGAAATCCTATTGACAAGAACGACTGTGGGATTTCCATCACTGAAGCGCCACACTTTAAAATTACTTTGTTGTTTACATGAGTGAGCTATATGGAATTCTTTTCTTGAAGTCTGTTATAATTAATTGTCAGCTGTTATAAATTCCTTGTAGATCACCAAGCCATCCAGAATTGCAGACCACTCTTTGTTGATCAGCATTGCTAAAAGCTTACAATGCTGACTGTATCACCAGCATCCTGAGGTGCATGTGATGAATCAAACTGTGCCTTGTGAAAACATTTGATGGTCATGGCCTGGCTAACTGTATTCCATTTAATGTGCATGAAATCAATGGAGATTTTGACCTCAATATAGGCCAATCACTTCCGTTACACTGCATGCAGAATGTCTCAAACAATTCACTTTCTGTACAGCTGCTTAAATGCATAAATGACACTCTAGACACAAGCCTGAATCACGTTTGTCATGTTGGGTGGGAGAAAAATTAGCTTTGTTGCAGTCAGGTTGCTGATGTCAGTGTGCACTGGACAACTGTCCACAAATAACAGGACTTTCTTTTTCCTGTTTCATCTTGTAGTCAAATGCAACAACTCAAATCTTCAAACTAGTGTGGTAGTCACAGACTTTGGAATGTCACAGACTTTGGAATCAGGCCTACCCAAAATTGTGGCATCATTGTGATGGCTGGGGGGGGGGGGGGGAGGGCAGGATCTCAAACCCCACCAACAACATAAGAACATAAGTGTTGCTACACTGGGACAGACAGAAGATACATCAAGCCCAGTATCCTGTTTCCAACAGTGGCCAATCCAGGTCACATGTACCTGGCAAGATCCCAAAACAGTAAAACAGATTTTATGCTGCTAATCCTAGAATTAAGCAGTGGATTTTCCCAAGTCCATCTTCATAATGGCTTCTGAACTTTTCTTTTAGGAAATTATCCAAACCTTTTTTAAACCCAGCTAACTGCTTTTACCACATTCTCTGGAAACGAATTCAAGAGTTTAATTACACATTGAGTGAAGAAATATATTCTCTGGTTTGTTTTAATTTATTAATTAGTAGCTTCATTGTGTGCCCCTAGTCCTAGTATTTTTGGAAAGAGTAAAGAAGTGATTCACGTCTACCTGTTCCACTCCACACAGTATTTTATAGAACTCCCCTCAGCCATCTTTTCTCCAAGCTGAAGAGCCCTAGCTGCTTTAGCTTGCCCAAGCTGCTTTAGCTTTTCCTCATAGGGAAGTCTTCCCGTCCCCTTTATCATTTTCATTGCCCTTTTTCTGTACCTTTTCTAATTCCGCTACATCTATTTTAAGATGCGATGAGCAGAACTGCACACACTATCTGAGTTGTAGTCGCACCATGGAGCGATATAAAGGCATTACAACGTCCTTATTTTTGTTTTCCATTCCTTTCCTAATAGTTCCTAACATTCTATTTGCTTTCATGGCCGCCGCTATACACTGAGCTGAGGGTTTCAATGTATAAATAACGATGATACCTAGATCCTTTTCCTGGTTGGTGAATCCTAATGTGAAACCTTGCATCACGTAACTATAGTTTGGGTTCCTATTTCCCACATGCATCACTTTGCACTTGCTCACATTAAATGTCAAATGCCATTTGGATGCCCTGTCTCCCAATCTCGTTAAGATTCTCTTACAATTTTTCATAATCCTCTTTTGATTTAACAACTTTGAATAACTTTGTGTCGTCAGCAAATTTAATTACCTCACTAGTTACTCCCATCTCTAGATCATTTATAAATATGTGTAGCAACCCTTCTCCGTTGAGAATACTGACCATTTAGACCTACTCTCTGTTTTCTATCTTTAATCAGTTTTTAATCCACAATAGGACATTACCTCCTATCCCATGACTTTCTAATTTCCTCAGGAGTCTTTCATGAGGTACTTCGTCAAATACGTTTTGAAAATCCAGATACACAATATCGACTGGCTCACCTTTATCCACATGTTTATTCACTCCTTCAAAGAAACGTAGCAGATTGGCGAGACAAGATTTCCCTTGACTAAGTGCATGTTGGCTTTGGTTTATTAATCCATGCTTATGTACATGCTCTGTAATTTTGTTCTTTATAATTATCTCTACCATTTTGATCGGCACCAATTTCAGGCTCACCTGTTTATAATTTCCCGGATCACCTCTGGAACTCTTTTTAAAAATTGATGTTAAATTGGCCACCCTACAATCTTCCGGTTCCATGTTTGATTTCAAAGATAAATTACACATTACTAACAATAGCTCTGCAAGGTCATTTTTCAATTCTATCAGTACTCTGGGATATACACCAGTACTCTGGGATGTATACCATCTGGTCCAGGCGATCTGCTACTCTTCAATTTATCAAATTGCCCCATTACATCTTCTAGATTTACAGAGATTTGTTTAAGTTTCTCTGACTCATCAGCACTGAATGCCATTTCTGGTACTTGTAACAGATTGTCTCTTGAACCTTTGTTTAGTAGACCTGGATTTTTGGACTGTCAGCATATGTGATTAAAATCACCCTCCATCCCACATCCTCTCCAACAATATGATTCTGCTAGCTAAGTCCAATTACATTTATGGCAGGGCAGAAATAGGACCACATTAACACTTTTAGTCAACCTCAATCAGATTTAGAGATAAGGCTGCTTTAGTTTTGAACTCCCACATTTGTTTCCATTCCTCTCTTTTTAGGAGACCTACACAAGACTCCCATTGCTGTTGAATTTTAAAGGGGTGTTTCATTAGGATCTCAATTATCGCATCATATATTCTTGAATTTAGATGTTTAGATCTTTTATCCAGAATTAGATGTTTCGATTCTAGTTGGCTCTCTAGTAAATTGACTGTTATGTTCTAATTTTCTCAAAGTGTCTGATCTGAAAATATTTATGACAGTAAACTGGGTAACACCATCATAGTGAAAAGTGTTGACACTCCTTTATCAAAGAGCTCTGAAAAGGAGACAGCACCTAATCTTCTAGGTTGGCGCTTCCATTTTGCTTTTCCCATAACTCTAATGAAAGACTGTGCTGAAACAGGGGTGTCATGTTACAGTAAAGATGTACTCACTGTTTTAAGGAGGTTCCACCGACAGTTATATTAAGCAGCAAGAAAGTATGTTCCCTCCCTTATCTGTCAAAGAAAAACCACACGGAGTGTGGAGGTGCACTTGATCCCCACAGGACAAAAAAGCGAAAACAAAAAAAGGGGTGGAGAAAATAGGCTCTATTCAAACAATGGGGCAGACGTATAGATTAGTTAAAACAATGATTTTTATTGTGAATAGGTGACTCAACACAGCCGTGTTTCAGCGCCGTAGCGCCTTCCTCAGGAGTCTTCCGGAAGTGTTTCAATCTTTGAGGTGATTGGCACACTGGGGAAAAAACACTAAGAGATACACAATCCTTTCTTCCAAAGGAGTATTCAATGGTTAGATGGGTAACACTCAGGAAGATAATGGCATAAAGAAATGCACAGTTCCTCCTTAAGAGCGAGCGAGTGGCGATGCAAAAATCTCAAGAATATTTGCACATCCGATCGGAAGAAAGGATTGTGTATCCCTTAGTGTTTTTTCCCCAGTGTGCCAATCACCTCAAAGACTGAAACACTTCCGGAAGACTCCTGAGGAAGGTGCTACGGCGCCGAAACACGGCTGTGTTGAGTCACCTATTCACAATAAAAATCATTGTTTTAACTAATCTATACGTCTGCCCCATTGTTTGAATAGAGCCTATTTTCCCCACCCCTTTTTTGTTTTCCCTCCCTTATCTGTGCATTGCAGCCTCTGGTAGGAATAATGAGGCCTCTAAGGACCATGGATTTATCCAATGGGCTTCCAACTTTACCCAAGAAGGAATCTGTTTCCCTTTCATGTGTTAGAGTAGTGCTCATAAACACACCCTCCAATAATAGGCCCTAAGGTTAGGGATTTCTCCTCCAAACAAAACCAAGAACGTGAATGCTTTAAACAAAGTGTCTGGCAGTGAAAGGATAGTGTGCTGTTCCTGAGGTGACAGTCACAATTAGAATACTTTTGTATGGTGAGTTGTATGGGGAATAGCTTTGTTGTTGGGGAATATGGAGTTTGCAATACAGAACTGGAGTGTCAGGGTTGATATTAAGATTTTCACCAATCCCATAGAGAATCCAGACTCTACTCCCACAAAGAATTAGTTGAATTATTTATTTTTATTTTATTTGTTACATTTGTATCCATATTTTCCCACCTATTTGCAGGCTCAGTGTGGCTTACATAGTACCGTACTGGCGATCGCCAATATCAGTATGAACAAATACAGATTGATGTTGTAGTAGGGTACAGATTGATGTTGTACTAGAGTACGGATTATGTGTTACAGGCATGTTAGGGAATCGTAGGGGGGAAGAGTTAAGTTGTGTCCAATACGAGCTTTGGCTTCGTTGTGTTGCAGGGTTAAGGCATTTAAGTTGGATTGTTAGGGTATGCCTTTTCGAACAGGTAAGTTTTTAGTAATTTCCGGAATTTTAGGTGGTTGTTTGTTGTTTTCACGGTGCCATTATGTTATTAATTATGATTATTTTGCTAGGTAGCTGAAAGGGGAAGGATTTATGCATAGAAGGCCGTAGTGTTTTATATTACTAGTTTAAAAGTAGGGAGAAGGGAGTGTGATATGGTGTTGGCATGATGTGCGGAAATGTCGCTTTGACTTGCTCTCCCATATGTAGTTTGCCTCCCTGTTGCCACCCCAAATATTTCTGCCTAGAGACACCACTGTTGGCAATGCCCAGAAGCTATTTGGCTAAAGCTGATAGTCAATGCCATACAAACATAGCTAAATGAGGGTAAGACTGCTATTTATGTGATCCGATATGCCCATTTAGTTATCTGGACAGCAACACCGAATACTGCATAACTCCTGACTCCACTCCAAGTCACTGGAAAGTGTTGCAGTGGTCAGAGAGGACATTCAGTTAAGTGCTGCTAAATATCTACTCCTGGGCTGGCCAACATGATTTAACAGGGCAGGAGCTTCTCCGGTCCTGTTATACCACTTTGAATTTTGACCCCATAATTTTTGGAGGGTGACACACAAGTGCAACAAAGTACAATGAGGTATAGAGGGAAAGGTATTTGGAATAAAAGGTGAAGTGTGAGTAGTCCTCTGTCATGGCTATACTTCTTGTTTTAAAAATATTTCCAACAGTACCCTTCTAATGAGAACCACGCCAGTGCTACATTGATTTAATTAGATTAGTAATGATGGGAAGGGGCTAAGGAGGAAGAGCTCATAATCAGAGCAATGACTTTCTTTAACTGCCAATTAAATTGATTAAAAACATTTTTTTGTGAGGGGTGCTATGTTAAAATCATCTAGGCCATCTGCTGCTAAGGTTTCTACATGCAACACAAGGCCAACCTTTTCTCATTAGATGGGAGATTTTTCCTCCTAGCACATTCCCTAAATCCAGTATGGATTAATAAAATAACACCTCTCGGCTTCCCTGTTCAAACCCTCCCACATAATGAGCTGCCTGTGCCTTCATGAAGAGTCATGCTTATAAAGATGTAAAAAAAATGCTCATTCCTGTTATTGCCTTTGGAAAACAGATGGTCTTCAGCAGGATGGAACAAATGCGAGTTTAGTGCAGTGCAAATTGGACAGTATAGCCAGTTGTTTGCCACTCTCTCCCCTCCCGCCTTCCCTCCTCCTTCTGTGTCTCACCCTGGGGCTGGTGCCCTGGCAAGGGTTGAGATTTCGGCCTCTTGTTTTTTCCTTTGCTCTTGAGGTGTTTCCTGGCTCTTCCATTGTGTCTCGGGATTCTCTGAAGTGCATTAGCAAGTTGCTTCCTGCTTGTGCCCTGTTATCAGAGTAAATGAATTGGGGAAGGAGGTATTGGGAGTGGGGGAAAGTGGTTATCAGGTTTCTTAGCTACCTGTAAAATATTTGTTCTCTGAAACATGTGGAAATAAGGGTCAACAAACAGGTGAGACCTTTTCATTGAATTCAACATATTTGTGGCAAGCTTTTGCAAATTATCCTCTCTTAATTCAGGGTGGGTACAGCGCAGTTAAGTTGGGCTTAAATAATATTCTGTGAGAAAAGAAATTTAGGTTTTCTTACCAAGGATGCAGACACACTCTTCCCCTGAGAACGGGCTGCTTTCTAATTAGAATGTGGTTTGTTTGTCAGAGGGACTTTGTTGCCCCAAGGCTGCCATATGCCTGACTGACTGGTAAGGTTTGTAATACCAAGTCCTTGCCCTCCCTCCCCCCCCCCCCCACCCCAATATTATCACAGACTTTCAAATAAAGACACATTCAACAACATCAATCAAAATAATCCTGAAGTGACAGAACTATGACACTCCAGGTTGTGCCTTGCATTTTTGGAGTGTGTAAGCGTCTTGGACTCACACTGCAGCCAGTCTGGCATCCAACAAGCCCTACTGTTTACTGTGCAAAATATAAGGAAGCACCGCTGTGCAAGCAATGCAGGGATGTTTTTGTTTTCTTTTGTATTTTTGGCCTTTTGTTTGTTTGGGCTTCCAGCTCAGTTGAAACCAGCCTTCTTTGGGTTTGGTATATTTTCCCTCTCTGCTTTTATATCCCCCTCCAAACTCACTTAACCCTGTCAGTGACAGCTCTCAGCTAGAGGCCACACACAAGGACTCCTGGAACTCTCCAATGAAGGGCCCTAAATCTAGCCACTAGGTCTCTGCCACAATCCATAGCCCCGTCTGATTCAGGGAGCAGAAAACTCAGGTCCTTAGCATGCAAGCAGCGCTGAGTATATGACCATCATCATTACCATCATCAACAACTTTACTTAATATACTGCAAAGTCAAACAAGGCAGATCACTTTCTGGAAAGGAAGCTCTGGAATGAGAGGGCATAAGTTGAAGTTAAAGAGGAGAGATTCAGAAGCAATCTAAGGTAATACTTTATGCAAAGGGTGGTGGATGCGTGGAACAATCTGCCAGTAGAGGCAGTAGAGTCGAGGATGGAATCTGAATTCAAGAAAGTGTGGGACAGCCATGTGGGATCTCTTAGGGGAAGGAAGAGATAGAGGTTGATATGGATGTGCAGACTGGATGGGCCACTTGGCCTTTAGCTCCATCATTTTCTATTTCTCAAGGGATGCAGTAATACACAGAGATGTGGTGTATTTAAATTTTAGCAAACCCTTTGACATGGATCTGATTAGACAATAAATAAACTGAGTGCCCTCATTATGAGCCCTAAAGTGACTGGGTTAGAAACTGGTTGAGTGGAAAGCAACAGAGGGTACAGTGGTAAATGGAGCTCATTCTGAGGAAAAGGAAGTTACCAGTGGTGTGCAGCAAGGTTCGATTCTTGGGCTGGTTCTTTTTAACATTTGTGTAAGCGATATTGCTGAAGGGCTGTCTGGTAAGGTTTGCCTCTGTGTGGATGATACCAAAATCTGCAATAGGATAGACACCCCTGATGGTATGACTAACATGAAGAAAGATTAGCAAAGCTAGCGGAATGCTCTGGAATTTGGCAGCTTAGATTTAATGCTAAAATATGCAGGGTCATGCATTTGGGCTGCCAAAACCCTGAGGGAATGAGACAGTTTAGGGGGTGAAGAACTTTTGTGCACAAAAGAGGAGCGGGACTTGGATGTGATCATATGTGATGATCTTATGATGTCCAACAGGTAGAATAGCTGACAGTGAAAGCTAGAAGGATGCTTGAGTGTATAGGGAGAGGAATGGCCAGTAGGATAAAGGAGGTGATGCCCCTGTATAAGACTCTGGTGAGACCTCATTTAGAATATATTGTACAATTCTGGAGACTGTACCTTCAAAAAGATATAAACAGGATGGAGTCGGTCCAGAGGGCAGCTACTAAAATGGTTAGTGGTCTTCATCATAAAGCTCATAGGGACAGACTTAAAGATCTCAATATGTGTACTTTGGAAGAGAGATGGGAGAGGGGATATATGATACAGACCTTTAAATACCTATGCGGCATAAATGCACAGGGTGCGAGTCTCTTTCAATTGAAAGGAAGCTCTGGAACAAGGGAGCATAGGATGCAGGTAAAGGAAACATTGGTCCTTACCTGATCATTTTCTTTCCTTTAGTTCCAAAGGATCAGTCCAGACTAATGGGTTATGCCCATCTGCCAACAGAAGGAGATAGAGAACACTACATCACTGTGCTATATCTGGTCCTGTGCAGCCAGACTTAGCCAGTATTTGATATCCAAGCAGTGAACGCATGAACAATGCCAATATAACCAGAAGACAAACTCCTGCTTCCTTCCAAACTGTAGAACCAACCTGGGAACAATGAAGTTCAAACTTGTGCCTGAGAATAAACAACCCAGAACTACGTACAAAAAAAAAAACCCACAAGAGAAAAGTAACAAGGAATGATCCTTTGGGACTAAAGGAAAGAAAATTATTAGGTAATGACTATTTTTGCTTTCCATTACGTCACCAAAGAACCAGTCCAGACTAATGGGATGTGTAAAAGTAATCCTCAAGTAGGGTGGGAGTGAGACAGTGCTCCGAAGAACACTTTAGCACCGAAGGACAATTCCTCTTTCGCACCCAAATCCACATGATAGTGCTTTGAAAAGAAGTCCATGTAGCCAAACAGCAATTTCCTCCAAAGAAATAACCTGAGATTCTGTGAAAGAAATAGCCACAGAACGAGTAGAGTGCACCTTAACCTGCCTTGCAGCAGGTTTATCAGCCATCAAATAAGTTATGGAAATCATCTCCTTCAACCAGCTCACCACCATAGGTTTAGATGCCTGGAGACCTTTCCTAGGGCCGATAACAGAACAAAAAGGTGGTCAGAACACCCAAACTCATGGGTAGACTTCAAATATTTGAGAAAAGCGCACCTGATATCCAGCAGATAAAGAGAAGAATAGCCTCTGCCATAATCCTCCTTCTGAAAGGATGGGAGGAAAACCGCCTGAGGTGAAAGGAGGAAATCACCTTCGGAAGGAAGGACACCCCTGATTGTGAAATCCATAGAAAGGGATCTCTGCAAGACAATGCCTGAAGCTCTGAGACTCTCCTAGCTGATGACAAGGCCACTAGGAAAACAAACAGTCTTCAAGATAATATTCTTGATAGTAGCCTTGGAGAGGGCTTCAATGGGAAACTCCTGCAATGCCTTGAGTACCAAGTTCAGGTCCCACTAAGGACAAGGTCAGCAAAGAGGGGGACAAAGATGAGTTACCCCTCAGAGATAATGGACCACATCAGGATGAGCCAAAAGAGAAGTGCATTGTACCTGACTTTGGTAACAAGCCAAGGCCGCCACTTGCACCTTTAAGGAGTTCAGAGCTAAACCTTGCTTAACACCATCCTGAAAAAAAGGCCAAAACATCAGGCAAGGAAGCCTGCAGGAGGAGATCACCCTGCTGTTTCACCCAACTCTCAAATGTTTTAACATAGGCCATGGATGTGGATAGTAGCCACCTTGCTACAAGGTGGCTACTACATCCTCTGCATATCCTTTCTTCCTGAGCCGGACCCTTTCAAGAGCCAGACCATAAGACTAAAATGGGAGGGATCCTCCATGAAAACAGGCCCTTGGTACAATAGACCCTTTTGACAAGGAAAGGGCAATCCGCAGGGATCCCACGGGAATGGACCAAGGTCCACGGGGATCCTGCGGAACCACACAATTGAAGGAACCTATGCTTTTTTTAAGCAAAAAAGTTTGATGTAAAAGCAACACAAAGTCCAGGGAAAAAGGCAGCACCAAGCCCCCTTGAGAAGGGCCAGGTCCCACAGAGTGTGTTAAGGAAACCCTGAGGTGGTGCCGAGTGTGACTGTGAATCAGACAGGAAAGAACCCTCCGTGGTTGACAAGATGGCTGTGGCTGACTCGTGAATCATGGAAAAGTTCACCAAAACAGCAGCGTTGGCCTGTGCGGATCCCCCCCCCCCCCCCACTGGGCCCCGAAGCCGTGCTAGATAAATCAAGCTCTGGGGCCTACGCAGGTAGGGTGTATATTATGCATTGCCCTGACAGAGTTCTCTGGCTGCTGCACCAGGAACACTGCTTAACATGCTCTGCTGCCATAAGGAAACAGTACTCACACTCACAGTCTGTGGGATGTGAAGTCTGAGGCATAAATGGAATTGCTTTCCTCAACGGTGTAGCAAAACTAATAAGCTGTCTTCCCAATGCACTTATTTTTTTGTTCTTTTATTTTTTAAAAGGAGGCAGAAGAAGAGGGAATGAGCCAGCAACAGGAGGGTGGACATGAGAGAGTTGAGAGACCTGGACCAATAGGTTTACACCCTGGCCAAATTAGCCACTCAACCCCAAAAACTATAAATCCTGCTGGAAGGATAAGAGTTCACTACTGAATCAGTCACACAGCTCACAGGGACTGCTATCTACCTGCTGGAGCATACTGGCTACGTCTGGCTACACAGGATCAGATATAGCACAAAGCTTTACTGCTCTCTATTTCTGCCTGCTGGCAGATGGGCGTAACCCATTAGTTTGGGCTGATCCTTTTGTGATGTAATGGAAAGGGGCAGATTCAGAAGTAACCTGAAGAAACATTTCTTCACAGAAAGGGTGGTGAATTCGTGGAATAGCATCCTGGTGGAAGTGGTTGAGACAAAAACAGTATCTGAATTCAAGAGAGCTTGGGACAAGTACATAGGATCTCTACGGGAGTGATAAGGAGAGTAGATGGCACGGATGGGCAGACTGGATAGGCCATATGATCTCTGCCTACATTTTTCTGTTTCTGTGGATCAATCAATCAATCACTATTCATATTAGTTCAGTTATTTCTTCTCAACACCAGTTCAGTTGTAATTATCCAAACCACCAAGCTCCATTTAGTAGTGCTCTAGTAGCTAGTATCAAATCACTAACGATCTCATTATCTGGTGCAACATTCACCAGTGTTGCATACTTATTTGGTGTATCCATTCATTAAATGACAGCTATGCAAGTACCAGCAAGAAGAGGCAACGAGTAGATGCAGCAAATCGTAGATCCAAAAATCAACAGAGGGAGAAGCTGTAGCTATAAACAGCTTTATTGAAAGAACAAACTGAGTGGTGTGAATCTAAGTTCTCACAATAGATGCCAATGTTTCGGCATATACAATGCTTGTATCAGGGGCAAAATAAATGTTGCTTCAAAGACACAAGTCACACCTAAAACAGCATAAACAAACAAATATATATATACTAGGAATAAATGCCCGTTTCTGAGGGCAATGAAACGGGTGCTAGCAAGGGGCCCCCTCCCTCCGAGCTACTTGCCTTGTTCGGTGTTCGCGTCGCTGTGTGTGGGTAGGGTTTTGTTTTTTTTTTTGTTTGCTGCGACTCCGTGGCCGCGCCTGTGGCGTTTCGGTTTCGGGCCTCGAGTGTTATAGCTCCGCCCTCGACATCATGACGTTTTGACGCGAGGGCGGTGCAGACACTCCAGGGCACACCGGATATCTCGGGCGCCTCAACTTCCGTGGAGGCTTCAGAACGTTGGGGTTGCCTTTTATATAGAGAGATATATATATATATATATACATACATACACACAACACACACAAACACAAAGCATTTATGGACCATTAATCAAAAAAACATATAGAACATAACTCATATGAGAACTTCCATAAGAAAGGCCAAATAATAAATAAGAAAACAAAAACAAAATAAAATAATAATAAAATCTAGTGATCAGAAATAAAATTAAATGAAACTGACCCAAAACACCACATGAAAAAGAATCATTCAAACATGTATCTTAACAGAAAATGCTCAATGCCTCAAAGGTTGCCTACAGTGAATTCCCTGAGCCCAATATAGTTTGCTGAAGAAGGACATTATGGTGCTCATTTTCAAAGCATACGGACATCTCAAAAGGCCGAAATAGACATTCATATGCTTGAAATATCCAAATCCCAATTTTGCAAAGACAGAATAGGGACATCCAACATTGCAATATGACTAAATAGCAAGGGGGCATGTTCTGGGTGTATTTTGGGTGAGACTAGGGAGGGCCTGAAATCTGGTCGTCCAACAGCAATTACCAAAGGGGAAGAAATGTCCATTTCTAAAAAGAAGGATGTCCTTTTTAGACCTGTTTTACGAACATCCAGGATATAGAAAGGTGTTCTGACTGAGCAGCTGTCCACTGGGGGATTAAGGCATGACACTACTCATGTGGTAATCAGGCAGTGTGCACCAATGTGGCTGCGTTGCACATTGCTGCTGGGAATACCCCCCCCCCCCCATGGGAAACAGCACGCACCGACTTGAGAACTACCGCAGGGCGCCCGTGCTACTACCCATGCATTAGCCCTACCCCTTATTAAAAAGGATCCCTAACAGATTGCAGCACAGTCCATTATGTACCTGTGGGCTGCATGGCAACACACACTAATTCATTAGCGCACGTTAAATCCGTGAGCATACTTTAGTAAGAGGACCTCATAGATTTTACCTTCAAATACCACCAGATTTGATTCAAAATAAGTAGATTTTAACAAGTGCAATTGCTATTCTTTATAAAAAAGCAAAAATGTGCCAAAATGGTAGCATGACTCCATGTGGGGTCAAATTTACAACATATGCTAAAAGAGCTTTTAAAACCTTTAAAACACTTAATTTGTTGTGTGTGTGTGGTGGGTTGTTTTTTTTTTTTTTAATATAGGGCCTTTTTTAAAAATGGGGAAGGAGGCAATAAAATTATAAAAAATAGGAATAAAATGTTTAAAAAAGAAACAAAAGAAATTAATTACTTAATAACCTATTGCTGGAGTTCTAATTTGCTTAACTGTAATAATCAACGCTTCTTGATCCAGTCATGGAAAACCATTATCAGGCTATCTGATCACTGCAGCACTTTAACAATCCAGCCTACCATTCAATAGCTTTATAATTACCTAGTTATGCTAAACACTGATCACTGGCTTTCCAGGTTTTCAACATCCCTGGCACTCTGACTTCCTACCACCCCGATTCTCCACTTCTATAAGTTGCCATACTGAATGGTCCCATTCTTTCTAACTATTCATGTGTTCTATTTATAGGATATACTGCTGAAAATGACCTGTAGGGCTCTATATCAGTTTCAGGGTCAGATTTAATCTCCTTTCAGCTTCTCTGACCTCTAGACAATCCCTAGCCCTCATCCAGACACAAAATAAACTTCAATTTCCCCAGGGAAGAAAGTGGGAAAAAATGAGATTATTTGTGATTTGCATTTCACTGGACAAACAATGGACTTCATAGAGATCTGTAGAAATCACACAGCACATTTCATCCCCTCCATCCACTCATTTCCTACTGCCAAGGCCATTTTGCCCTTCCTTCCAGTTCCCAGCAGAGCGAGAGGCTGTGGTAAACAGGAACTTTAAACATGGGGAAGAAATCCGTTCTGAAAATAATTTTAGGCTGGATTAAACAGAGGGCAAAGGGGTTATGTGCTTTGCATCTCCAAATTTCTGATATTAGACTTAAGAAATATATCTAAACTTGAGCGGGGTTTGCCTGGGGTGTGCTATGATCAGTCCTTTGTTGGCCTATGAGTATCTGAACTATCATATTATCTACAGTTGGTAAATATAATCCTTTTCTAAAATATAGTAGAAATAGACTTCCGTGTGCTGATTACCTCTAGCATGAATATCCATTGTACAAACTTGAATGTCTAACATCTGAACAGGGCAAAAACAGGGACATGGACAGCAATGTGGCAGCAAAGGAAACATTTTAGTACCATGAACGTCCATCATTCCCAAGGTTGTCACTGAGCCTCATATTCCTTGCCAGTTTATTCGGCAGGGCTGGGAGATTAAGGGGGTGACATCCCTTAACCCCTCTAGGGAGCACTGCCCATTAGGCATCTGGGAAAGCAAGTCTAAATGGTGACCTTCATCTTTTAGGACATACACATCTTTTCCCCTTCTGAAAACTGGAGTTGGACATCCATATTTTGGTCCCTCTCTAGTCCTGCCCAAAACACACCCAGACCACACATCCCTTCCCATAAGGACATAGTGCAGGTTTAAATGTCCATAACCTGCTTTATAAATTCAAGATTAGAAGTCCACATAATAGGGACTTATAAATCACAAATACTACTTCTAAAATAAGGGTCATAGTAACATAGCAAATGATGGCAGATAAGGACCAATATGGTCCATCCAGTCTGCCCAGCAGAATTACCAGGGCAGTACATTGCATCCGGCTTTTTATGAGAAGCCAAGAAAATGAAAAACAAAACTCCACAGAAACACACCAAGAGAAAAAAAAAAAAAAAAGAGTGGAAATGGCCATGGAATGGAGAATAACACAGGAGCAAGTATCATGTAGTTAACTTTGATTTGCAAACTGACCCAACACGGTAGAGTTTTGGCTAAGGCCTGCATCAAAGGGTCTTATTAAAACATAAGAATAAAATATCACATATATAGATATATAAACTGAATCCATGTCACATGGATATTATCAAATGTTACAAATAAACAAATGCATACACATAGGGGCCCTTTTACTAAGCTGCACTAAAAAGTGACCAGTGCTATCCCCAGCACAGGGCTTTCCCATGCACTGAGGCCAATTTTAGCACAATGGTAAAATTGAGGTACAATGGCCCCATTTTCCATATTAATGGCCACACTCTCATTTCCCCATTAGTGTGTGGCCATTAGCATGTAAGCACTTACCTACACCTATTTTCTATGCAGTAAGGGCTCACTCGCTAATCCTGCATTAATCAGTGTAGGTGTGGTAACTGATTTGCGTAGAACATGCCTACTCTCCGCCGCCCAGTGCTAAAAAATAAATTCTATTTTTTAGTGTGTAGGAAGCGTGCACCAATCCCGAAACTGCCGTGGGACACCTGAGTACACCCCACAGTAGTGCTTTTGATCTCCATTAAGCACACATTAGTGCTTACTGCAGCTCAGTAAGGGGTCCTTTTACTAAGCGGCGGTAAGCCCACTGTGGGCTTACAGCCCACCAATCTGGAGCTATCGCCAGCCTAACGTGAGCGCTGGCGGTGAGTCCACCCCCAGCGCGCGGCATTTCCTTACCTCAATAGGTGGCGGTAAGTGCTCCTCCCCCACCGCCGCATGGCCACGCAGTAAGAACAATCTTTTTGCAGGGCCATGTCTTTTTTCAGCCTTTTTAGCCGCTGTGGCAAAAAAGGAGCTCAGCGTGCAGCAAACACACGCCGCATGGCCATGCAGTAAGAACAATCTTTTGCAAGGCCATGTCTTTTTTCAGCCTTTTTAGCCGCTGTGGCAAAAAAGGAGCTCAGCGTGCAGCAAAAACAGCCCCTGCCGCTAGCGCAGGACCCTTTTTACCGCAGCTTGGTAAAAGGGGCCCTAAAAGGCTTCATAATGCAATGGAAGAACAGAAAAACATTCATGAGTACATAGGATCTCTAAGGGAGAAGAGGGGAGAGTAGATGACATAGATGGCCATATAGTCTTTATCTGCCTTCATTTTTCTATGTTTCTATGGGGCCCTTTTACTAAGCTGCGCTAGAAGGTGTCCTGCACTATAACTAGCGCGTGGGATTCCCCGCTCACTGAAGCCCTGCAGCCACCCATGTCCAACGACCCCCTCCTCTCCTTTCCCCTTGCCCCCCTGTAGCCACACTGTGTCTCACATACACACTTGCACACACTCTCATTCTCACACTCACACCCAGACTCACTCTCTCTCACACACTCACACTTTCACTCTGACTCTCAAACAGTCACTCTCACATACACTCTCCCAAACATACACACTCCGAGGAAAACCTTGCTAGCGCCCGTTTCATTTGTCTCAGAAACGGGCCTTTTTTTACTAGTGTCAAATAACGTCCCTATTAATCCCAGTATTCCAAGTGAATGTTCACCAGTGTGACTTCCTCTTTTCTGCTGGTTATGCCCCTCGCTATGTAGCCTATCATTCTTCTGGCTTTGGCTACCACCTTGTCACATTATTTTGCCCTCTTGAGATCCTCAGACACCATCACCTCAAGTTCTCTCTCCTGGTCTATGCACACTAGCCTTTCCCTTCCTGTTGCATACAGCTCCCTTGGGTTTCTCCACCCCAAATAGAACACTGAGCTTTTTTTTTTTTTTTTTTTTGCATTAAACTTAACTGTCAAGTATTTGACCAGTTTTCTAGTTTTGCCTAGTCCTTCCGAGGTGTCCACCCAGTTGCAGATATTTGTGTCATTCATACAAAGGCAAAACTTTCGCTCTAACCCTTCAGCAATACTGCTTACAAAATATTAAATATTAAACAGAATTGGCCCCTGGACTAGCCCTGAGGCACTCCACTACTCACCTTTCTTTCTTTCTTCCTGTCAGTCTGCCACTCAGTTTATTTATAAGCCTCTTGTGAAGAGCCATATCAAAGGCTTTGCTAAATCCAAGTACACCATATCCAGCATGTGCCCTCTATCTAGTTTTCTAGTCACTCAGTCAAAGAAATCAATGAATTTCATTTGACACAATATGTCTTTGGTAAAACCATGCTGCTTTGGACCCTGTAACCCATCGACTGTAAAAAGCTCACTATCCTTTCCATTAGCAGCATCTCAATTACTTTTCCAACCACCGAGGTAAGGCTTAAGTTTCCCATTTCTTCTTTGTTGCAATTTTTGTAAAGATGGACATCATCAACCTTTTTCTGATCGCATGGAACTTCTCCTGTCTCTCGGGTCCTGTTAAACAAATCCTTTATTGGATCTGCCAGAACCTCTCTGAGCTCCATTTGTATCCTAGCATATATTCAATTTGGCTTCGTGGC
This sequence comes from Microcaecilia unicolor, assembly GCF_901765095.1. Classification (NCBI taxonomy): domain Eukaryota; kingdom Metazoa; phylum Chordata; class Amphibia; order Gymnophiona; family Siphonopidae; genus Microcaecilia; species Microcaecilia unicolor. The sequence goes on from NC_044032.1 coordinate 447,247,117, forward strand.
TATGTCCAGTTTTAGCTCTGAAAATTCTTCACAAATATTCTTTTCTGTGAATAGTGCTACCTACTCCATTTGGATACATTCTTTTGCTGGTTATCCATAGTTCCTCTCCAGGTACAGGATCATGGATTTGATATATTACCTTTCTGTGGTGCAACCAAAGCAATTTACATTTTTTATATCAGGTACTTTCTCTGTCCCGTGTGGGTTCACAATCTAAGATTTTGTACCTGGGACAATGGAGGGTTAAGTGAATACATATTAAACTAACTGTATTTGTTTAGTATTTCTGCTTTTTCCTTGTCATTTTCCACATATCAGTCTTCAGCATCTTTCGATTTTAGAATTCCGCCCCTGGCTGTTCTCCTTTCTTGGATATACCTGAAAAAGGTCTTTTGTCAGTTTTGGTATTTTGCTTTTGCCTTTCTGATTGGTCCTTGTTTCTCGCAGCTTTGCCTGATGTTCCTTTCTCTGTTTCTTCCTTTTGTCATACTTTGCATCTCGTAAACATTAGCCGATTAGCTCTTATTTTGCCAACCACTTTCTTGGACAACCATTATTTATTTATTGCAAATGTACTATACCACCTTTAACTGGTAAAACAGGACAAGGCAGTGTACAGTCTAACAAAATGTGTTGGAAAAGAACTACAATAACTGAAAGGAATGGATCATTCACACCAAACACATGAAGAAAGACCAGAGATATCACAGCTTTAAAGGGAAAGAATTAAGGATCAGATGCTGGTGGAACGATGCCAGTGAGGGCTACCCAAATCAATGGAAGTACATCTGTTAAAAAAAACTACATCTTTAATGGCTGTCTTAAAACCTTTAACTGAAAGTTCTCCATGGATCGTAACCAGAAGTGAATTCCAGAGAAGAGGGGCAGTAAAGAAAAATGTGCAGTGACATGTAGATTCATAATGGGCCAACCGAAGGCTAGGTAGAACAAGTCAATGGTCATTGAGTGAGCAGAGTGTATGGTATGGTCAAAGAACGAACATGGGGGGAATTCCTAATCAGAAAGCCTTAAAAGCTAACAGCAGGGTTTTTTGTTTAATCCTGAATTCGACAGGTAGTCAATGATGTTCTTTAAGCAACAGCATGACATGAACTGATCTTCCAGCGTAACAGAGAAGGCAGATGACACAGTTTTGCAAAATCTGTAATTTCCATAGAAGATATTATGGGACATCAGAATAAACAATAGTCTAGTCATGACAAGAGAAAGTAGTAAAGAATGGAAGGAATCGTAATTGAATAAATTGCGAACTGTATGCAGTTGAGGTGGAGTGAAAAAACATAGAGCTGAAACCTGGAGGGCAAAAGTAAGTTGATAATCAAAAATGATGCCAGGATAACAGAATGTGTCTACTGGGGGTTATTGTATCTAAGAGGTGCAAATCAAAAGTAGGATGGGACAAATGTTCCATAAGCCAACAGGCTACGGTTTTTTCAGGGTTTAAAACTAATTGATTGTCACCCAGTCATTGAGCAACCTTATTTAAACAGTCCTGGTCTAATTTTGGGATTGTCTGGTTCAGTATAAATAAAGAAGAAGGTCATCTGCAAAAAATTTGAAAAGAAACAGTGGAGTTTTGAATCAATACTGCCAGTGGACTCAGGAATATGTTAAACAGAAGAGGTGATAGAATGGAACCCTGCAGAACTCCACAGGGAAGGTGAAAAACAGTCAATGTAGAAGATGGAGTGATCATCGTAAAAGTCCAAACCCTGAGAAACGAATCAAACCACTGTAGGAGTCAATTAAACCTGTTTCAGAAAGGTAGGAGATGAGAAGTGAATGGTCGATCACAGACAGACAGATGTAGCGAGATGGCAAGTGTTATTCAGTTTTGATCTAAGTGGGATTGGACTTCACTGAGGACTGATACTATTATAGTTTCAGTACTGCAAAATGGCTGAAAACTGGATTGCCGCAGGTGTAGGGCCAACATTTTCTCAACAAATTGGCTCAATTGAAAGAACCTTTTCAGTAACCTTCGAAAGAAAACATAAGTTAGAAACTGGCTTGTAGTGCGTTGATATAGCTGCATCTAGTGCAAGTTTTTTTAAAGATTGGTCTAAGAATAGCTCTTTTCCATTGAGAAGGAACTAGTCCAAAGGACAGGCTACGATTGACCATAGAAAGGATGAAGGGCAGCAAACCAAAGTTGGATATCTTAATCCATAAAGACAGAATAGGATCAGATTGACATGTAGTAAGTTTCATTGAGGTAAGAATTTTGCCAAATGAATATAATGTTTGAGGCTGAAAGGCAGACCAGGATGTATTTCCCAGCAAAGAATCCTAAAAAGAGTAGGGGTTGGTGGAAGAGTGAGTGGCAGAAAATACAGGAGAAGTAGTTAAATGCTTACTGAGGAAAGGCGCTTGTAGTAATGCAATTTTCAAGGCAAAGAATGTTGCGATCTGCAGAGGGCATTAAGCTAGGATCTCAGACCAGTCTAGGAGCAAAAAATAGAATAAAGCTCCCTAGCAGGATTTATAGATAAGAAGGCAATTGGAATAGAACTGTTTTACAGCCTGCTTGAGATAGTAGTTATATTTCCTTTTATTTACTGCCCTTTGTATAGCTTCTTTCAATTTGGCTAACAGTCTTGCCCCATTTTACTAAGTCACCAAGTTCCTAAGATCACTGACTCCCGGGTTTTCCATATTAGTCCACACCCTTATTATTTTTGAGTGGCAGTCCTCTGGAGCAGAGACCCAGAATGTTCCTTTTTGCACTACAAAGAAAGTACACTTTGGTATCCTGCTACACATCAATAGCATGAACATCATTTTCCTTACCTTCATCTAAATATGCTTTTCTTTTTTTTTTTTTTCTCTCCAGTGTTTTACTTATAGGATAGACTGCTCCGATAAGCATACAAACAAGATGGCGTCTAACCGGGCCATTGCAATGTGGGAGTTTTTGTCCCCGCAATGTCCCCATGCACTTTATTGCTCTAGTCATTCCACTGAGAAAAAACTGTACGTGACAAAAACAAGTGACCACCACAGGCTTCTACAACAGAGGTGACTAGAAACTTTTCATGGATACCAGAATCAGGGACACATGGGACCACGATGACAAGGTCTCAATAGAAATGTTTAATTTTTTTTTCTGAGAAAAACAAGGGTGTAATTCCAGAAACTCTGACCCAATAGGAAGTGTTTTCCCTGCTGTCACCCAAAAGGATGAATAGATTGTCACAAAGAACTCAGATAAAGTGCTTCTTGCTCTCCTATACTCATCTACAGCTGTGCAGAGGGACTTTCCATCTGAGACCTGACCTATTTCACAAGTTTGCAGACACCGAATACTAGGAGGACCTACTTTTAGTGCTGTTTTGTAAATATGACTGTTTAGTGTTTGGTTAACTGGATGATGTTATTATGCCATCAGTCTGTGTCAGGTAAACTGTTGGTGACTATTAGTCATAGGTTAAACCCACCAAAACAAATAACCTGTGTATACTCAACGATGTATCAAAGAGCCTCTTCATATCCCAGTTTTAAAATTCACCATGCATATGTTAGTGTCTCTTGATTATTCACGGCAATAAAGAATCCTTATGCACTTCTTTCTTCTCAAAATGGAAAGGATTTTTGGATTTAGTTGATGCCTTTTTCAGATGTAGCTCAAGGTGAGTTACATTCAGGTACAGTAAGTATTTTCCTGTCCCTGGAGAGTTTACAATCGGAGGGATCCTTTTACTAACCTATGCTAGGAAATGGGCTTAGCGCACCCTTACTGGCACTTTCCCTGCACACCAAGCCCATTTTTAGTGCGAACGGCAGAATGGGCATTTTAGTATTATCTGAATTTCTGGGCGTGTGGTAATGTTTACATTAGTGCATGCCTAGCAAAATATGGGAGTGCTTACTGCCTCCTATTTCAGAGGCACTAAGGGCCCTGGCATTATGAACACCTGGAAGTAATATGCACAGGCTAGCTGATTAGTGCATTCATGCCCTTTCTCCAACTGACACGCCTCATCCCTCCAAAAATTACAAAACAAATAATTACTGCACGGTTAATGTATGCAGGTGCCAAAATTAATGCGGAATGTTTTAATGCATCCGTTATGGTCATTTTTGCTGTGTTTGGCATGTTTTATGCCTAACGCAACTTAATAAAAGAATTTGTACATGAGACAACAGAAGGTTAAGTGACTAACTCAAGATCAAAAGGAGTCACCCACAGTGGGACCTAAAGTGGTCTTCCCTGCTTCTTAGCCTGCTGCTCTATCATTAGGTAGGGCTTCCCAAACTATGGGTCACAACTCCAAATGGGGTTTCAAGCTCGGTAGACTGTACATAGAATCATGATCAGGCCACGCCTCCAGGTGTCATTTGCTCTCTGTGGCTGTGATAATGTGGTTAAGGCCACAGAAAGTTTGATAGGTGGCAGTATTAGGTTACTCCTTTCAACTATGTCCATTTCACATAATTTGTTTCTATTTCAGTGACATGACTGAAACATCAAAAATACCCAAAGAATCCACAACACTGGTAAACTAACAACTCAAAAACTTACAACCAGTATGTATCTGCAACCACTGTTCACATTTAACTAACTGCTCATATGAATATAAAAAGAAATAAAAGATGTATAAATAAATGAGCCCTCAGAACATGTTATCACCCACTAGGCAGCTATTATATATAAGCTGTCATAACATGGGTGAGAACCACTCTCTTTCATCGGGCTTACTCCAAAAAGATGCACACCAATTAAACAAGTGAAAAAGTGTCCAAAACAATTCAATGCAGCTGTTCAACCTTCATAATAATAATTAATGTACTTATGTGGAGTCCAAATCATTCCCCCAAGCAATGCACACTGTGTAGATCATTTCAAGAAAAGCCCTCCTAAATGCCCAGCTTCGTGGGTTTCATTTAGGAATGCTTCAGGGACTCGGGAAGAGCTCCAGCATCATGTCCTTCACAAAGACTCCAATAGACTTCCAGAATGGCATCCTGAGTCCCTAAAACAGTGGACTGGAGTCCAAGATATATTAAAACAATCAATGCCTCCAGCAATTTATCAACAGATGGAGCAATATCGTCAACAAATTAGAGCTCAGAAGATTGTTAAATATCATCAGGACGATTTAGATTATACAAAAAGATGTATATATATATCCATTGCTGGTTAAAAGTAGTCAGCCTTGAAGAAACAGAAAGACCAAAAAAAAAAAAAAAGAGTAGTGTTTAATCAACTCATCCAGTGATTCCTCAGGCAAGGCAAGTATACCAGTTAATATTAAACAGAAAAAAGTGTTACCACTCAGGATGTATTGCCAGCTTCTTTTTTACATTTGCCGGAGACACACCCAATAACCTCACAGACATCAGGAATACTCGTCAAGAACAACAGATCATGACAAACAGTGCGCAATCGTTGACAACAGTATTCAATTTATCCTCCAAGTCTCTTACTTCTCAACAGTCTGCAGTGTTAGAGTTAGATTATCGTTTGTTCCAGCTACGCATTATGACTCTTTTTCAACTCGATTATACCTTGCAGCGATTCTTTAGAAAATTAAGACTGAAGTTGTTTTTGCACTCATTAATTCACACTGGAGCATACGTTTTTTTACAGAAGTACCATAAATCACAATCATCCTGGCTACCACCATCAGCAATTGGTGATGACAGAATAATTCAGATGGAGAATGTATTTAGTAAACAATATCAATCTCTCTTTACAACAAAGGAATGCGTTGAAACAGTTACAGAAAGATGATACTATAGTTATATCTAGAGCAGACAACAGAGGAGGAGCGGTTATACAGGATAGAGATCAGTATGAATTAGAAGTATATAGACTATTGCAAGGTCATAGATATTACTCTGAAATGTCAGAAGATCCAAAAATGATATCAACAACAAGTTTTTAATATGTTATCTACAGCAAATTTTCATGGAGTGATATCCTATAAAGACTAAATGATAACGGGGATGGAACTCCTCTCCTATGAGGAAAGGCTAAAGAGGTTAGGGCTCTTCAGCTTGGGAAAGAGACAGATGAAGGGAGGCATGGTTGAGGTCTGCAAAATCCTGAGTGGTGTAGAACGAGTAGAAGTAGTCGATGTTTTACTCATTCCAAAAGTACAAAGACTAGGAGACACTCCAGGAAGTTACATGGAAATACTTTTAAAACAAATAGGAGGAAATATTTTTTCACTCAACAAATAGTTAACCTCTGGAACTCTTTGCCGGAGGAGGTGGTAACAGCGGTTAGCATATCTGGGTTTAAAAAAAGGTTTGGACAAATTCCTGGAGGAAAAGTCCATAGTCTGCTATTGAGACAGACATGGGAAGTAACTGCTTGCCCTGGGATTTGTAGTATGGAGTGTTGCCATGATTTGGGTTTCTGCCAGGTACTTGTGACCTGGTTTGGCCACTGTTTGGAAAACAGGATACTGGGCTAGATGGACCACTGGTCTGACCCAGTATTGCTACTCTTATGTTCTTATGACTATAAGTCTTGTACAATAAGTTTCTATCTACACCATTATATATTTTGTTCCCAACACATACAAAACTCTCAATAACCGATCTAGCTCATCCATTGTCTCAAGGAAGAACTCATTATTTGAACCTCTGTCACAATATTTAGATTTTTTTCTTCAGCCACAAGTATCAAAAATACCATCTTATATATGAGATTCTACCTATTTACTAACATTTGGATTAATTGAATATTCACACACAACAATCTATCAAGTTAGTCACTATCGACGTCCAATGCGTTATGGACAAATTACCTCAATATAAGCTTTAGAAATGGTCAGCAAACATTTGAATCAAATGGATATATTGCATCAACAAATACAGCTATTGAATGAAATGGCATCATTTGTCTTATTTAATAACAGATTTTTTTCTCCAAGTAAAAAGAGTAGCCAATGGGTGCAGCAGTTGCACCAGTAATAGCTTGTTATACATGGGTCATTTTGAGTAATATGTATATAGTTCTCAATATAGTTAGCAAACGTAGTTAGCTGGAAGCGATTTATCGATGATGTGATTTTTATTTGGGCAGGTGATGATTCTACTTTAGACCAGTTTAGTCACTATTTTGTCATGTTCCCTGACCGTTCAGGATATGGGCATCTGAGGATGGGGTGGCCATCTTGGATTTGGGTATCTCCAGGATAGGGCGGCCATCTTACAGGTGGGCGTCTGAAGTGTGGCAGTCATCTTGGATTTGGGGCAGTTTCAGGAAGGCCATATTTGGGCGTAAGGGCATCTCGATGGGGGCAGCCATCTTGTTGACAGCTGCACATGTTTGGGCCTAATTCCTGTTCTATTTAAAACCTGGACTACCATTCCTTCCACGCTTTGGCTTCTACTCAGTTCCTTGGGTAGTTGCAGTGCTTCTGGTTACCTTCACGGCTGCTTCTTTGTCTTGACCTCTGCCTGATCCTGGATTCGCTATTGTTTGCTGCTGATACTGACCTTACCTGTTCCTGACTCTTCTATGCCTTGCTGCTGGTCTTGACTCTGCCTGATCTGGGATTTGCTATTGTCTGCTGCCTGGTACTGACCTCTGGCCGTTCCTGTCTCCTCTGCTGTCTGCTTCTGGTCCTCGTTTCTCCTGTGGCTAGGCCGGGCCCCGTGGACTTTGTTCTGGACTCAGTTCTTCCTGCTGTTGGCTTCCTGCACCTGGGGGCTCAACCCTTGGGGAACGGAGGGTGACACAGGGGGAACTCAGGGTTGGCTAGACTCCCTCCTTTGTGGCAGCGATGCGAAGTTAAAATACCAAGACTGGTGCGTTTTTAGATAATTGTAATATTTTTTTGTGAAGTGTGAAATGGCAGTATACGTTTTTGATTGACATTCTCCGATTCACTGTCTGTTTTCCTGAAGACGCTGAACACAAAACATAGGTCTGTGTCGGAACAGAAGAAATGGGCCATTTAATGGCAGACTGAATAGATTATAAAATATTTGTAGGATATTTGAAAGATTCATTAAGTATTTACAAAGCTTGACATCTTCACTATGGATCAGTTCAATGGCTGAATTCAGCTGTTTCAGCTGGAGACTAGATTAGGTTTGAAAGATTCTGAGCACCGTCACTCACACTAGAAAATAAAATAAAGAAGTTTTTCTCCTTTATTGTTATAGATAAAAATTTTTAATTGAAATGCAGCCCTAGCACTTAGCTCATGCCTTTTCAGTGGTAGTTCAAGGACAAGTTATATTCAGGTAACAGAACACATTTCCATGCCCACTGGGGGCTTACAATCTAGTTTGCCTCTCAGGCAATGGAGGGTTTAATGACTTGCCCAAGGTGTGTCAGGAAGATCTGAAGGCTACTCTCTTTGGAGCCCAGCCTGCTCCTCAAACCACTAGGCTACTCCTTCACTCTCATAGATCATTATTGCATTTGCTGGTGGTCTTCTGCTCCATATGTATATTATTGTATCACGTGCTGGACGTACAGTTCTCCACCTGGAGCCTTTTACTGGATAGGTAGTGTATAAGTTTAAGCCATAAATGAATATTAAAGCAGCTCTTTATTAAATCAAGTTAAATTTCCTTTTTTGTGGCTTCAAAGTATGAACTTTTGAGTTTTGCGCATTGCAAAGATTAACACAAATAATGTTTCATACACTCCTTTCAAATATACATAGAGAGTAATCATAGCACTTCCCTCCACGGTAAACTTTCTTACCTGACATACAAGCATACTAGTCTATAACTATGTGCTCACACACATTAATGCATGCTATTTACTGCAGATCCTATCTGTAATTATTTATTTTCTTTTCCTTCACCCAAGGGAAAAAGGAGACTAAAGATGTTAGAATTTCTCTAGCATTTCAAGCTACTCGGCACTGGACAGAAAGTGCCGAGATATCTCTTCCCATTCATATATGATGTTTAAGAGAAAGGTCAAGACCTTTATTATTTTAAAATAATGTTTCTCCTAATTAGATTTTGTTATTTCTTTATCCCAGAGGTTTGCTCTGGTTTGCCTTGATTTGTTACCCATTTTGAACTGAAAGGTATTAGTGGGATATAAGCTTGTACGGTATTGTATGAAGCAATGGGTCCAATTTACTTATAATACACACTAACGGAATTAGTGCACTTTAATAAATCTAGCTCTTAAAGGGCAAGTCTATATCAGGGTGTTTGCATTTACAGAATATAAGCACTTTTCTGGATAAGTACAAACTTACGCACGGAAGTGCTAGCAAAGCAGAAGGCAACCTTTATACACAGAAGGCCGCTTGAATGTCGGTACTATCCCTAGCAGGCCACATCTCTCTCCTTCCATTCCCCCCCTCCCCCCACCATCTCTTCCCTTCCTTCCACCTCCCCCTCCTGTTTTAATTCCTTTCCTCCCTCCCCGGGGCAGCAAATCTACAATGGTGGTAAGAGGCATTATGGGACAAGCCAGCATGGAGCCTTCAGCATCTACCAGAGGCAGAAACTGACCACATGAGCAACCGTGCAGTGCCCCAAAGGCCATTAGCTGTAGGGGGCCCAATGCCTCTCTCCCAATGATAAAACATCCTCTTACTCCTCCCGATCAGCTCCAAACTCTCCTGTGCCACGGGCCAGCATCTATTTGGGAAACTTGCATAAACAGCCACAAACCGTGGCAGTACCTGTCAGTGCCCTGTTCCCCTCCGTACTCTCACACGGGTGGCCCAGACAGAAAATAGTGAATGATACATACCTGTAGCAGGTGTTCTCCGAAGACAGCAGGCTCATTGTTCTCACGACTGGGTTGATGTCCACGGCAGCCCCCACCAAACCGGAACAAAACTTCACGCCCACCGCGCATGCGCGGCCGTCTTCCCGCCCGTGCGTGACCGTTCCCGCCTCAGTTGAATGACAAGCAAATGATCAAAACGCAACTCCAAAGGGGAGGAGGGAGGGTAGGTGAGAACAATCAGCCTGCTGTCCTCGGAGAACACCTGCTACAGGTATGTATCATTCACTTTCTCCGAGGACAAGCAGGCTGCTTGTTCTCACGACTGGGGTATCCCTAGCTCTCAGGCTCACTCAAAACAAGAACCCAGGTCAATTGAACCTCGCAACGGCGAGGGTTACAACAGAAAATTGACCTACGAAGAACAACTAACTGAGAGTGCAGCCTGACCAGAATAAATTCGGGTCCTGGAGGGTGGAGTTGGATTTACACCCCAAACAGATTCTGCAGCACCGACTGCCCGAACCGACTGTCGTTTCGGGTATCCTGCTGCAGGCAGTAATGTGATGTGAATGTGTGGACAGATGACCACGTTGCAGCCTTGCAAATCTCTTCAATAGTGGTTGACTTCAAGTGGGCCACCGACGCTGCCATGGCTCTGACACTATGAGCCGTGACATGACCCTCAAGAGTCAGCCCAGCCTGGGCATAAGTGAAGGAAATGCAATCTGCTAGCCAATTGGAGATGGTGCGTTTCCCGACAGCGACCCCTATCCTGTTAGGGTCGAAAGAAACAAACAATTGGGCGGACTGTCTGTGGGGCTGTGTCCGCTCCAAATAGAAGGCCAATGCTCTCTTGCAGTCCAATGTGTGCAACTGACGTTCAGCAGGGCGGGTATGCAGTCTGGGAAAGAATGTTGGCAAGACAATTGACTGGTTAAGATGGAACTCCGACACCACCTTCGGCAGGAACTTTGGGTGAGTGCGGAGGCACTACTCTGTTGTGATGAAATTTAGTATACGGAGCATGAGCTACCAGGGCTTGAAGCTCACTGACCCTACGAGCTGAAGTAACTGCCACCAAGAAAATGACCTTCCAGGTCAAGTACTTCAGATGGCAGGAATTCAGTGGCTCAAAAGGAGGTTTCATCAGCTGGGTGAGGACGACGTTGAGATCCCATGACACTGCAGGAGGCTTGACAGGGGGCTTTGACAAAAGCAAGCCTCTCATGAATCGAACGACTAAAGGCTCTCCAGAGATGGCTTTACCCTCTACACGATAATGGTAAGCACTAATCGCACTAAGGTGATTCCTTACTGAGTTGGTCTTGAGGCCAGACTCTGATAAGTGCAGAAGGTATTCAAGCAGGTTCTGCGCAGGACAAGAACGAGGTTCTAGGGCCTTGCTCTCACACCAAACAACAAACCTCCTCCACTTGAAAAAGTAACTCTTTTTAGTGGAATCCTTCCTAGAGGCAAGCAAGACACGGGAGACACCCTCAGACAAACCCAACCAAGCGAAATCTACGCCCTCAACATCCAGGCCGTGAGAGCCAGAGACTGGAGGTTGGGGTGCAGAAGCGCTCCGTCGTTCTGCGAAATGAGGGTCGGAAAACACTCCAATCTCCACGGTTCTTCGGAGGACAACTCCAGAAGTAGAGGGAACCAGATCTGACGGGGCCAAAAGGGCGCTATCAGAATCATGGTGCCGTGGTCTTGCTTGAGCTTCAGTAAGGTCTTCCCCACCAAAGGTATGGGAGGATAAGCATACAGGAGGCCGGTCCCCCAATGGAGGAGAAAGGCATCCGACGCTAGCCTGCCGTGTGCCTGCAGTCTGGAACAGAACAGAGGCAGCTTGTGGTTGGTCTGAGAGGCGAAAAGGTCCACCGAGGGGGTGCCCCACTCTCGGGAAGATCTTGCGTACCACTCTGGAATGGAGCGACCACTCGTGCGGTTGCATGACTCTGCTCAGTCTGTCGGCCAGACTGTTGTTTACGCCAGCCAGGTATGTGGCTTGGAGAAGCATGCCGACACTGGCAGGCCCAACGCCACATCCCGACGGCTTCCTGACACAGGGGCGAGATCCGGTGCCCCCTGCTTGTTGATGTAATACATTGCAACCTGGTTGACTGTCCGAATTTCGATAATTTGACAGGACAGCCGATCTCTGAAAGCCTTCAGTGCGTTCCAGACCGCTCGGAGCTCCAGGAGGTTGATCTGAAGATCCTTTTCCTGGAGGGACCACAGTCCTTGGGTGTGAAGCCCATCGACATGAGCCCCCCAGCCCAGGAGAGACGCATCCGTCGTTAGCACTTTCGTGGGCTGTGGAATTTGGAATGGACGCCCCAAGGTCAAATTGGTCCGAATGGTCCACCAGTGCAGCGAATTGCGGCAGCTGGTGGAGAGGCGGATGACATCTTCTAGATTCCCGGTGGCTTGAAACCACTGGGAAGCTAGGGTCCATTGAGCAGATCTCATGTGAAGACGAGCCATGGGAGTCACATGAACTGTGGAGGCCATATGACCCAGAAGTCTCAACATCTGCCGAGCTGTGATCTGCTGAGACGCTCTGGTCTGGGAAGCAGGGACAGGAGGTTGCTGGCCCTCGCTTCTGGAAGGAAGGCCTGAGCCGTCTGAGTATTCAGCAGAGCTCCTATAAATTCCAGAGATTGGGCAGGTTGGAGATGGGACTTTGGGTAGTTTATCACAAACCCCAGCAGCTCCAGGAGGCGAATAGTGCATTGCATGGACCGGAGGGCTCCCGCCTCCGAGGTGTTCTTGACCAGCCAATCGTCGAGATATGGGAACACGTGCACTCCCAGCTTGCGTAGATACGCCGCTACCACCACTAGGCACTTTGTAAACACCCGTGGGGCAGAGGCGAGCCCAAAGGGAAGCACACAATACTGAAAGTGCCGTGTGCCCAGGCGGAATCTGAGATACTGTCTGTGAGCTGGCAGTATCGGGATGTGAGTGTATGCATCCTTTAAATCCAGGGAACATAGCCAATCGTTTTTCTGAATCATTGGCAGAAGGGTGCCCAAGGAAAGCATCCTGAACTTTTCTTTGACCAGGAATTTGTTCAGGCCTCTCAGGTCTAGGATGGGGCGCATCCCCCCTGTTTTCTTTTCCACAAGGAAGTACCTGGAATAGAATCCCTGCCCTTCCTGCCCGGGTGGTACGGGCTCGACCGCATTGGCGCTGAGAAGGGCGGAGAGTTCCTCTGCAAGTACCTGCTTGTGATGGGAGCTGAAGGATTGAGCTCCCGGAGGACAATTTGGTGGAAGGGAGGCCAAATTTAGGGCGTATCCGCACCGCACTATTTGGAGAAACCCACTGGTCGGAGGTTATGAGAGGCCACTTTTGGTGAAAAAATTTTACCTCCCCCCGACCGGCAGATCGTCCAGTACGGACACTTTGAGGGCGGCTATGTTCCCATGGATCCAGTCAAAGCCCGTCCCCGGCTTTTGCTGTGGAGGCGCAGGGGGCTGCTTAGGTGCACGCTGTTGACGAGAACAAGCGCGCTGGGACTGTCCCTGTGCCTGACGAGGCCTTCGGGCCGGCTGGGTGTACCTACGCTTGTTAAAGGCGTAGGGCGCAGCCTGCCGGGCCGGAAAAAACGTCCACCTGCTGAGGTGGATGCTGAAGGCGCCCGGTGGGAGAGCTTGTCGAGGGCGGTTTCCCGCTGATGCAGTTGGTCCACCAGCTGCTCGACCTTCTCACCAAAAATATTATCCACCCGCAAGGGACGTCGGCCAGTCTCTGCTGGGTGCGGTTGTCCAGGTCAGAGGCACGCAGCCACTGAGAGCCTGCGCATCACTATACCTTGGGCCGCAGCACGAGATGCCACGTCACAGGTGTCATAGATACCCCTGGACAGGAACTTTCTGCACGCCTTCAGCTGCCTGACCACCTCCTGAAAGGGCCTGGACTGCTCCGGAGGGAGCTTGTCGACCAGGTCCGCCAGTTGCTTCACATATCTGCATGTGGATGCTCGGTGTAGAGCTGGTAAGACTGGATGCGGTCACGAGCATGGAAGATTGGTAGGCCTTCCTCCCAAACGAGTCCAGAGTGCGAGACTCCCGCCCCGGGGGCGCTGAGGCGGTATCCCTCGAACTCCGTGCCCCTCTTGAGAGCAGGAGTCCACTACCACCGAGTCAACGAGGCAATTGGGGCCGCATTAACTCTGGGTCCGAGTGGATTCTGTATTGGGACTCTGCTTTCTTGGGGATGTGGGATTAGATAATGGTCTCAGCCAGTTCCGCAGCAGTGTCTCTTTGAGGACATTGTGAACGGCACCGTGGAGGACTCTCTAGGTGGTGATGGATAGTCGAGGACCTCGAGCATCTCAGCCCTCGGCTCATCCACAGAGACCACAGGAAAGGAATGCAAATAGACATGTCCCTGACGAAGGATGGCAAGGTGGGGAGAGTTTCCTCTCTGGTGAAGGAGTGGGGTCGGAGGAGAAGGCACAGACTCCTCTGAGGAGAAATATCTGGGGTCCTCCTCCTCCCCCACGAGGCCTCTTCCTCCGGTGTCAGGACACGAGCTCATGCAGCTCAGTCCTCAACCGGGCCCGGCTCGGTGCCGTCGTCCGAGCGGTGGACTCCCGCGCCGGCGGGGATGAAGCTCCCTCCATCGACGCGATGGGGACTCCACCCTGCGTGGCGGCGAGACCGGCGCTGCAAGCGGCGTTGGCGTCGAAGGCCTCGGCACTGGGCTAGAGCCACGCCAGCGCCACCCCATCAACGGCGCCGAGGGCGCAAGCACCCCCGGCGCCGGCAACAGTCTGGCGCCATCAGCCCTTCCAGGATCCCCGGAAGGATGGCTCTGAGGCACTCGTCCAGGCCTGCTGTCCGGAAAGGCGAGGGGGCCGGTAGAGGTGTGCGTGCGGAAGCTGTTCGGGTCCAGGAGACTGCACCGAAGTGCTGGCACCCGGCGCGGTGGTACCTCTACTACAGGAGGGGGACCTCTCCTCTCGACGCTGCCGCTTCCTCGGCGCGACTCTTCCCTGGCGCGCGGGGGGATGCGTCGTGGGCGACCGATGACGGTTGCTTCTTCGCCTTTTTGCGGTGCCCGTCATCGGCGTTGGTGGGACAGACGAGGAGGGAAGTCGATCCCCCTCAGCCCGAGGGATCGGGTCCGACAGGGTTCGGTCCGAGGGCCCTGGGTAGAGGGAGTGACCGGGGCCGATTGCCCACGCGGCCTCTCACCCCTGCCTTCACCGGAGGACCGGCAGGCCGACGGGACCTGTGCTCCTGGGGTCGATGCTGTCGGTGCCAATTTCTGGCGACATCGATACGGTACCGAAGAACTGGCCGTCGATACCGATGCCTCGAAGTCGACGTCGAGGGGCCGGCGCCAGTTCAAAAAGACGGTCCCGAAGAACTTGCCTCGCTACCTGTGTCCGTTTCGGAGACGAGACACAAAGTACACGACTGGTATCGTGCTCCGGCCCGAGGCACTGGAGGCACCAAGCGTGAGTGTCGGTCTGCGAGATATGCCTGCCGCACCGACCCACACTTTTTAAATCCACTCGGACCCTTTGAGGACATCGACGGAAAATCGCGTCGGCGAAGTCAAAGTCGTCGATGGTGGCGGTTAAAATTCACACCTCGAAAATAAATCGACCGCGCGGCCACAAGGCCGCAACGCGACACCCCGCTAAGAGACGAGGGAAAAACAAAGTTCAGCGTTTTTTGGTTTTTTTTAACTAAATAGAAAAAAACGGAGAACAACGAAAAGAAAAGGAGAAAAGAGAAAATTCGCGGCGAAAAGCGCGATCTGGTTTCCGGGGCTGACAGAGAGAGAGATGACACGGCTCCTCTCCAGCGCGGAAAAAAAAAGACTGAGCGGGAACGGTCATGCACTGGCGGGAAGACGGCCGCGCATGCGCGGTGGGAGTGCCCTGCGTGCGGGACCGCCCGCGAAGTTTTGTTCCGTGTTGGTGGGGGCTGCCGTGACGTCAACCCAGTCGTGAGAACAAGCAGCCTGCTTGTCCTCAGAGAAAAATGGTTACACAGCCTAGTCCCACCCCCAAATTTGTGTAAGAGGGACGCAGGGCCTGCTGAGCTATGCAGAGTGCTTGCTTGGCTGGCTCTGTGACTGTTTTCTTCTCTCTGGGTCGCCCATGGGACACCGACAGGTACTGCCATGGTTATTAGTTGAAATCTGGGATGGGATGGGGGAGGGGCAATGACCTTTACTGTCTGGGGGCCCAGGTCACTGTGTCAATCTGCCCCTAGCATCTGTACAAGCTTAAGGTCTGCAAGCTCTGGCGCCGTCTGAACTTCCTGTTTCAGAGGGGCAGAAGCTGGTAGGCCTTCAGCATGTGGAGAAGCTCAATGCCCCACGCCAGTTGGCCTCACAGTGCCTCTTATGCTGATTGCAGATTTGCCACCCTGGAGGAGAGAAGTAAGAATTAAAATACCTCATGGGTGAGAAAGGAAATTTTTTTTTGGGGGGGGGGGTGTCATGGCACCTGTGCCCCCCCCCATTCGACACCTATACTATCCATGTCTCACAGGTCACATAAAATTCAGTGGCGGGCTGCATGAAGCCCAAAGGCACAGGTTGCCCACCCCTGTGCTAACAGGATACCCAAGAGCTATTAGCAATAGCCCACATAAGCAGCATAGTGTGTAAATGCAAGGGAGACATATCATGGGTGGAGCATGGACAGGCAATGGGCAGGGCTTTCACTTATGCACAGAACTTTCTACTGTTACTGCTTATCATTTCTATAGCAGATGTGTACACATTATATGCAGGTACTTTCTCTGTCCCTAGTGGGCTCATAATCTAAAATGGATTTTTGTACCTCAGGTAATGGAGGGTTAAGTGACTTGCCCAGGGTCACAAGGAGCTGCAGTGATAATCAAACCCAGTTCCCCAGGATCTCAGCTCATTGCACTGACCATAAATGCAGCAAGGGTTTGTTATTTTAAGTTACCCCCCCCCCCCCCTTGCTACATTTATGCAACCATAGTTATACCTGGTCTATTACTGGTGTAACTGTGGGCACATTAATTTAAGAAGGCATTAAAGACCCATTTATTTGTACAGGCCTTTCCCAACATGTAATAATGTTGGCTCTGTTATTAGTGGAAGACTTGTTGATTAGGAGTTTGTGTGTTTTGGCTGTGAACCGCCAAATAAATATTCGGCATGCTGACGCTGGGTTATGCTGGTATTCCATAATGGAATCCAGGAGCCCAGCTGCGGTTATAGAAACTGATTCTCACACCATATGGCATCAGGGTGCCTAAATGGAGGCCCCCACTTACAAACCGCCCCGTTAAAGGGCAATTCTATAAACGGCACTCAAAGATAGGTGCTGGGAAGATCCGCGCTAAACTAGTGATCGGTAAAGGGCATACTACACGGAATGCCCCTTACAGAATATAGCTTAGCGCAGATCTCATGCTTAACTTTGGGTGCGGCACTTGCACCTGCTGAAACCTGGTGGAAATGCTGTGCGCGCAGCTAATGGCATTTGGGCACATAAGTGACCTTATTCTATAACATCACAGCTAATTCTTGAGAACACCAATGCCCCCCTCCCATGACCATACCACCTTTCCAGTTGCACATTATAAAATTTAGGCATGCAGGGCAGTTTCGTATGTAAAACCCAAATTAGTGCCAATTAACACCAATTATTGACTTAACAGCTCATTAACTAATTAGTTTGCGCACAGATATGGGATCCGCACCCGACGTTTGGTAACCTATATAGAATGCCAGGAGTTAATCTTTATTCATATAGAGGCTCATTTTCAAAGCACTTACAAAGTTCCATAGGTTTCTATGTAACTCTGTAAGTCTAAGTGCTTTGAAAATATGCCTCATAGTAAACTTTCTGGTTGTTCTTTTCCAGATCTTGTGAATCTCTTTTTAAAGTAGAAATCCAAAACTGTGTACATTATCCTCCAGATACAGACTCACTATCGCCTTATAAAACTGGAGAGCAACACGGTCCCTGGGCTTATTCCTGCTTTCAGGCAACCAAGTATACTTGAAACACAGTAAAACCTGATTACACTGCTTCTGCTGTCACATCGCCACAGCCCATGTAGTCCAAACAGCACGTCAACATTTGTATGTGGTCACTCACAAGGACAGCACAATGAACCTTTCAGGACTGCGATGCCGAAGTCAGATTTCATAATAAATGGAAAAATTAATCATTCTTGTCTGCCATATTTACTTTTCAACTGAGGCACCATGCCATCCAGCCATGCTCGGAGAGCAATATTAAAAGTCAATTCTGCATGTAAAGTAGGGCTTTCTGCACTCAAACAGGTACTCCTAGCACTGCACATCCTATATGAGTGTCCAGCTGCATGTGTGGGTATCTTTACCCTAACTGAGCAGAGGTATTGCTGTGTGGGGGGGTCATAGAGGGGTTTGCACATTTGCTTAGACAATAGCCCAGAAAATGTGCATGCACACTTTTGATTTAAAAATTTCCTAGTAACCACACAGGAAAAGCACGCACAAAACCTATCCTCTTAACCAACCACTGAGGTGCTATTCGACACATTCAGCTTTTTTACTGCTAAATCCATTTGCTCTTGCTGAAGCCTCTGCTGCACAATCACTCACGAATCAGCACTGCTGCACTAGTTAGTCACATTCAGCCCATTGCACAAATATATCACAACACTGGTATTCCAGTTATTGGGGTGGATTAACCGACTCACCCTCAGCTGGATATTAGCTGATGTACTATCATATAATTGGCTTTTGCAAACACAATGTGTGGAAACCTGAACATTAGCCACTGCTTTAGGAACATATCCATGTGTAATAGACCTATCACACCTGTGTATTGTATACAGGTACAAATACCGATTTCAGAAAGCCACTATTTACACAGGAACATTCACACCATGTAGAAATTTCAAGGGGGCATGGTCTGGGCATTGCTTGAGCGGACTAACATGTACATACACATAGTGAAAAACTTCCACACTGGGCTTTACGCCAGCAAAAAGGCATGCATAGGTTTTTTTTTTTTTTTTTTTTAAATGCTTATTTCAACCCAAGTACACAACGGATTAAGGGAGCAATTCTCCTTCATCCCCTGTTGTTTATTTCTGCCTCCAAAATGAAACCAAGCTAAAATGGCACTTAAGGGTGTAAAATAAGACAGCGACAAAATCACCACTTTCAGGTGTAAATGCCAACACTTCCGTGTGGCAGCTGCCGGATTCATGCCCTTCAGTTTTTCAACATGTATATTTGTAAATGGCTGCTCCCAGCTGCCTGTACCAACAAATCCATGTGCAATCCTGCAGGTATTTTAAGAAAGGCTCTGCATTGGCACATCCTTTGTGAAATCCTGCCAGACTTGAGCATGTCCCGACCTGGGCGTCTCAAGTCCAGTTTCTGCGTTCTGTACATAATGGGCTCTGAATCTTACTGTGAAACTGCATGTTTTCTGTGCATAAATTGTACATTTGTAATGTAAATGCAGAACATATTCAAATGGCCGATGAGCTGAAAAATCACGGAAATCAGCTCAGTAGCGATTCTCGCAAAGTTACATTTTGCTTAGAAAATTGTGCAAATAGACGATTTTCCGTGATTTTTAAATACACTTCAGGAACACACAAAGGAATCCTACAGAGAATGCATGGAAACAAACAAGCTCAGAGGTGATTAGGACTGTGCAGATCTTTTTTCTGCCGTCATCTACTATGTTACTATGTATTAGATAGCAAAACCAGTAACTGAGAAGCAAAGCCAGTGCTGGGCAGACGTCTACGGTCTGTGCCCTGAAAACAGCAAGGGCACGTCAAGATCAAGTAGTTGCACGTCATACCTTACAAGATTATCTTGTGGGCAGACTAGATGGACCATCTACTATGTCACTATATATGTAGGAAGGTGTCCCACCAGTCTACTGCATCTGAAGAGAAAGCCAATCATTCTGTGTGACCCAAAGGAATATTTGTTTTCCCTAAGTTTCTAGGTATATCCCATTATCCCCTAAATCTATAAAACCGGGCGCCCAAGTTTACACTAGAGGGTCCTTTACTCAAGCTTAGCTCATGTTATCTGCCGTAGGAACCATTTTATTCCTATGGGCCTTGCTGCAGATAACATTCTCTATTCTTTAGTTAAAAGAACCCCTTAGTGTGAAAAGCTGTGCACCCAAGTTATAGAAGAAGTTCAATTGCAAGCACCATCTTTATTAATAACTGGCTGTCAATTTGAGTTAACAGCTGATTATTGGCTTAAATTAGGCGTTCTCCGCCCAGTCCTCGGGACACACCTAGCCAGTCAGGTTTTCAGGATATCCACAATGAATATGCATGAGGTAAATTTGCAAACACTACCTCTATTGTATGCCTGCAGCTATTACTAGTGAAGACCTGTTATTCCATTTGACTGCCGCTTACTCAGAGCCTTGTTTAATACACATTATTGTGTTCCACCAGTGTATGTGACCCCTGAGGCAGGCGACTTCCCGCCAAAACACTGTCAGGTCCTTTTTATATGAGGTGCTTTGTTTAATAAATATTCTACATCTACATTTGTCTCCTGGAGGTTCTTGGTCCACCCCTACTTCTCATTTTGGTGCCATGTATTGAATTTACCCCTAAATGCCTCTCCATCATCGTGCATTTGGCCCAAAGGGAGAGGTTTAGTGCTCTTCCAATCCTGAACAAGCCACTAATGTTTACTAAGAATTATCTGGAAGGACTGCCATAGTCAAGGAAGAGACTGAGGTTAGAACAGTTATAAATATTTATTGTAAGCACTTGTTAATAACATCTGATTCAACAGAGGTTTGATGGAAAGCTGCCAAAGTATATAACGTGGCAGTTATATAACTGATTCCTACCACTCCCTCACACCTGCAATTAATACTAGAGCTTTGTCATCTCTGGAGAACAAAGAAAAGGAGAGAAAAAAAGAGCAATGAAGGGCTGACAGACTGCCACTGATGGAAAAGAATATAGAAAAATATAAGAAATGGAGGAATAGAAAGTAAAGGATGGAGAAAGGCAATGAGAGAGAGGAGAGAGAGAGGAGAGAGATGAGGAGAGAGAGAGAGAGAGAGATGAAGCAGGCTGGAATAGAAGAGGCAGAGAAACAAGAAGAGGCTCATGTTTTTGTTGTAAAATGACACAACCCAGTCCAGAGTGAGCCCAGCTCTCTTTTATATCCCTTTTGTACCATCCTGTGCTGATGAAGGTTTGCTGTGACCTCGTTTTAGTTTCTGGTTCTTCGCTCTGGACTGGTTTGGAATGGAAGAAGCGCCCTGCTAGATTTTAAGGAAGTTCTTGATGGAGGGAACTGTACGATTTTCATAAATGAACTGAAAGTTCAAAATCTTTTGGTATCCTGGGTGATCCCAGAGTCATTAAGAGACAGTTCTATAGAGGATACCTCATTTTAGGAGCCAAAAATGTACCTATTTAGGGCCAATTCTATTAAGTAAAGTAGGTGCCTACCGATTAAATATGTGGGAGCACTTACACTAGCCATAGCTTGGTGTAAAATGCTTGTGCCTAGATTGGGGAAGAGCACACGTAAATTGTAGTATATTCTATCAAGTACATAAGTGTATGCCCTGCAAAGTACACGCCATCGAAGTCATACTTGACACATTCACACATATACGACTAGAATCCCGCATTTATCCACGTACTTGCGGCTCCTTATAGCGTTACCCACTCAATTCCCTAGTGTTAGAGCGGCACTCCTTTTTTTTTTTTTTTTTAATAACTTTTCAGAGGTCTTTTTCTTTTTTTTTAAACAACTCTTCCAAATGGCAACACCAGGACCGATCATATGTAAAGATGCACAAGCATAACCTCAGCATTTAACATTAAAACTAAACATCAGCCCACCCACTGTGTTGCAGGACTAAACTTCCAACACTTAACGTCACCCAAAATCCCCCTTACTTATACCTCCTTTTTTTATATTTGACTTTTAATAGACACAGGCAACCCCCTTCCCCCTGGGGCTCGTGCAAGCTTAATCCATACGTTCATCACAGATAAGTTGCCTATAGGTTGCATCTTAGGAACTCCAGAAGGAAGCTGTCTTTGGCACACTGCAAGTTTTACGGCAAGTGGTTAGCAATAAATTTGAGAGACTGAGATCATACTCCACATGCCCTGGCTTAGGAATGTTCATGCCTATCAAGGTATGCGCGAAACTAAAACTGCCCCTCCCCAAGGGCACAAACAATGGAATCCTTAAATGTTAAAGAAGGGCACAATTTTCCATCAAGCCCCACCAGGAAAATATCCCATGTTTGTGCCACGTCAAAGCAAGCCAGATTTTCTCCCATTTCTTTAGTCTTATGACTCAGTGCAACCCCCTCCACCCCCCCCCCCCCCCCACCCCCCCCCCCCCCCCCCCCCCCCCCCCCCCTCAAGTCTCATTTTAACTTGGCTAGCCCTCCTGGACTCGCCTTTTTCATCAGCTGAGTTTCAGTGCTAGATGTCATAACTGGCTTAAATTGTTTAGCCATCCAGGTTGAGGTGAACTTTCCACAAAAACCCAGCTGGCTAGACTGATACTCAAAAACTACTTTAAACTCAGATGGCCAAAACAGAGCCGCTATCTTGCTGCTCAGCAGCATTTTGAAAACTAGTCCCTTTGAGCTCGATTCTATAGCAGGACACTCTCTAAGAAGTCCAACTAAGTGCTATTTTTAGTATATTTTATAAAGGCAACCTGGGTGTTTTTATGCCTTTCTAAATTAGGCTCACAGATCCCACATCAACAGTGTACAAATGCTGACATGCCCATTTACAAAGCCTCCAAAGCTGAAAAATATGTGTGTGGAGTCTAATATGTACATATATATATATATTATACAATTATGCACTTACATCACAACTCCTCTTCTGCTCCATTCGGTCTATGCTCCCTTTTAAAACAAACAGGAGGAAATATTTTTTCACTCAACAAATAGTTAAGCTCTGGAACTCGTTGCCAAAGGATGTGGTAAAAGCAGTTAGCGTTTCTGGGTTCAAAAGGTTTGGAAAAGTCCATAGTTTGCTATTAAGATAGAACATGGGGAAGCCACTACTTATCCCTGAGGTCAGCAGCATGGAATGGTGCTACTGTTTGGGATTCTGCCAGATCTTGTGACCTGAACTGGTCACTGTTGGAAGCAGCATACTGGGCTAGCTGGACCATTAGTCTGTCCCAGTATAGAAATACTTCTAATGCAGGAGGTTCTCAACGCAGCCCTCGGGACACAACTGATCAGTCAGGTTTTCAGGATACCCTATCCTGAAAACCTGATTGGCTCTGTGTGTCCCCAGTGCTGGGTTGAGAACTCCTATTCTAATGCCTCATGCAGACTGCTGACAAGTAGGGTACACAATTCCCATATATGAATGTTTTATGTGGGTATGTGGTTGCACAATGTGATAGAAGTCTTTTTCTCCGAGTATAAAAAAGGCATTTCACACAGAAGAGCTTAGATCAAATTACACCCTTTGGGTCTGTGCCACTATTTCGGCTGTAACGTATTAGAGCATACACTATTGTCTCAGTGGAGAAGTATTTTATTTATAAACCGGTTATTAAGTCAAGGGCACAAACTTCAAACTTGCATTACAGCTGCAGAAAGCTTCCATGATATTTTTCAATTATCCCTCCATACCTCTAACCATGAGGTCTTGGGATTTTCATACAGGAACATTCCAATAAAATCAAGATTAGACATTCTTTCAGCTTTAAGTCTTCACCAGCTTAATCCTTAGCTTTGGAGTCAATGATGTAATGAAGGGTGTCCTATGTTTCAGACGGGCCCTCACAGCTAATCATTTTTCCATCCATAGCAAATCATGCATCTCTGCTCTCCAAATGTTGGGGGAGACTTTTCTAGCCAGTGGATTAGAATGCATTTTTTAGCTATCAGACAAGACTTCTTCACTAACAGGATTATTCAAGGTTAATCATCTATCATATCC
This sequence comes from Microcaecilia unicolor, assembly GCF_901765095.1. Lineage (NCBI taxonomy): Eukaryota > Metazoa > Chordata > Amphibia > Gymnophiona > Siphonopidae > Microcaecilia > Microcaecilia unicolor. The sequence goes on from NC_044032.1 coordinate 447,270,757, forward strand.
AAGAGGCACATCTCTTCTGTTTAACTACTTTCTCTAACAAAAAGAGGGAAGTCTGCATATGAAGGGCACTGCTATATTCTAGGGGCCAGTGTTTGCATGCCCCTTGTGCTTTTAAATGCCTAGAATACTAGCACTTATGCATGGAAACAATGGAGGCCTCAGGTGGCACTCTTCTCCCCCCCCCCCCCCCATTCCTTCTTCCGTCCCCTTCCCTAAGTTTACTTCTTTTCCCTTGTTTTAAAAAGTGGCGGCAGTAGCAGCGATTCCCATACGCTACCCTGCAGCTGGCACCGGCCTTTTCCCTTCACTGTGGTCCGCCTCTCTGATGTAACTTCCTGTTTCTTCAGAGGCGGGCCATGGTAGAGAAGAGGCCGGTGCCAGTGGCAGGGCAACGCATGGAAATTGCTGCCGCCATCGCCACCTTTTAGAAAATGGGAAAAGAAGATAAACTCAGGGAAGGGGGTGAAGGAAGGAAGGAAGGAGATGCCAGACCATGGCCAGGAAGGGGGGTGGCATCTTGCCTAGGGATGCCCCTGCCTGGAAGTGGTCACTTACTCACGAAAGTGCCAGCAGGGTGCCTAAGAGCTATTCTGCAAATACTTGTAGCATGTATTTGCAAGGTGGGCATACACGTGGGGTGTCATGAATGGGGCATGGGCAAGCTCCCAGTTATGCAGGTAACTTATAGAATACTGTAAGGTACTTGCATCCCTGCTCCATTTATGCACTCGCTCTTAGGTCAGCTCTATGAATGACGTAACTACAGGCTCATAAAATGTTAGACGATCTATAACGGAATCCTGGTCGTCACGTGCCATTATAAAAGAGGCTTTCACTGTGCACCAGTGGGGTGCCTAAATGGAGGCACCAAGTTGTAGAATTGCCCCAATAGACACTATTCTAAAGTCCACCAGTGTCTGAGCAAGCCCACACATAGGACAGAATTCAGTAAATGATGCCCAAAGTTAAGAACTAGGAAGATCTGTGCCGAGATAGTATTCTGTAAAGGACGCTCTACACAAAGCACCCTCTGCAGAATACTAGCTTAAAGTGGATCTCGTGCCTAACTTTGGGTCTGAAACTTATGCCTGCTGAAACCTCATGGAAATTCTGGCACACAACTAATGACAGTTGGACATGTAAAATGAACCTATTTTTATAGCATTGTGGCTACTTTCTGGGAATGCACGTGACCCGCTCAGTCCCCCTTTTGAGTTGCATGTAAACCCAAATGAGTGCCAATTAACACCAATTATTGATTGTAAACAGCTCATTAACTAATTATGCACAGATCTGCTTTGGGCAACCTATATAGAATCTGGGGGATAATGTATAGACAAGCTTTCTGCATTACTACAACTAAAGATCAACAATTAGGAGAAGACCAAGTTAACACCATGGTATCCAAGATCTTCAGATCATTATGGAAATTAAAAAGAATTGGATCCTTTTTCCTATCCAATTTCTTCCCGAACAACTGTGCAAGCATTGGTCTTACCACAACTGGTCTACTGCAATGCTTATTACCTAGGGAATAAAGAATCTTTAATAAAAAATAAAAAAAAAGACACAGCTGCAAGACTTGTGTTGAGAACTTCAAAAATTTGACAGAGCTTCTCCCTACTTTCTAAACTACACTGGCTTCCAATCAAAGCTAGAATAATCTTCAAAACCTGCACATTTATTTACAAAATAATACATGGTTTGGGATACATGTTGGATTTAATTGATTTACCAGCTCGAAATACATCTGTAAAATCCAGAAAATACCTATACTTCATATCCTAACTATAAAAACATTGATTTCAAGTCTATATTATGCAAACATAGGCACTAAATGGTGAAATGATTTACCAGTTAAATTTAAATGAATCTCTAACTATTTAATATTCTGAAGACTTTTCTCTTTGAAAAATTCCTGAAATAAGTATGTATTCATTGAATTGTCGTATTTCTGTAAAAGCCTATGTACTCTAGCTAAGTTGCTCTAACAGATCGATCTTTACATCAGTATTTGTATCATTTACTTAAATGTTGCAAGCCACACAGAGCTGAATAACTGGTATTCGGATTATGTGGGACATAAGAACCAAAACAAATAAAATAAAGCATTCCCCCAAGGGTGCCACTTTAGTCCTTCATGACTACCTGGAGTACATATAGAACCTATACAAAAATTTGAAATGGATCTCTCAGCAGAGGACGTTTTGAACAATTCAGACACATTTCCTGTTAGTAGGGTTAAGTTGGTCAAAGTAGGGGGGAGGGTTAGGGGGAGGGGGTTTGTGAGGTTGGGTAGGAAGTTGATTTGGATATTGGCTGGAGGGGGGGTTAGGGCTGGAGGGGGTTTGTCACACAAAACAAAAAGTTGTCACTTTGTATGCATTTATGAGCATTACAAATTAATGTGTTGCATTGGGGGTGCTATTTATGCTGTGGGGGGGTCTTTACTCTGTACCCTGATTTGTTTGCTTCTTTGTTTTCAATGCTCAATAAAGACTTCACTTAAATTAAAAAAAAAGTGTTACTGAAAACTTATTTCTTCAAGCAAGCTTTTAGCTGTAGCCCGGTGGGTGGAGAGATTGTAATGCCTTGTCACGGTTGTGCCCTGGTTTCAGGCTCTCAGTCATCTCGCCCCCTGGTGGCCACGCCTGGTGGCTGCATTGGATTGTCTGTGTGCTGTTTCCCGTTCCAGACTTCAGCCTAGTCCAGTCCGGATCTTCCGGCCTGCCAGACTTGCTTGTCTTGTTTGAGCCTGCACAGCACCCGTAGCTGCCTGATGATTGCTGCAGCTGAATCTCAGCTGCTGCTGGGCTTATTAGCCATTTGGAAACTCTCTGCTTTACCTTTGCATCGCCTAAGGCCCTGGTTTGTTGGTGCTTATTGCTCTTCTGCCTAGCTTGGTTTTTATTCTAGTTCCTTGTCTGATGCTAGTTAGTCTCTGTGTAGTTTAGCTTAGGGTTTGTGTTTGTTTCCTAGACTTGTTCCTTGTTTGTCTTTTGTGTTTAGTGTTTGTTTGTTTGTGTTTCTTGTTCAGTGGCTGCCTGGCAGCTTTCAGTTCTGTCTCGTGTTTGTCAGTGTTTGTTCCCTGTTTTAGTGGCTGCTTGCAGCTTCCAGTTCCTACCCTGTCCTGTAAGTCCTGTCGGCCGCCTGCAGCCAGGGGCTCAACTCCTGGGGAAGGGCGGCTAGTGCAGGTGAAGTCTTGCTGTTCCTATCTGAGTTCTTTCTGGTTCCTGGTGTGGGGTGGTTTGCCTGCCACTGCTGCTCCTCGGCAGTGGCCCAAGGGCTCACTAACCTAGTTCCTGCAATACGCAAAGACTGAATGTTGATCTTGTGTGCTTGTAGTCAGTGGCGTAGCCAGACAGCCAATTTTGGGTGGGCCTGAGCTCAAACTGAGTGGCCACAAAACTTTCTGTCAGCCACAACCCTTCCCCCCCCCCCCCCCCCCCCCCCCCCCCCCCCCCCACTCTCCACCTCTTCCCCAGCACCTCCCAACTCAAAATATAAATACTTTAGTTAATGAGGATCCCAAAGGTCTGTCAGCTGAAGACTTCCTCTGAAGGTGGCCAGAACTTCATTTTACCAAGTTTGGCAGATAGCAGAAACATCCATGAGCCACCGATGCCAGCACCTCATGCATGCTTACTGATGGTGGCTCGAGGATACTGTCACCAATTGCAGAGTTTGGTAGAAAAGAATTGTGGCCATCTTTGGAGGAGGTCCTCAGCTGGTGATGCTTGCGGATCCTCACCAACTACAGCACGGCTCAGGACTGGTGTTAGACATGCAAGGGTCCAGGTCAGAAAATAAAGGCGGGGCCACTTGGATCCTCTCTCCTTCCTGCCTCCCCTCTGATCTCCCCACCTGCCAGGACTATCTCATCAATACACCCTCACCAAATACAGAACAAGGGATCACAAATTAGAAATCAAAATATGTAGACAAAAATTGAACTGGGAACCCTAAGAAGTTAAACAGCATGTACTGTAACACTGGAGAAATAAAAAGGGAAATGCATTTCCTTTTCTACTGAACACAGTACAAAGACATCCGCTATGTACATTTCCCAAAGCTAACATATTTCAGTTAATAAATTAAAAATAAAATGCTTGTGTCTACCTTTGTTTTCTGGACATTTTTTTCCATCATGTTGGTTCCAGTTTCTCTTTTCTGCTTTCCTTTCTGCCCTCTGCTAATTCTCCTTCAAGCGGTTGCTGTCCATTTGTCTTTTCTGCTCTCTCCTGTCTTGTTCTATTCCCTAAATACACCTGCCTCTGATATATTGGTATTTCCTTTTTAGCTCTTTCCTCTCTTTTTTTTTTCTTTACTGCCTCTCTCACCCTCATCCTTCTTTATACTTTTCAGCTACCTATCATATTCTATCTCCTACGCTCACCCATTAGCTCTCCCATCTCACTCCTTCCCAGCCTTCCATTCCATTTCATCTTTAATCTACTCCCCATTAACATATTCCTACCCCTTATAATCACTATCCTCCTTCCATTCATTCCCCCACCTCTCCCACATGGTTCCACCGTTCTCAGCATCTTCCTCCCTCTAACCTTCTAGCTCAGCATCTGCTTCCTCTTTCTCTCCTCCCCACCCTCGTAGCCTAATATCTTCCACTCTACCCCTCAGCATCTTCCTATGCCTTTTCTCTTCCTTCCCCCACCTCCTTCTCCCAAGGTCCAGCACTTCTCCCTCTCTTCCCTCCCTTCCATTACCAAGCATCTCTCCTTCAATCCCCTTTACCCCTGGACCCAACATTTGCCTCTTTCTCCCCTCCCCTTCCTGTGCATCTCTCCCATTGTCCACTATTTCTCACTCTCTCTTGCACTCTGGATCCAACATCCCCCCCCCCCCCATGCATCACTCCCTCTGTCCCCTCCACTGCTAAGTCCAACAGCTCTCCTACCTTCTCTCCTCCCTCACTTCCATTGTCCACCATCTCTCTCTCACTTTGTCTTTCTACCCCTCTCCCTTGCACCCTAAGTCCACTCCAACCTCTCTTTCCCCTCATGCAGTATCTCTCCCTCTTACCCCTCCACTGCCATATACAACAACTTTCTCTCTCTCTCCCCTATATCCCTCGTGCAGCATCTTTCCTTCTCTCGCCCATGCATCGTCCCCCTCTCTCCCCCTGTGCAGTACGTTTCCCTCTCTTGCCCCTCTCTCCCCCCGTGCAGTATGTATCCCTCTCTTGCCCCTCTCCCTCCCATGCAATACGTCTCCCTCTCCCCCCTCGTGCAGTACGTCTCCCTCTCTTGCCCCTCTACCCCGTGCACTGTCTCCCTCTCTTGCCCCTCTCCTCCCCATGCAGTACGCCTTCCTCTCTTGCCCCTCTCCCCCCCCCATTGCAGTGTCTCCATCTATGAAGTATCTCTTGCTCCTCTGCCCCCCTTTGCAGCATCTCTCCCTCCCTCCCTTTCCTAACATCCCTGGTCTGGATCTCCCGCTGTCTACATTAACAAGCTTCTCTCCTCAAAAGGGCAGTGGCAAGAATTCCTACGTGCTGCCAGTTGCTAACCCTGAAGCCTTCTTTCAGCTGCATGGATTGGAAGTTGCATCGGGGAGGGGGGGGGCGGACATGGCAGAGAGAAGGCTTCCAGGTCAGCCACAGGCAGCGTGTAGGAATCGCTGCCGCTGCACTTTTGAAAAACTCATTAAAAGAAGGGGAGAGCGAAATGCAGGACCGCAGGCGCCCAGTTTGCTTCTCCCATGCCGGCTGTCAGATGTGCACTGCTGCTGGAAGGGCCTCACCTCAACTGGGTGGGCCCAGGCTCACCTGTGAGTATGCCCCTGCTTGTAGTAGATCTGTCCTATTGATATATGGAGTTCATTTTCTTTCTTGCATTTTGTTTTATATTGTAAACCTCTCGGGTCCAGTATGAGTGAGATACCAAGTTTCTAAATAAATATAAATATAAACTTATTGCGCATTAATTAGCTAACAAACAGTTAACATGGAACCACTTACTGCCTCCTAAATAGGAAGCACTAAGTGCTTCCAAATTGACTGCTGGCAGGTACTATACGCTAATGCTAACTAGTTACATGACCCCCGGCTCAGTCTGCTGCCCCTCACTACCTCTCTACCCTCATCTCCTCTTACGTTCCCGCCTGAAACCGACGTTCACAGGACAAATCCCTCCTCTCAGTACCCTTCTCCACCACCGCCAACTCCAGGCTCCGCTCGTTCTGCCTCGCCTCACCCTATGCTTGAAACAACTTTCCCGAGTCCTTACGCCAAGCCCCCTCCCTACCCATCTGCAAGTCTTTGCTTAAAGCCCACCTCTTCAATGCTGCGTTCGGCACCTAACTCTTCCTCTCAGGAATTCCAGACTGCCCCAATTTGTCTGCCCCTATCGGTCTGACTGTTCACGTGTCCTTTAGATTGTAAGCTCTTTGAGCAGGGATTGTCCTTCTATGTTAAATTGTACAGCGCTGCGTAACCCTAGTAGCGCTTTAGAAATGTTAAGTAGTGGTAGTAAGTAGTAGTAGTAGTAATGGGAACATTAACGCAGGACCTAAATAGGAAAATACTGGGTACACTTCCACTAGGTGCCATGTAAAATTGCACCTAATATGCAGTAAAGTCCCGTGTTAAGCTGCTACAACTGCAAATTTTACTGTAGCTTAGTAAAATGGCCCCTTAGTCTCCCGACTCCTAAATATCTTACTTTCCATACCGAGGATGAATTCCATGTTCCCTCTATTAAGAGCTACACAGAACCAGAGCATGCAATCCAAAAGTCTTCCTTACCACTGTTAGCACATTGCTCTTAAACAGCAGTTAGGGAAAAGGCTGAAGCTTGGGGGACTGACCTCTCCTGTACAGCTGAACTGGATAAACTCCACTGTTACATTCTTGGTATTCTCCAGATCTCAGGTCAATACTGAATTTCGAGAGCCAGAATACAAATTTTTACTTCAAGTGCATATGCCACCCTGGAGGACCTACAAGGCCCTCCTGGCGACAGATGGGGGATGTCTTAAGTCATGCTCCTGGGACAACCCTAGGTCATGTTTGGAGGCACCTGGTGGGGTTTCCACAAAGTTTGGGTTATGATGCACTGACTCTCCATCTTTTAAGTCTACATTTTAGAAGTAGATATCTATGCACCAACTCTCTGAACGGAAAGGAATTATTCTTAGCTAAAGCAACCTTGCTTGTGAAGTGAGCAATTTGGCTCCTGTGAAGGAGTACCCATGCACCTAGTTTGTCACAAATGGCATGACTTGATGTTTACTTTACTTCTTTTTGAAAAAAGGGGAGTGGGGGGTGTGATTCTTCCTGGTGGACTACATTTCAATCCATCTGGGAAACCATTTTGGAATATTCTTATCCATAGCCAGCATAAATTCTGAACAAATAATTGTTGGGTGGTTGCACCATTGGGTAAGTAGGGAGGGGTGGTTAGGTAGGAGAGAGGGGGAATGGGGGATTGGGAGGGGTTTAAGAGGGTTTTTGTAGACATATGTAAGAGGATAGATTTAAAGAAAATGTTTTTGTGAGTTCTCACAGTAGCCTCAATCTAGGCTGTATACTATTGATTTTATTCAGGATCGAAGGTTGTTTGTGCCTGAGGTGGAGGAGGGCAGAGGTACAAATAAAACATACTGGCCCTAGCTTCTCTTTCAACGTCCTACCTGCTAGTTTACCCTGCATTGTGGTTCCTTTATTTGATACTAGTAAAAGAGGCCCGTTTCTGAGCAAATGAAATGGGCGCTGGCAAGGTTTTCGTCGCCAACACCCCCCCCCCCCGGCCAACCCCTTCGTTGTTCTGAGATTGCTCCGCCCCCAACGTCATGACGTTTGATGCGAGGCCGGGGCCCGGAGCGATTTCCCACCCTCCCGCCTCCCTCCCTGCCAACCCCTTCGTTGTTCTGCCATTGCTCCGCCCTCGAGGGCGGGGCCCGGAGCGATTTTGGTGGCTTCACCACCACGAACCTTCGAACCTTTTTGAAGGAAGTCAGGGCTTGGCTTCACTGACATCAGTGTCCTCAGAACGTTGAGGGTGAGTTTTATTATAGTAGATACTTTCACTTAGTACATCAGCAAAATATATCCTTGAAGTGTCGTAGAATCAATACTAGCATTAAAAGTTAAATGTGTAAGCCTGAAATCTTTTGGTGGCCCTCAAAGCTCTCTGATGTCCACTTTACGACCCTTTGCATGAAAAAGGTTGGAGACCACTACTATAAAGGAACACAGGTGTCTACTTTCCTGTCTACAATATTAACCTAACTAGGTACATATGTGCTTAAGTACAGTCATAGAGCTGGTGAGTTAGAACCTAAGTAATTTACAGTATTCTATTAGTTAGTTATTCATGTAATTCTGAACCTGGCCCAAGCACCACATACGGTCCCCCCCCCCCTTGAAAATCTGTGCTATGTAAGCGGTTATTTACAGAAAGCACTCAGGCAGGGGTTTGGCAGCTATACGTGTACATGTATATATTAATATATACCTGCCATTATTCTAAACATTTACGAGATAACGGGTGCATTAAATTTAACACCTATATTATGGAACTGCCCCCTAAGCGTCAACATGTTTCTAACCCCCCATAATATTTAATTTACAAAAAATAACTTGTTTTCTTTGAGTGTCCCTCTCATCATGTCTTTGCCTTTGAGATTTTCATTCTATGGAAAATGCTCCTTTGTGGCATTTTATTGAACCCTGCTAAGTATTTCAATGTTTGCCTCTTATCTCCTCTTTCAGCAGTAGGGTAACATCAGTGTCCAGCACCTGAGGACCAGTGTTTACATTTTGCACCTGCCCAACTCACACTATATCCCAAAGGTCCCCTGCTCCTTTTTGGTTTTGATCTTCCAGTCCCTCCTCCAGTACCCCCTCAGGTTGGCACCCAGGGCCCTCTCCTGACCTCTCCTCGGTACCTTCAGTGGTCTGGGACGCTCTCCATCAGTACCCATTACCTGGTCTGCTTTCAATTTCAATAGTGCCGGTACCTCCTCAAGCAATGCTAATGCATTCATCCCTATGCCTTGTGTCTTTGTCTTTCATGTTAAGTCCCTTTGAGTCTATACTTCTGTTTGTATTTGCTTAGATTCCTCCTTTCTTCCAGGGACAGCAGAATACCTTTTTCCTTGAGACAGCCAGGACAATTTCTTCTGATCCTCCGGGTCACTAAACTCATTATCCTATTTCTTTTCTCCCATCCTCCATTCAGTTTTTCTGTTTTCTCTTACAGTAACAAAGATTGTTGCCCCTTGGCTTTATTCCTTGTTTCAAGCTTTTGCCTAACATCTTTCCCCATTGTAACCCCAGTACTCTGTATGTTTCATGCTATGCTGTACTAATATATTTTATATTATATGATTTACACAGCTTTGGGTTGACTTGTCGGGGAATAAAGCGTTCAATACCCCTAAGAATGCAACAGAATCCTATGAGTTACATAGGAGATCCTATGAGTTACAGTAGATACTTTCCTATCCCTGGAGGGCTTTATAGGGGTATCCCCTGTATCTTACCTTTGGTTAGGCCTGAGGCCTGGGAAGGCCGTGAATCATCTTTTTTTGAACAATACAATCACGGATTCTGCACAACTTCCTGGAAGTACTGTGCTAGCTGACATCATCCAAGGACACGTGGTCCACCTGCACTGGCCCTCATGTGAAGCTGTGGAGGAGAGAGTTTCACGGAAATACAAAGTAATGTGGTAGCCACGTTAGTCCACTTTTAAAAGGTAATAACTAAAAATAAAACAAAATATAGAAAAGAAAATGATACCTTTCTTATTGGACTAACTTAATACATCTTTTGATTAGCTATCGAAGGTAACAGATCAGAAGAGTTACCTTTGAAATCCGATTAAAAAGTGTATTTAGTCCAATAAAAAAGGTATCATCTTATTTTCTTTTCTCTGTTTTGTTTTATTTCTATTTATTAACAGAAACACCGGAATGAGGTAATCCTCATTAGCTACCTCGTTAGCGAGGTATCCTGTACCAGTCCTGATAAGGGACCAACTGCGGAGCTTGTTACTTGTGACTGTATATCAGCTGCTAGACAGATGGCTACAGTATCTGATTTGTCCAGAATAGTCACCTGTGAACCACTGGGGCACAGCCAACACCAGGCTTGGTAGACAGTTTGGACCAGAAGAGAAGACCTGGTGGCATACGCATCTCTCTTAGGAGAGGGACCGACTTGTAAATCACCTATAACCTGTATGTTTCTGTACAATGTGTAGTACAAGGAAGAATCCAAGAGATGACGACTGAGAATCCAGCTACCTGTGCCGTGCAGGGACGTGTCAGAGTATACCCAGTACTAACCAGAGAGTTCACCTTGTACAGTGAGAGCCCTGAAGAGGAACCAATTTAAATCACCTGACGCTGAAGCTGCAGACCTCTAAGGGTGAGAGAACAGGATTTCTTGTATAGTTCAGGAGCTCTAGTCACCTACTTGTCTTTAGCTTGATAAGGATTGGTTATTCTCAACCACATAGTCTATAGCAGAGTTGTCCAACTTTTTTCTATCAGGGGCCATATTTTGTAACATTCAGAGGGCCAAAACACACATGTGCACTCACAGTCTCTGAGAATCACATATGTGCTTCCCCTGCTTTCACCCATCCTCTCTCTCTCATAGGGGAAGTAAAAGGGACTTGATATACCGTGATATAGGTGAAGTCACACTTCTTGCAGACAAGTCCAGAGTACTGTATTTGAATCTACAGCTTACAATTTAAACTTGCATCTAGGGCAATGAAGAGTGATGTGACTGCCTAAGACCACAAGGAACCACAGTGGGATGTGACCCTGGCTTTCCTTGGTCTCAGTGAACTGCTCTAACCATTAAGCTACTCCTCCACTCTGCAAACAGCGTTAGCCCATGTCGCCCTACACTTTTCCATCACTGAGCTTCTAGTCCACTCTAGCAGGATGGGTAAGAAAAAAAATGCAGTTTCCAGCCTGATTCAGTCTATGACCTATTTGCTGAGACAGCTAGCGTGGATGAGATGAGGACACCTGTCCACTGGAAACAGACCACCATGTCACTTTAGAATTTCCAATTTGTTCACCTCATTCTCTCCAATGACGGACATCACTGGAGTAAAGTGTAAGTTGCCAAGATGGATCAAAAGTTTCAGTGTACATTTACTAAATCAGTAGATTCTCAGCATACACGTTTATGTTCAAAAGACTCTTTGAAGCAGGGAAAGGGATAACAGGGGCATTTTATGTACCCCTTATAATCCGGCCTCCCAACCCCCCCCCCCTCACCATTGCATGCATAGACTTGTAGTTTTAAGTGTCCTGAGAAAAACAAACAGGTCTACACGCTCATGAATGTAGCAGTGTAACACTAGGACTGGATCCTTAAAAAAACGGAGCTTGCAGCCATCTAGCTCTCTGCATTAGGCAGAGGTTTGTCCCTGGCAGTGGGCTTTGCTCCCCCCTGATTACATAATTTCTCTCTCTCTCTCTCTCTCTCTCGGGGGTTCCACCAATGGATGCCACACCACCCAGAATCCAAGAAGCAACACTGCCCAGCTGTTGGCTTGGTGCCATCTGCAGCTGCCTGTGGATTGCAAAAGCTGCCACGGAGATGAGATTCACACTCTCCATTTTTCTTCCCCCCCCCCCCCCCCAGACCATCAATGCGTTTACAGAAACGCAGTTCACAACACCACAATGTACATATGAATTATACATGCAAGTAGAGCTTCTGAATCAGAACGGCACCAGGGTTCTGTACGCCTGCGCTTGCCAGTCATAACAGAGGGAAAATTCAAAACTTTGGCAAAGCAAGGCAAGAAAAGATGAGTGTTTTAAAAGGTGACCAAGTGAAATGCAGGAAATGTTAAAGCAAAATGCAACCTTAAGTCTTGAAACCTTCAAGCATTACATTTCCACATCCTGAGCTATTATATCCTGATCCTCCATCATTACTCTATGTAGTGAGGTAAAGGCTGAGACTGGAAGGGTTGTAAGCCCTAAATTCTACCCCAGCCTATGTTCCTGCTTCAGTTGCTGGGGTGAGTGGCGACTCCTGCAGGAAGAGCTGAATCTGGAGACTCAAGACTTGTCTGCTCAAAACCGTTTCTTCCAGGTGGCAAGGTGTATGGGGGAGGGGGGTGCACTGCCACTGCCTACATCAATCTTTCCAAATCAAGAGGAACTCCCCCCTCTCACTCCCCCTTCACTGAAAGATGCACTTTGTTCTGGCTGGGACTGTATGCTTTGTGATTGAACAGGTAGTTTTGATCAAGAGTCCAAAATTCCAGCTGTACCATCATACCCCAGCCAGCCTCACACACTACTTGTGTCACTGCTGTGTCTTCAGTAATATAAGGTAGCTTTTGTCAAACTCAACTGCCCCCCCCCCCCCCTCACTCACTATTTTTCACATTTTCAGACCTGTATCCCACTGTTTTTAGAGCGAACTTCTAGCAGTCAGAGCAGTGCTGCAGAACACTGAAATCTTTAACAGGTTGTGCTACCCGTTATAGTAGGTCCGACAATAAAACCCTTGTAGTGCATCAAGCCGAGGACCACACAGGTTCCGTCTTCAGCTGTGGCTCTTAACATTTAAAGAAGGGAGCTGGGTGGTCTCCAGAGCTCATGATATATTGCAACATTTTTTTTGTTGGCATAGCAGCCAACTTCACAAGCCACCTGGTGCTGCTAAACTGAACACAAATGGCTTTTCCCTGGACACAATGTAACTCAGTACTACTGGGGGGTGTTTAAGTACCGGATGCACCCCGCCCCCAGGTCTATAAGAAAAAGAAGAAAAACTGTAAAAATGCACCTGGCTCCCAAACTCTACTTTAGTCTATTGATTCAACTTGTTTCACATTCCAGAAAAGTTCCCTTTTTTTTTTTTTTTAATGCAACAGCAACAACACTTCCCCGTGCCACCTTTATGCTCAGTATGGAACTCTTGCCCGTGCAGAAACGTAATGTGCGCTGCAGCCAGGCGCAGCACCCGCAGGCGCCCTTGCAAAGAGCGGAAAGAGTTAATAAATAAATGAGCCCAAATCACCTGGGATTCATTCATTCGATATTCCACAGACAGCGCCCCTCCCCCCTTTCTTTTTATTAGTGTCCCCCCACGCCAGCCTCGGGGTTCCGTGTCCCCCGCTCGCTCAGTCGTTGCACCCTTCGCCTCTAGGCTGACTGTGCTGCCAACTGGCTGCAGCGGGTCGCCAGGGACAAACTGCAAGGAAAAGCTGGCAGCCACTCCTGCCAGGCAACGGTTTGCAGAAGTTTCACAGAAAAGCGTTCTCATTCACACCCCCCACCCCTTCAAAAACAGCATCTGCTACCCCCGTTTCCTCTCTCTCTTACCAGTTCGTGGACGATTTGATGTTCAGAATATCCTCCTTGGCCGTCAGCAAAGACAAATTGTATTTCTCCAGATTGACGGCGCTCATGGTTCCCTGTGAAGTTTGCTTGCTTACAGCTGACATCGGTGAGTGAATATCACCCTCACCCCTTCTCTCTTGAGTCCGGTCGCCCTCTCTTCTTTTCCTGCCGCAAACTCCCTCTAGTTACAGCAAAAGTTTTTCCCTGCAAACCTTGGCCAATAGGCTCCTCCCTTTCTGCAGCCTTAAACAAACCGTGCAGAGACCTCAGGAAGAAGGGGAGGGGTGGGGGGCAGGAAGAGTATGTGAGTGCCTGCCTGAGCCTGAAAGGGTGGAGGGGTGGAAGCGAGTGAACCCTGAAGGAAAGGTAGAATGCTTTCGTCTCTTGAGGTTACTGCCTTGGCATTTTCCCATTTCTGCAGTTCTGTGCCAAGCTACTTAGGCAGGTTTCACTGTTCGCACCAGCTGCTCACCCGTTCACAGAGGACCTGCGTTATCCCATGAATATGGCTAGCCCCAGTTCTACTACTACTACTTAACATTTCTAAAGCGCTACTAGGGTTACGCAGCGCTGTACAGGTGGAAATGGATATAGATTTATTATTTTTGTTCTGGAATCCAATGCAACCGTTACCAAAAAAGTAATTAAAGGAACTTGGCTAGTGGACTTATAAGGCTTTTAACATTTTTATCCAGTGTAAATGGATATGGCTATATGTTTCATATGAATGCTGATTTTTTTTTTTTTTTAAGCAATAAGCAAACAAAAAAAAATAGAACATGTAATATAAACAAACTTGACATACCATCTTCTGGTTCAATCCAAAGCAGATTACATATTATGTATAAGTATTATTTTGTACATGGGGCAATGGAGAGTTAGTGACTAACTCACAGTTCCAGGGACATAGGAGCCAACTTTTCAGAATTATTGGGGGTGCTAAGCCCAATGTAAATAACTCCTCCCTGGACACATACAAGGAATTTTCTCAATATTGGAGGTGCTCAAGCACTCGGTTCCTATACCAGGGAGCTGCAGAGGAAATCAAACCCAGTTCCCCTGGTTCTTAAGTTGATGCACTAACTAGGCTACTCTTCCACTCCACTGAGGCACTTTTACTAAGCTGTGCAGCCAGCTCTACAATGAAGGACTTCTCTTCTAAGGATCAGGACCTTAAATCTTCATTGCCTGTGGTACTATCTCCTCCTGCTGTACTCAACCACCAGTCTCTTACTTCTGTAGACTCTCAATTAATGCCTCTCAACCCCAAACCAGTCATGGGACTTCCTTCATGGTCTGCTTTCCAGTCACAGTCTGTATTGTCACTGACTAAAACTATTTCCTCTGCGAGAACCACTTTTTGCTCTTTAGATCTGTTTCCTTCATTTTGGCTTAAAATCCCAAAGCGTCAACTGCTAACAATTATTCTTTCCCTAGTTAATGCTAGCCTGTCATCTGGTCAGATTCCTAGTTTTTGGAAACTGGCTGTATAACCCATGCTTGTTTCTCAAGTCCTTGGAAACTACCAACCTGTGTCAAATTTATGCTTTCTGTCCAAGGGCCCTGTTTACTAAGTCACGCTAGAGGTGTTTTTTAGCATGCGCTAACTTGACCTTCTCTTCTCATGTATTCCTATGGGCATCTACATGTTTAGCGCATGCTAATTTTTAGCAGGCGCTAAAAACGCTAGTGTACCTTAGTAAACAGGGCCCTGAGATTCTAGAAATGGTGGTTTGTCTACAGTTATCCTCATTTTCAGATAAATCTCTAGATCTCCATCCTAGAAAATCTGGTTTCAGCGCCAACCATAGTACTGAAACTGTTTTGACAGCTGTTCTGTCTGAAATATATTTTCACTTGGATAAGCATAAAGTAGTACTAGCTGTTTCTTTAGATCTCTCTGCTGCATTGGATCTGGTTGGTCATGATTTACTGCTCAAACACCTTTCCTTCCTTTGCATTTCTGGAGTAATTTTTGCCTGGTTTCAATCTTCTCTCTGGCCGATCCTATAAGGTCATAACTTCTACTTCCTCTGCTTCTCCACGCTCACATGTGGTGTCCCAAAGGATCAATATCTCCTTTTCAATGTGTACCTAAGCCCTCTTGCTTCTTTAATACATTAAACTAGTATTTCTTTCCATTTTTGTACTGAAGACATCCTTTTACTTTATCCCACAAGCTCCACCAATCCTTCTCTTGGCCTACTGCAAAACTATCTGAATTTGGTCTCTCCATGGCTTTTAGATCAAAAATTGGTTCTCAACAAACAAAAGACTGAGGCCTGTTGGTTCTCTGGTGGTTCGACTGCTCCTAGTTCTCTGTCTCTTTGGCACATTCATCTCACCTGTTAATTCCTTTTGGTATTTTTGGAGTCACTTGACCTTCTCTTCTCATGTATCATACCTATCCAAAACTAGCTTTTTTTGTGCTTCAACAATTATGCACTATACCCCGTTATTTCGACCAGAATACCTTCCACTCCTTGGACCTATCCCTCCTAGTCTCAAGACTAGATTACTGCAATATTATGTACCTTGGCTGTTCTCATACACACGTTAAGAAGCGCCAGACAATTCAGAATATAGCTGTTTAATTTGTCATTCTAAAAAATATGATTGTTACTTCTCTCTTGCAAAAATGTAATTGGTTACCTCTCGAACAGCAAATTTTATTCTTACACTGGCTTTTAGGGCCTTTAAAGCTGGAACTCCTAACTATCTGGCATCTCTGACCATTCCCTATCCTCCTGTACATTTACTTTGCTCCAGGTCCTAAATCTGCCCAATGTAGCTTCCTCATCCCAGAAGGCCCTGCAAGCTCTACTATTACCCGTGGCCAAATACCTCAAGCCTGCAGGTCACCTCTGAGCTCAGAGACAATTAAATTAACCTTGCCTCCAAAGTCCTAGACCATGGAAGGGAAAGAAAACTAAAAGGATTTTAAGACCCAGTAACCAAACCGATGGTAAGTACAAGTTACTAGTTGTTTGTTTAAATCCAATTTGGGGTATGGAAAAAATGTTAACACATTAGGTTCTTTTGCAACATAAAAATACATTTATACATAAACTGATAGCATAATTTTCTTCTTACAGATGCAGCAGTAGAACAACAGTGAAACCAACAGACAAGTATTAACCAAAGTATCTTATCTTATCTGTTCTCTCTCAATCTATAAATTTCCTTTATATTGTGTGTCTCAAGAATCAATTATTTTGAATTACTTTGTCTTTTAGGTGAGAACACCCAGATTCAGTCTCTACAACAGGTAAGTCAGATTAAACTGTGACCTTTCGGTGTCCTTTTGCATAGGAGTGAAGACTTATCTTTGGCCCTTCTTGGAGCTTCTTTGTTCTTCCCCCTTGTATGTTGGAGCTCAGGATCTTCTCTTTCAGTACAGGAACCTACTGCCTCATCCTTTAAATGAAATCAACAACAACAAAAAAAAAAACCTTCCTTCCTGACTAACAGCAAGAACAGCACTAGCTGGGATTCAGGGATAACTGTGGCTTGCTTGCTAAAAAAAATAAAGAATAATTGTATAGCCTTAAATAGTTTCTCTGTTCTTGTACTGAGTTCCCTAACTAAGGAAGGGCACTCTTCATTGGATCTTGCAGTCACACAGCTCTCAGCATATTTGTCTCTCCAGATTCATGCAATCTTCCACTCTAGTGCACCAGCATGTGAACACACAAACTGCAAGCCCACCCTTAAGCTTGGAGATCAGTTTTCCTAGTGGCTTAACTGGGATTAATCCACTTGCATAAACCTGCCTTACAGAACCTTGCATAGGGTCTCTCCACCACAGTCTTACTTGTAAAACTTTTAAATAGCACACAAACAAACAAACAAAAAAAAACAGTTTAGTTCTTTCTCTCTTGTTCAAATCACCTTCAGCACACTTCACCTGCAACCAGCCAGTGTTTCAGCACTAAACACTGGCAGAGAAATTCCCTTTCAGAGACTTAAACAGTACACACAAAAAAAACATCAGTTTTAGAACTCTTTCTCTGCTCAAATCCAACACTTTTCACTTTCAGCTCTCTTCACCTGTATTCAGGAATTTAAAGCTCACAGGAAAAAAATTACTTTCATACACTTTTCTGCCTAGAAATCCTGTCATGCACTCAGAGCTCTCTCATACACATCTTTTCTCTCCACTCTCTTCAACCCTCCCCCCACTTCCTGGCAAGCTGTTGCCAAGGGACACTGGGTCTCTGAATCACCAGCTGACCTCTGCTGGCCAATAAGGTGTCAGAACACAGGGTGTTTGTCTCATGGACACTAATTAACATTTTTTCACAATCTCCATTTTGGAAACCCCCCATAAAATTTCTTTACAATCAGATCAAAACATCCCACAATCATTGGTGCCATCAAACCACACATACAGTGCACCTTTCACATGTTTAAACACACATCTAAATACATTTACAGACTTTTCTCCAACACTCAGAGCATTGGGGCAAGTCGCAGACAGCGCAGCTCCATGCAGGAAGTCCAGAACTGCTTCTGGAGTCACAGCACTTAACCACCAACAAACTCTGGGAGCCCAGGTAAAAAAAAAAAAAAAAAAAAATATATATAACCCACCAGGTTATACCAACTTGAATTTACCCACCTTTCTTTTGGAATTCTCTCCCTCTGACTGGTAGGGCTGAATCATTTTTTAAACATTTTAAAATGGCATTGAAAACCTGGTTATACCAACAAACCTGAGGGGGGTTGTTGCTCACAGGGCTATCACTTTCTATCTTCCCTTTCCCCTCCCCTCCTTCCAGTTATGTCCTTCCCATTCCTGCTCTTCATAGTTTTTATTATTTATTTAGATTTTGCTCACACCTTTTTCAGTAGTAGCTCAAGGTGAGTTATATTCAGTGCTTTTTTTGTAGAAAAAAAGGTGCTGGTACTCATTATGGGCGGGGTCACCACATATGGCTCCACCCCTATGATAGCCACACCCACATTAACCACACCCCCTATACCAGCCATGGCGCATATAAACAGACATCATTGAAAATATTATAGTACTATAGGAGAAAAAAATAACGTGATTTTTTTCATTATAAATAATCTCTGTAAGTTCTTACAGCTCCAGTATACCCAGTGCAAAATAAGACAGCCAATGTAAATTCTCAAATTGGACATAATTACAAACACTAAAATGAAAGTAAAATGATTTTTTTCTACCTTTGTTGTCTGGTGACTGTTTTTCTTTCCATATTGGTCCCATTCTGTGATTCTGCTTTCTTTTCTTTTTGCTTAACTCTTCTGTGCCATTTGTCATTTTTGTCTCCTTTTTCTTTGCTTTCTTCAATATTTTTCAGGCTCTCTCTCTGTCCAGATTTAATTCATTCTTACTATCCATTCTTTAATGTCCTTCATCTACCTGTGGCTTTTCATCTTTTCCTCACCCTTGTTCTCCCCATGCCCCTTCCTCTTATTCTCCAGTCTTTCTCTATTCCCCTTTTCCATCCAGCAGCTCTGCTTTCTCTCCCCATCCTTCCAGTGTCTCCCCTATTTCTTTCTGCATTCTTCCATCCAGCATCTTCCCCCTCTCTCTCCCCATCCTTCCATCTGTTTTCCCTCTCTCTTTCCCCAATCCTTCCATCTGTTTTTCCCTCTCTCCCCAATCCTTCCATCTGTTTTTCCCTCTCTCTCCCCAATCCTTCCATCTGTTTTCCCTCTCTCTCCCCATCCTTCCATCTGTTTTCCCCTCTCTCCCCAATCCTTCCCTGTTTTCCCTCTCTCTATCCCCAATCCTTCCATCTGTTTTTCCCTCTCTCTCCCCAATCCTTCCCTGTTGTTTTCCCTCTTTCTCCCCAATCCTTCCATCTGTTTTTCCCTCTCTCTCCCCATCCTTCCATCTGTTTTTCCCTCTCTCTCCCCAATCCTTCCCTGTTGTTTTCCCTCTCTCTCCCCAATCCTTCCCTGTTGTTTTCCCTCTCTCTCCCCAATCCTTCCCTGTTGTTTTCCCTCTTTCTCCCCAATCCTTCCCTGTTGTTTTCCCTCTTTCTCTCTCTCTCCCCAATCTTTCCCTCTCTCTCTCTCTCTCCCCAATCCTTCCCTCTGTTGGTTTCCCTCTTTCTCTCTCTCCCCAATCCTTCCCTCTGTTGGTTTCTCTCTCCCAAATCCTTCCCTCTGTTGTTTTCCCTCTTTCCCCAATCCTTCCCTCTGTTGGTTTCCCTCTTTCTCTCTCTCTCCCCAATCCTTCCCTCTGTTGGTTTCTCTCTCCCAAATCCTTCCCTCTGTTGTTTTCCCTCTTTCCCCAATCCTTCCCTCTGTTGGTTTCCCTCTTTCTCTCTCTCTCCCCAATCCTTCCCTCTGTTGGTTTCCCTCTTTCTCTCTCTCCCCAATCCTTCCCTCTGTTGGATTCCCTCTCCCTGCCAAGTTTGGCGCGAAGACGCGACGCACGCGGCACCAGCCCCTATTTCCGGCCGCTGCTGCTTCTCCTGTTGTTGAGCAGCAGCGGCCGCTACACAAAGAAAAAGAAGATTAAAAAAAATTGAAACCTGGCTGAAACGCGGCACCCCGGCACTGTAGACAGCCATTAGGCATTGGCTGTTGCCCCGCAACCGCTCCTCCTCTTGCCTCTACGTCACTGCCCCTGGAGGAAGACCCCGGAGGAGCGCAGTGACGTAGAGGCAAGAGGAGGAGCGGCTGCAGGGCAACAGCCAATGCCTAATGGCTGTCTACAGTGCCGGGGTGCCGCGTTTCAGCCAGGTTTCAATTTTTTTAAAAATCTTTTTCTTCGTGTAGCGGCCGCTGCTGCTCAACAGGAGAAGCAGCAGCGGCCGGAAATGGGGGCTGGCACTGCGTGCGGGACATGGACTCACGGGGCGGGGGGAGCAAAAAAAAAAAGGTGCCGGTACGCCGTACCGTTGCGTACCGGCACAAAAAAAGCACTGGTTATATTTAGGTACTCTGGATATTTCTCCCTCCCAGGAGGGCTCACAGTCACAGTCTAAGTTTGTACCTGAGGCAATGGAGGGTTAAGTGACTTGCCCAAGATCACAAGGAGCAGCAGTGGGATTTTAACCGGCCACCTCTGGATTGCAAGACCGGTGTTCTAACCACTAGGCCACTCCTCCACTTAGTTTGTATATTTAATTCCTTGTTTGTGTGGTGTGAATGAGGTACATCTTTCCTGTCTAATAGAGTTCTTTCATACTTGTATTTCGTTTTGTTTCATTTTTTTGTACACAGGTCTGCCAGTTTGAGCGGTTTATTCAATTATAATAAATAATAAAGAGAGACCATGTGCTATGATTAGCGCATGGGTTTCTCCATGTGTTGAGGCTACTTTTAGCGTGGCTATAAAATGGCCACATTTCAATTTTTCCCAATAATGGCCAGGCGCTAATGTGTGAGCCCTTACCAACTCTCTAAATATGCGCTAATCGGCTGGCGTGTAACAATGTAGCTGCACTGATTAGCACTGGGCATGTCTACTCTCTGCCCCCAAACATGTCCTGGTGCTAAAAAGTGCAAAGCAATTTTGAGCGCCTAGAAAGAATGCACAGATGGCTGAACTACCGCCAGACACCTGAGCATGCCCCACAGAAGTGCATTTTGGCACATGGGAAGCATGCATTAGTGTTTACCGCTGCTTAGTAAAAGGATCCCTAAAAATGGTGAATAAAAACAATTGTTGCTTTAAGGACCAACATAAAAATCTTTGAAAATGTTTTTCTATTTCTAACAAATATATCTCTATATATGAGATATCATCTTGTATATATGTGTCTGCTGTGGATACTCTAGCTATCAAATCAATATCTATGCTCACAGCACTTGAAAAATAATTTCTAATTATGTACCTCATATCCAAAACAATTTTTTGCTTTCAATGACTCCTATATCAGTTGTCAAATTATCATATTGTCACAGTGTCCCCATAGACTGAACAGAACATATACACTAACCTGAAGTCCTGGTTTTCAAGCCACTGCACTAACCATTAAGCTACTCTTCCACTCAGTGGGGTTTAAGTAGGCCACAAATTTAGTCATAATCTAAGAGGCAGCCTCACCTACTATCAGAACCATATAGATTGTGTATTCTGACCTTGGGGGCCATCTGCCATAGTACCAGCTAAATGGGCCTATAGGCCCCTTTCAACACCACAAATTGCTTCATAATCCTTCATTTTCTCTGGTAACCCCACTGTGACAACAGTTAACAATCAAGGAACAATAAAAACCAATATCAAGAGTTCAAGAAGGAGGGGGCAGATGCTGTATGGCAAGGATCTGAAAGTGTCACTTCTCCCAGCCCTGTTCTTCTTCCACTCTCCTCCCACCCCGCATCCCTGTCAGTTCACCAATCCCTGCCACCCTTTCTGTGGCTTCCTTCATTTAAAACAAAACACCCCCGTGGCACAAATCATTCTCCTCTTGCCTTCCTGCACTTGCTCCCCAGTTTCCCCAGGCTCTCTGCCCCTATTCCTCCTTACAGACCACTGCTCCTTCACAGCAACCCCCCCCCCCCCCCCCCCCCCCAAAACACACACAAACATACACTGCATATTCTGGCTTCACCTATTCTCATTTCCCCTTGGCAGCTAGGACAGCTGCCCAGCCATCTCCCTCATTTATACACTGTTTAAAAAAAAAAAGAAAAAAATATATATATATTATATACAAAACTTGTTTTCAGCATAACTCTGTCAAAATTACCAATTTCAGTCAAATTTGGGATATACTGTATCATCCTGAATAAATATGCAATAAGCCTCCACTCACGCTGGCTACCTCACCTAAGCAATGTTGCCACCATCTAGTGATTATCATCATGATATGCGCAGGTGCCATTTTAAAAACGGGGGCCTGCCTTTGAGGTTGTGGTGGGGTTTGGTTTTTGGTGTTTTCACTCCCTTGGGCGTTGCCTCTGCTGATAGGTAGTGCTGCATTTTTTAGGTTTTTGGCAGTGGGCATGCCACTTTGAGGGGCTGTCGTAACACCTTGCGTTGTGATGGTGTCTACAGTGTTGGCTAGTTTGACTTCTTGACGATGGAGGCTGAACTAGTCCATCCATGGAGAGAGTTTGCAAGGTGGTGCAGAGGTCCTTCAGGGTGTTGACTGACTTTGTCCCTGAACAGATTCTCCCCTGAGCAAGGGGCATCAGCGAGGCACTTGTGTGTGTCCTCGCAAAGTCCTGAGGCCCTCAGTCATGCCATGCATCTCGTTGCTATGGGGATTCCGGCTGTGCAGATGGAGGTCTCGAATGCATTGAAGGCAGCTCTGATCAAATGTTTTCCACATTCTTCCATGTCCCGGAGAATGGGAGAGATGAAGGTTTTACTGTCCAATGCAGAGAGGACAGGATCTCCTAGGTTTTCTTCATGAAAATGTTATTGTAGAGGATAAATTGGAAGAGGTGAGCCTTGATTTTGGCATTCAGAATGGTTCCATGCTACACTTTTTTCCAGTGGTGTCCAGCGTTTAGTTCTTTTCCTGGAGCGTCATTGGCATAGGTTTTGGAGCTCTTAGCCTTTTTGAGGGCTGATTCCACAGTGATGGATTGGTGAGAGAGCTGCGGTTTGTTGAAGCCAAGACAGGCTAGGACTTGATTCTTGAGGTCAGGCCTCTTTGAGATGGCTGACCCAGAGAATTTTGTCTGCCAGATTTTCTCGTGGCAGTCCAAGAGTAGCTTGTGGACTGGCATCACCATCACAGATTTTGGCAAATCCAGGTATTTGAGGATGCCTAGTGCCTCACTGTGCTGGTCCAGGGTCTCAGTTGGCAAGAGTGAGAGGTTGGTGGATACCTTTTGAAGAAACCGGGTAAGTTAGGTCCTATGGAAGGGAGGCCTGTTGAGGTGCTGGGGGAGTCGGGTCCATGAGGATGCCTGATAAATCCTGGGGTGCTGTGGAGTGGAGGTCCTCCACATGAGGCTGTGGTCCAGGATGAGGGCTTTCTCTCCTGATCTGAGGGATAGTCCTCTGAGATGGATGATTGTGGGGGGTGGGGGGGGGGGGGGGCTTGTGGCTGCAGATGAATGATCCACATGGTTTGTGCATCCCAGGTGAATTTGTGGAGCTGTTGACAGTATGGAGAGCTGTGTAATTTGCTGGCTGAAGAGATCAAGAAGCTGTTGGTAAGGTAGCCATGGCTCCTTGGGTCCCAGAGTTCGGTCCAGTGGTTCCTGGTGGACCTAGTAGGGTTGGTTCCCAGGAGGCTCTGAGCTTGCAGTAGTGAGGTGATTTTTTTTTCTCTCTGTGAGGTCAGGAGGAGGAAGAGGCTGTTCTATAGTGTTTTCTGCACTCAGTGGACCTGGGTGGGCTCCAGGGAGCAGAAAGGGTTTGTCTCATCTTTCCTTTGCTGATTCGTGAACTGCTGGTCTGTTTTTTTTTTTTTTTGTTTGTTTTCTTTGCAGTGCAGGAAACCTCAGTGCTTTTCCTCTTTAAGGGGGTAGCGATATCTGCTCTGGAGGTCATGGAAGAGCACTGGGTGGTGTCCGATTGGGGCCATGCAGTCTCAGAATAGTCTGTTCTATAGGCTTGCTTGGGGACCAGTGCTGCAGCCCAAGTTGCAAAGAGAAATTCTATCCTGGTGCTGGAGTTGGGGCTGGTATTAGGGTAGCCGTGCATGCTGGGAGTTGGAGCCGGAGTCTGCACAGGAGCTGCGCTCTGCAGGCAGGGACCTGGAGTCAGTGCCTGTGCCAGAACTGTGCCTTGAAGGGTGGAAATAGGAGCCAGAGCTGATGCCGGCGCCGCCATGGATTGTCTTTGCTGTGGGCTTGGCAGATCTTC
Organism: Microcaecilia unicolor; assembly: GCF_901765095.1. NCBI lineage: Eukaryota > Metazoa > Chordata > Amphibia > Gymnophiona > Siphonopidae > Microcaecilia > Microcaecilia unicolor. Next base: position 447,294,860 of record NC_044032.1, read on the forward strand.
CCCCAGGTGAGCCTGGGTCGGCAGGGAGATGTTTGAGGAGGGTAGTTTCGCTGAGCTGGCCTCAGCCTCTGTTAGAGTTGGGGCGGGTAGCTGAGGAGGTATAGGGTTGCTCCTGGTCTTGGAAGAGAGTCAGAGCCGTTTTGCCTTTCTTCTTTGAGGATTTTTTGTGGGAGTTCCTTTGTTCTACAAGGAAATCCTTCAGCATATGTAGCCAGTGCTTGCGGGCTCTAGGAAACATCTGGAGGGACAGGAGGCAGGTAGTTATGATGTGAGCTGTGCCCAAGCATTGGACACACACATCGTATGCGTCTGCAGTGCTCATTTTCTTTGCAGCTCAGGCATTTTTTTGAAACCTGGTTTAGCTGTGCTGGGAGCTTTTTGTGCTAGGTCCATGCTCATGTTGATCATTTGACTTGGAATGAAGAGCAGAGACATCCATTCATTATAGCTCCATAAGGAAGTGACACTGTAACCTCTAGCAACAACATCTGACCACCCTGGAAATGGGTGAAACCTTTGGAGGACTCCTGAGCATGCCTTGTTTGCTCTCTAAATATGTCCCTGTATGACCCTTTGCGCTTTAGTCTACCTCATCTGCCCTGCATTTGGTTGTTGCTGAGACCTGCCACCAGGCCCCTGTGATCTGTGACAGAGTGCAGTTCACTGCAGCCTACGTGTAGAGGGTAAAGGTCCCATGGAGCAGAGTGCAGTGCACCACTAAAGAGAGGGACTTGGCAGTGAGAGCAAATGATTCTTCACAAACACACACAGGGGAAGAGGTTTGTGCTAGGTTTTAGCACAAATTAGTGAGCCCTTGCACTACCAGTACTACCTTTAAAAATAGTTATTCATCTGTGTCATAAGTAGGCCTGTGGACTACTGCTAAACCCAAGTTCTGTGTTTCGGACAGCATTGAACTTTTGAACCCTGGATTCCATTATTGTATTACATGAGTAGAAGGATGGGGAACTACTGTATGAAGTCATTCATGTATATTACTGAGTCCAGTTATCAGGGTAAATATTCTTCAAGATTATGGTTAGCTCACAGATCATTTCAAGTGTGCACCAGACCTTAGTATCAGTGAATATATAAAGTTACATATTATTCATAATAATTTCAGGGGCATTGGAGCAGTGTGGTCACACAGGCCTCGGCCTGTCCAAATTTTGAACATTTCTTCCCCCACTAGTGCTGCCACTGATACAACAACTACATCTGTCCAGGCCAGTGGCAGCAGCAGAAATAAAACAGACAGTAGCACATCATGTTTTCTACATATCACTCTAGTTCTTAAACAATTACACTTGCTCATCTACAAGAATTGAGGGAGGAGGGGGATGTAAAATGTTAGTTATGATGATGTTGCTGTCCGTAAGTTAGCCTTAATAAAATATCTTTATAAACAAACACACACACACATAAAAGTACACGGGTCCTAGTTGCTGTGAGAATTAATTTTAAAGTGCTCTTCCTTATACATAAAGCCTTGAAAAAGGAATCTGCTCATCAGTGGTGCTAAACATATATACTGCTAATCAGGCATTAAGATCTGAAGGGACATGTCTGTCTATTCCAGCCTTACAGAAAATAAATTTTGAAGAAACCCAGAAGGGTCTATTTTCTATCACAGCACCTATTGCCTGGAATCAGTTTACTTCTCGCACCAGGACAACAACAGATACTGTTATATTTTAAAAATTATTGAATCAAAATTGTTTTCAGGCAGAAGTTCCTCAACCAGCTTCTATCTCGAGGCTCCACAATGCCTTACCTTCCATTAAAGGATTATAGTACCATTATTCCGTCCTGGACTATGGAACTGGGTGTATATTGGGTCAGTCACCTTCACTTACATCTAGAGCTAATCTGCAGGAATGTAATTTTTACATAAAAGGCCTGTAGGGCAGAAGCAGTACCAACCCCAAACCGTACTAAGGGGTATGTTCTACTAAGGTGCGTTAGCGTTTTTAACGTGCCTGTAAATTTGTCATGTTAAACGCTAACGCGCCTATACATTTCTATGGGGCATGTTAGCGTTTAACGCGCGTACACCATTTATGTGTGTTGAAAATGCTAACGCACCCATAGTGCCACTTAGTAAACCTAGCCCTAAATGTGGGACAGGAGATAGCATCATTCTCTCTGGGGTCACTCACAAATAGTCTTTTTTGGTATCTGGAAAAATTCACGGGGAGGCAGATAGTAATATCGCCTCTGGGGGTCCTCTTCGGGGAAAATATCAGTATGTGATCCTCTTCATAAAGGGGAAAGATTGCTGTTAAGTAAAGCCTGTATTATAGTGAAAAAAATGTATTATGTAGTGCTGGATGGGGAACAGTCCTCCCACGCATTGGCTATGGAGACATGTCCTCAACACCCTAATGACATTAGAAGCTAGAGATGCCCACCTCACATTTAAAAGGAAGAGAAATGTCTGGGCCACCTGGGAATTATATATTCAATCCTTGTCAACTAGAGTGAGGAGTATGATTTTGAATGAGTTGGAACTCTATTTATTTACTTCCTTTTTGAAGAAATTCACTCAAGGCGGTGTACAGCAAGAATAAGCTGAATGTAGGCAATAGACAATTATAGCAGAAAAATATTCAAACAACAGTACATAGTATGCTACTTACAATGTCAATACAATCCACAGTAAAACACCTTAATAGACAATCTAGTGTGTAAGCAGAGGTGAAACATACAGACAGATAAGACAGTAACAGAATTTAGAAAATAAGAGGGTCTGATATTCAGCCAGTAGTTCTCAGTGTTTTGTTGACCGCCGCCAGTGTTAAACCCAGAAATTCAATGCCTGACCATGTCTAGGTTTTATTTATTTATTTATTTATTGCATTTGTATCCCACATTTTCCCCACCTATTTGCAGGCTCAATGTGGCTTACATAGATCTGTTATGGCATTGCCATTCCAGGGTATCAGATACAATTGGTGATGCAAAGAGATTGAGGATGGGAAAGAAGTTCTAGGAAGATAGATAATGAAAGATAGCATTCAGACTAGGGAGGATTAGTGAGGTGGTATAGTTAAGTTATGGGCCCTCTTTGTAGGCCTTGTTGAAGAGAGATGTTTTCAGGGATTTGCGAAAGTTAGGTAATTCGTCAATTGTTTTCAGGTCAGCTGGTAGTATGTTCCACAACTTCGTACTTATGTAGGAGAAGGAAGTCGCATGTATAAGCTTGTATTTTATTCCTTTACAGCTGGGGAAGTGTAGATTAAGAAATTTTCGGGATAATCTTTTGGCATTTCTGGGAGGCACCATATTTCCGGGTTTGTGGAACAGGCTAACATATAGCCAGTAAGTGTGATATTTAGTACTTAACTGGCTAAGGGCCACTGCATAAAGCTAGGACTGACTTTTATGAGGTCTCATTTATGTAGTGACCTTGGCTGGTTTAATACTGAATATCAGCACTTGACTAAGTGCCGACTCCAGTCCTGGAATGCCCTGAGCAGGCAATTTAACCCTTTAGTGTCCAATGTTCCCATCAATCTGTTCCCATATGGCTTATTACGGGAACATTGGACACTATTAACTGACCATGAGCTGTTTCTGGCCAGTTAAATTGCTTTGAATATCGACCCAAAGGGGACTAACTTAAACAAACTTGAACATGAAGTCAGAAAAGTGCATGAATATGATCTCAGCTAGGATAGGCGTGGACGATCAAGTCCTGCTACAATAGGTGCAGCTGGTGTTAGTCTTTGTGTGTGTGTATGTGACTAGCAAGTTAGTTACTTCTATTAAAAGGCTTTCACCTGCTTCCTGAAGTAGAGAGAGCCAGCGGCGTACTGAAGGCGGGGCGGTGGGGACAGTCTACCCTGGGTGCATGCTGCAGGTGGGGGTGCAAGGAGCAGCTGCACAGCTGTTGGCTCCGCCAGTTCCCTGCTCTCTCTGATGTTACATCCCGTTCCGGGGCAGAAGGAGCTGGGAACCGGTGGAGCCGACAGCCAAGCAATGCACCTGGGGGGGGGGGGGGGGGGGGGGGGGGGAGACGCTATACCCGGGGAGATGATGCACCTGGGGTATGATGCTGCGTCTGGGGGGGGGGGGGGGGGGTGCAGCAGCAGCAATCCACCCTGGGTGGCAGCCAAGCAAGGAATACCACTGGAGATAGCCTTAGTAGCCTAGTGGTTAGTGCAGTGGACTTTGATCCTGGGGAACTGAGTTCGATTCCCAATGCAGCTCAAGTCACTTAACCCTCCATTGCCCCTGGTACAAAAATAAGTACCTGAATATATGTAAACCGCTTTGAATATAGTTACAAAAACCTCAGAAAGGCGGTATATCAAGTCCCATTTCCCTTCCCTCTAAGCAGCACCATGCCATGCATGAGTCCTTTGCTGGTGCCCCTGAAGTTGAAGAGTGGTACCGCAACACCATGTCCTCAATCGCAAGGGACAAGCATGCACTGTTCTGCCTGTCCCGCAAGACCAAAAACATGACATTGCAGCAACATCCCCCACGAGCAGGATAGGAATACCAGCAAAGAACTCCCACGCAGCACTATGCTGTCCAGAGGGAACATTAGCTAATGTACAACCCAATGCTCCCAGGTGCATCTTAGAAGAGATAAAGTAAATGCTGCATGGACCCACTTTCTTCCCAACAAAGAGCCTGTATCCCCCAAAAGACCCCTCTGGCCCCCCAGCAAAGACACCCTACCCCCTAAGATCCCAAGCAATGATTGATTGATAGGCTGTACGTTCTACTGCCCCTTTGTCAGCACATAGGGGGAAGGACGGAGGGAAGTAGGGGTTCCACAATGGAATAGAGGGGGAAGGGAGGAGGGAGGGGTGGTGGATGATGAAAAGAGATGGTTTGTTCTAATGTTGAGGTTACAAAAGCTTTGAACAAATTATAACCTACTTCTGAATGGTGGTTGTAAGTAATTTGTTGAGTCCCTTTATTCGTTCAATAAAGAGAATTTTCATAAAATTTAAAACAAAATATTGAAGGGATTTTTATTTGTCAAAGCATTTGAGAATGTCATGTAGACCTTTTGAAGCATTTGTTTATTTTAGTTGGTCAGGGATTTAGTATGTAAGATGTGAATCGATATTCTTTGCATGGATAGCAAAGATATTTTTATTGTATCGCTATCTATTTTTGTCTTAATTTTTGTGAATTTTATGTTACTGTGGAGCTCATTTTCAAAAGAAAAGATGTCTAAAAAGTAGCGTAAAGTAGCATTTGGACGTTTTTCTCACAAAAACGTCCAAATCAGTATTTTTGAAGCCTATTTTTCAGACATTTTTCTATGGTGTTTGTCTGCAGTATGTCCAAATCTCAAGGGGGCATGTTAAAGGCAGGATTTGGGTGTTCCTAAGATTTAGATGCATGTCAAATGGTGTGAAGATAGATGCAGACATGTTGGGACTTGGAGGGGGTGGGGGAGAGATGTTGAATGCGGGGGCAAAGGGAAGGAATGTAGAAGTGTTGGCCATGAGGTCAGAGTGGAGGGAAGAAGAAATGTTGGACCAGGGGTGGAGGGGATGGAGGGAGAGATGCTGGATATTGCAAGACAGGAAAGAGAGAGGGAGAGATGTTGGACCATATGGACAGCCAAAAGGGAGAGAAAAGGAGATGCTGGACCACAGGCAGGTGAAGCCTGTATGTCATGTTTGCTCCAGGCCCATTGAGATAGAATTGTTTTCAGGTTTTGTATTATGTAACCATGTGCCTGATAGTGAAGAGATTTACGTTGCTATTGCTCAGATGACAAAAGAACCAGGAGGATTTTTGTATGGTGACTTCCATAGAGAAATGTCTTACTTCTGATTTGCAATTGAGTGGAAGTTGGATTTTTGTGGATGCAGAGAATACCTACATTTAGTCCATGAGAACTCCCCATTCCCTCGTTGTAGTTATGAGGAGGAGCCCTCTCCATTCCTGGTGATTTGGGGGGGTGGGGGGAGGGTGTAGGCACATGGTGTCAGGCTTCTCACAGAAGCACAGGGTTTGTGAGCCCTTGGCCCACTGCCGTGAAGCGGCAGTGGCAGGCAAAACCACCCCCAAACCAGAGTTAAGGCAGAACAGGACTGGAATCCCGGACTGGAGTTGCAGCAGAGGCAAACAAGCTGGGACAGGCAGAGCAGGAATAGCTAGACTTCTCCTGCGCTTGACCGCCGTTCCCCCCATTTCCCAGGAGTTGAGCCCCTGGGTGCAGGCGGCCAGCAGGACTTACAGGACAGGGCAGGAACTGGATACCAACAGGAAACACATAACAGAGTCAGGACTAAAAGCTGCCAGGCAGCCACTAAAAAGGAACACAGACACAAGTCAAGGAAATGCAGAGCAGAAACAAGCCTAGGAACTAAGCAATAAAACCAAAGCTAACTACACACAAACAAACTAGAACCAGGCAAGAAACTCAGACTAGAACTGGACTAGGCAGAAGTGCACAGAGCACACCCACAGACCAGGGACCTTAGACGATGCAAAGGCAAACACAGAAGTTTCCAGGTGGCTAATAAAGCCCATCAGCAGCTGAAGTTCAACTGCAGGAATCACAAGGCAGCTACGGGTGCTGTTCAGGCACAAACAAGAAAAGCAAGTCTGGCAGCCTGGAAGATCCGGACCGGACTGGGCTGAAGTCTGGAATGTGTGACAGTTCATAGCAGCCACCGGTTCAGGCCACCAGAGGGCGAGGTGAGCACAGACAAGCAGTCACCACCATGACACATGGATGGGGTATACCTGGTTGCTGCTGCTGCTTGAGGCATCAGTTTTATGGCCTTGCGTGCACCGCTGTTTCCTGATCTTCCTAGCACCAGACAAATCGGCTGCCACTCTAAGGCTTGCCCCCATGGGCCAAGCAGGTGCAGTACTAAGGCTCTCGACTCTAGCCTCCTCCATGCTCCACCATATGCTGTGAACTGCCCAGAGCCAGGAACCTGCAGTGAGGCTCAATCTCATGCCTCATTCTGAAATAAATCCAGATTCTCATCGGGGGCTTTTCTTTGCACTGACTACAGCAAAGATCTCTGCAGCAGCTTAAATCGGAACTCAGCTGGAGCAGCCCTCACTCTGTCCCTCTACTGGTGCCAGGAGGAAACTCCCCCCTTGTATTTTATATATCTATGGTGGGGGGGGGGGGGGAGAAAGTGGGAGAGATGCTGAGTTCTGAGGAGGATTTGGGGGGGGAAGGGCTCACCCATGTTAATTCTGGGCTGTTCCAAAATGGCAGGTTGGGCTACACCACTGAAATGGAGGCTTTGAAGTTAACACATGTTAATTTAAACAATTTATGCAAGGTAATTGCAAAAACCTCAGTTTAGTAAATAAGACCTTAAAAAAGGTTTGCACCAGAATGAACTCCCAGGGTATAAATGAGTATGATGTGAAGCCACGTGTGAAGTCGGTGAAAGCCATCACAAGGCTCAGTCTTCCACAATTTGTTGAAGAGTTGAAAAGATTCCTGGGGATAGTACATTATCTAGTCAGATTTTTTACAAATTTAGCAGAGGTGCTGAACACAGATATAGTTTAGTACTGGAATGCAAAATGAGAAGCATTCATAAAAGCAAAACAGTTTTTGAAACCCACTGGTCTTCACATTCCATGATGACAACCCCCACACTGTTGGATGTGCTGATGCCTGCAGCTCTGGCTTTGTGAAACTGCTATTTTCAGATCATAAAGGAGAACTGAAGTCAGTGGCATAGAGCTCCAGCACCCTGTTTCTGAGGCCTGTTATGCTTCATTTGAGAAGGAATATCTTACAGTAATTTGGGCATGTGAGATGTTTTCAAAATGTAACCGTTTTTCTGTGATTTCCTTAGGTCAAGGGGCACACCTTTTGGAACTGCTGAGGCCAAGCAAACTCACTCCTCTTGTGGGTTTTTCATAAAGGAGGGCGGCCCAGGAGGATTGGTTTCACAGTTACTCAATAAAAGTCTTCATACTTCAGAGGTTAATATTCAGGTGCTGGTCATTTAGTTAATAAGATAAATTATCCATTTATCTGTAACCAGACATTCAGAAAGATGACTAAGGGGCTCATTTTCAAAGCACGTAGACTTACAAAGTGGAGGCGTATTTTCAAACCTATGGAACTTTGTAAGTCTAAGTGCTTTGAAAATATGCCTGTATGTCTGAGCTCTTGAAAATGTCTGGTTAAAGTTAATCAGATGACTAGTTGATGTTAAAAGACAGATATTTTTCCAACCAGAGTTAACCAGACAGCGCTGAATATCTACGCTAACTGGTTAAACTTTTAGCCATACCCCTAGAATGTGGCTGGCTCCTCCTTTACTTAACCGGTGCTGATAATTTCAATGTATTGGCCATACCATGACCAAGGCCACTTTTACCTATGGGTAAGAGAGTCAGCTGCCCCAGGTTCCTGCATCATGGCGACCCAGCCATCCATAGGTAAATTTAGCCCCAAGTGCTGCGGTGTAGGCTGCTGAAATTGACCTGTCCATTTGCACAGAACAGCTGCAATCTCAGCTCATCGTAATGCAGCTCAATCTCGGCGTAAAAATGCTGGTAATCGAGTGGCTGCTCAACTGCTCCAATTCCACTCTGCCAATCAATGTTGAGTACCGACATCAGACAGAGGAGCAAAGAAGCATGTATGTGGCTTGCAAGACAAGTGGCATGGCCATGCGGGCATCTAACTTAGCAGATTGGGGCACGGGACCAGTTATGAGTGGGTGACTGATGCTGCTGCTGTTCGGTGCCAAAGAAGATGATCAGGGAATGTAGATGGGAAAAGGGAGAGGGAGGTGAAAGAGAAAGGTATGGAGGAAAAGAATGGGAAAGTGAAGAGATGCAAGGGAGGAAAAGGTGGAGGAGAGATGTTGAAACCAAGGAAAAGAGAAAGCATGAAGGGTAAGAGAAGAGGGATTGAAGAAGAATGATGTAAGGCAGCAAAGAAGGGAAGGATGCAGAAGAGAGATGAGGAATGGAGGAGATAAAAGGTGAGGGAAGGTCAATGTGTGTGTGTGTGGGGGGGGGGGGGGTTCATCGGTTATATGATATAGAAGCACTATTTGTGAGATCTAGAGAGGGGAATTGGATGTGTGTGAGGAGGAGGGGGAAGGGAGGCCATGAAGAAAGGTAAAGCAACAAAAGTGAAAAAAATAAAATAAATACAAGAAAAGAATCGGGACATAAGAATGAAATCAACATGGGGCAGCAGGTCAGAAATGTTTAGAACAAAGTCTGACAACATAGACAGGATAAGAGAAGAAGGAAATATAAAAATCAGAGGTAGAGGAAATGTAGAAAAATGGGAAATGCTTAAGAAAATACAATAAAATGTGTGGTATAAATTAAAGCACAAGAAAACAGATGAAAGAAAATGAGGTAAAAACCAGAGGAAAGGAATGATAAACAATGGATGAAAATAAAAATGAAAGAGCAAGAAACACCCAGGTTTGAAAACATTTTATCGATCAGAATTAGGTTACATTAAAAGTTAAATTGGCAGAGCTTAAGTACCAGGCAGTGGTGGCCTTAGGGTTGTTCTAGACCTATGCAAGAGTAGTGAGTCACTTAAATTAGACTAAGCAAGCTGGATATTTGTTAATTTCAAATTCACTTTCCTTATCCATAATAGCGCAATGAAAGTTATGCATTGAAAATATTGTTTGGGGGAAAAGTAAATAGTTGAGTGTTAAAACGCAAATACGGTAACCACTTAGCAAAATCTTCATCTGTAAAATATGAGTGTCAGGCCTCTTAAGACATACCTCTAAAGCCTTAATATCCTGGAGTATAACCTCGGCACACCAGCACACACCTGAAGCCTCTTTCATTTCTGAAATGTCCTTTATTGAATAGATAGTTTACTCACAGTCAAATGTTCAGAAGTATTGCCCAACAGCAACAGAGACTCCGTAATTCTGAGAGCTGAATCAGTGGTTGGAGGTAGAAACCTGAAGAAGGGCAACTTTATTGCAGAGGTGAGAGAATAGTTAGATGCCAGTAGTTCAGAGCTGGGTGGCTGGAATGTGCAATATCTTATTAAAGAGATACTACGAGGTAAATAAAACAAGTTCATTACAAGTGGTTTAGCAGGACAAGTACTGTCTGAAGCAAGATGGAGAAGGAGAGGCCAAGAAGGGGCTCACACAGGCCCAGGGAGGAGGTAAAGGGACCAATAGGGACAGAGCCTGCCATCAGGCATCAGGGCAGCCCTCGATTGGAGGGAAAGGTCATACTTGGCTGACTTCTCAGAACAGAGATAATAAGAATGACCAGGAAATGATAGCAGGTAGACAAAGGAGCCAAGCTTGGCTGAGAAAGAGAAGAGATTTTTGAAGCAGAATAGACCAATAGCAGCAGTCCTTAGACAGGCAGGGGTGACTTCATTACACGTGAGACTACATTACACACAATGCATTGCTCATATATCTTTGCAGTGAGGACTCCAGCAGTGAAAATCCTTAGAAGCATTAAACACATTTTAGGGTCACAATATAAACTAGTGTAAGGCTGTCGGAGGACAGAACAATGAGGCCATAGACACTTATCTGGTTTGTCACACCGTGCAGCCATCACTGGTTACTAAGCACTTGACAGATGAAGGGTGTTATATTTTCCTGGGCTCTCTAGTATGTGGTTGGTGTGTTTGATTCAGATTTTGTATTTTTATAGTGATATTAAACGTGATATATAGTAAAATGTGATTTCCTCATTAGATCGGTGCTGTATTGGTATCTGTAATGGCCCTGTGAAAAAAGCTGGACTCTTTCTAGGTTGTGGGAATAGAATGTTTTGTCAGGATCTAAGCCATCCAGACCTCAAAGGTAGAAAAAAAAATCACTTTATTTTTGGGTCTAGCTTTGGGAATGTTGGTGTTGTCATTGGGGATATGAATGCTCAGCATTTCTTCTATCTTTGCATTTTGCACAGCGCAACAGGAAATAACATTCTGTTTCTATTTTTTGAGTGTTGCATTACATGCACAGTCTGGCTTCTTGTGGTTTGCAGTTCAGTGTTTACACGTTTCTGTTTATATTGCTTCCTTATTCTGTATTGGGAGAAAGTCTTCTGTGTATTGTATGTGTGACTGTAGTAGGGATTCTGCCAATGTTTCTGTTTTTATTGCTATGTGCCCACTTGGGGGAGTTTCTGTGAATGCAGGGTATGTTTACAGAACTCAATCTGTAGAGTTTATACTGAGAACCAGTCCAATCCTGTATAACCTCCCGGATTCTATATAATGTGCCTAAAGATCTGCACCGAAATTGGCGAAGATTCTGTAACAATGCATGTAACTTAACAAGCTTAACAAGATAATGAGCGCTGATAACAGCACTTAACAAGAAATAATGAGCATTAATTGGCACTGATTAGAATTTAGGTGCACAACTCGCTAAGCATATTTTGTAACAATGTGCGCTAAACTTCTAATGTGCGCAGGCAAAAAGGAGCTTGGCTCCTCTCTCTCCTCCTCTGCACATATTCAACAGACTGCTAAAACCTGTCATTTCTTTCTCTGTATCACCAAAATTCGTCCTTTCCTTTCTGAGCACACTACCAAAACCCTTAACCACACTCTTATCACCTGTCACTTAGACTACTGCAACTTGCTTCTCATAGGTCTCCCACTAAGCCATCTCTCTCCCCTTCAATCTGTTCAGAATTCTGCTGCACGATTTATATGCTACCAGTGTTGCTGTGCTTATATTAGCTCTCTTCTCAAGCTACTTCATTGGCTCCCTATCCATTCCCGCATACAGTTCAAACTCCTCTTATTGACTTACAAGTGCATTCACTCTGCAGCTCCTCAGTACCTCTCCTCTTCTATCTCTCCCTATACTCCTCCACGGGAACTCCATTCACTGGATAAATCTCTCTTATCTGCAGCCTTCTCCTCCACCATTAACTCCAGACTCTGTTCCATTTATCTTGCTGCATCATATGCCTGGAATAGACTTCCTGAGCTGGTACATCAAGCTCCATCTCTGGCTGTCTTCAAATCTAGGCTAAAAGCCCACCTTTTTGATGCTGCTTTTAACTCCTAGCCTTTACTCACTTGTTCAGTACCCATGTTTTATCATTCCCACCTTAGTAATTCCCTTATCTCTTATTTGTCCTGTTTGTCTGTCCTAATTAGATTGTAAGCTCTGTCGAGCAGGGACTGTCTCTTTATGTCAAGTGTACAGTGGTGTGTACATCTAGTAGCACTATAGAAATGATAAGTAGTAGTAGTAGTAGTAAGTAATAGTTATGGGCAGGGAAATGGGCATTTCGTGGGTGTTCCAAATTTTAGGTGCCTTGTTATAGAATATGGCCTAGTGCATCTAAACCTACACGCATGGATTTACACCAAGTTTTCGTTGATGTAAATGGATGCACGTAGATTTAGGCGTGCATCCTAAAGTGGCACCGAATGTAGGTGCAACAAAAAAGCATGTTTTGCACCCATTCTATAATGGTGTTAAGACACACCTAACCCATTGAAGAATAGTAGTGCAAAGCCTCTTTTGCGTGCTGAAACCTAGGAGCCACAGTTCACACCAGGTCAATGGCAGGCTTATGCTGGTGTGCCTAAGTGTGTATTGCAATGCTTGCATCTGACACAATTTATAAGTTTGCTAGACAGAACAAATTGCCACAGTTACCTTATTCAAGTATCAAGGAATCACTATTGACTCAGCACTATCCTTCGCTCCTCAAATCTCACACATACTTGAAACCGTTTTAATTTTTTTATGCACGCTGAGACCAGTACACAATGTGGTCGATTCTGATTCACTGTGCTCTTTATTTTATGCCTACATCAGTTCGTGCTATGAGTACTGCAATGTCATATATGCAGGTATTACCAAATCCAACTTTAAACGCCTTCAGGCTCTTCAAAATACCGCAGCCATATCATCTGTCAAGGTAATAATTATAATCATATCACACCACTTCTCAAGCGTCTTCACTGGCTTCCGATTGAATTTAGAATTAAATTCAAGATTCTCACTTTGACACATAAGGTCCTCCATACTGCTACTCCTCCTTACCTTGCCTTATTGATCATCCCATATACGCATTCAGCCTTTGGTCTTGAAATAACAATAGGCTGGTTCTACCACATCTCTCTAAAGCAAGATGGGAGTCAACACAATCCTCTGCATTCTACTTCCTTTCACCTGCTCTATGGAATTCTCTTCCACAATATCTTCGACTAGAGAGGTAATTCTCCCTATTTCGTGCATCCTTGAAGACTTACCTTTTTCAGCTGGCATTTAATACTTAATACTCTATTATACTGTTCCTGTGACTGAGAGATGGCCTTGTAGGCATCAAAACACATAAATGAGTGTGTCTCTTTCTTCTCTGAGTGTGTGGTGGGTTGGCTGGTCTTTCCTATCAATTTATAGAATTCTTCTCTTTCTCTTTTAATTATTTTTAAATTGTAAACCACTTTGATTTGTTCTCAATACAGATGGTATAATAAAACATTAAACGATAAACGCCCATGACATGCCCTTGCTCCACTCACTGGTACATCTCATTTGCTGTTGCACACCAACAGGGAAATTCTATATATGATGCTTTATGTTAGGCACTACTTCGGCACCAGTTTTCGGTGTGGAAAAGTGTTCTAACGGATACAAGGCACCAAAAGGGGGCAGAAACGGCAGATCCACGCATAACCACACTTATGCATCCATTTACAGCATAGCGCCTAAGTGTTTCTGCAGGGACACTCTGTTTGCCTCCAAAGTCATAAGCTATGGAAATCCCTGCCATCTCACTTTCGTCAAATCACTTCACTAGCTCTCTTTAAAACTAAACTTAAAACCTTTCTATTTTGTGATGCATATATGTAACTTTTATTTTAGATGAGGTCACCTCCTGATCGACAGCTTCCTTCCCACCCCTCAATGTTTCCCCTCCTTTCCATTAATATTATATTTCTACCTAAATTCCTTTTGTTTCATGTAAGTTATATATGTCATTTTCTTTCTTTTTAGCCTGTATGCTGCCTAGATGGTTTGCTCTGTTAGGTGAGATACAAAAGTTTATAAACTTGAAACATGATCTGCAAAGGGAGCGTAACAATGAAGGGGACATGATCGGGTCAGGGGCGTTCCCGTAAGATGTGCGGAGTGTTGTGGAATAGTGCGGATTCACGCTTAACTTGCATGCCAGGATTTACTCTGGTTTCAGTTGGTACAAATCCTCATGCCCAAAGTTTAGCGCAGATTCCAGAGCTATATGCTATTCTATAAAGGGCACCCATCCCGGAATACAGTTCAGTGCTGATTTCTTTCAGCACCGAATTTTGAGCGCCATTTACTCAATCCATCGCCATGGCCCAGTGCACCGATTTTATAGAGTAGCACCTAGCATGTTCGTGTGTAAATGCCATTTTGTGACACCATTCACACACAAGTGCGACCGTTCTACAGATTAGTGCATGTAACTGCACCTTATTTTAGGCCCTCTTATAGAATTGCCCTTTTAGTGCTACACGGCATACTTGTCCTGGCTATTTGCCATCTTTAGATTGGGTATGTTTGTTTTCTAGACATTTAGAAGGGCATTTTCGATATGCTTAAATCCGACTTTGGATTTTTTGCTCAAAACGTCCAAAATTCAAGGGGCAAACAGAGGGGCATAATCGAACGGGGCGCCCAAGTTTTCCTGAGGATGTCCTCGCAAAGGGGCGGGGAAACCCGTATTATCAAAACAAGATGGGCGTCCATCTTTCGTTTCGATAATACGGTCGGGGACGCCCAAATCTAAACATTTAGGTCGACCTTAGAGATGGTTGTCCTTAGAGATGCTCATCCCCAGTTTTCGGCAATAATGGAAACCGAGAACGCCCATCTCAGAAATGACCAAATTGAAGCCATTTGGTCATGGGAGGAGCCAGCATTCGTAGTGCATTGGTCCCCCTCACATGCCAGGACACCAACTGGGCACCCTAGGGGGCACTGCAGTGGACTTCAGAAATTGCTCCCAGGTGCATAGCTCCCTTACCTTGGTTGTTGAGCCCACTCCCCACAACTGTACACCACTACCATAGCCCTAAGGGGTGAAGGGGGGCACCTACATGTGGGTACAGTGGGTTTCTGGTGGGTTTTGAAGGGCTCACATTTACCACCACAAGTGTAACAGGTGGAGGGGGATGGGCCTGGGTCCACCTGCCTGAAGTGCACTGCACCCACTAAAACTGCTCCAGGAACCTGCATGCTGCTGTCAGGAAGCTGGGTATGACATTTGAGGCTGGCAAAAAATATTTTTAAAGGTTGTTCTTAGGGTGGGAAGGGGTTAGTGACCACTGTGGGAGTAAGGGGAGGTCATCCCCGATTCCTTTTGGTGGTCATCTGGTCAGTTCGGGCACATTTTTGAGGCTTGGTCGTAAGAAAAAAATGGACCAAGTCGCCCAAGTGTTTGTCAGGGACGCCCTTCTTTTTTCCATTATCGGTCGAGGACGCCCATGTGTTAGGCACGCCCCAGTCCTGCCTTCGCTATGATTCCGACATGCCCCCGTGAACTTTGGTCGTCCCCGTGATGGAAAGCAGTTGAGGACACCCAAAATCGGCTTTCAATTATGCCGATTTGGGCGACCCTGTGAGAAGGACGCCCATCTTCCGATTTGTGTCGAAAGATGGGCACCCTTCTCTTTCGAAAATAAGCCAGATAGTGATTTTCAAAATGGATGTTTTTTGCTTAATGCGTCTATTTGGACAATTAAAAAAAACAAAAAACTGTCCAAGTGAAAAAATGCACAAAGTCAAGCCATTGGGATGTAGGGGGAGCCACACACACATCCTAGCAGAGCAGTGGGGCACCCTAGGGGGCACTCAGCGGACATCACATAAACGGTTCTATGTACACATCACACTGTTGTATGGTGAGCCCTCCAAAACACACCAAAAACTACTTTACCCTACAACAGCCCTTATAGCTGCACGTGTCACCTATATGTGGGTACAGTGGGTTTTAAGGGCTCACACTTTCCACCACATGTAACAGTGAGAATGGGATATGGGTCTGGGTCCCTTTCTCTACAGTGCACTGCGCTGACCACTAGGCTACTCCAGAGAGCTTCTTGCTGCTCTAATAAGACTGGCTATAACATCTGAAGCTGTCATAGAGGTTGGTATATATTGTTTCTTTCACATTTTAGGAAGGTGGGAGGAGGTCAGTGACCACTGGTGGCTTGCGGGGGAGGGGGGGGGGGTCATGTTTTAATCCCTCCAGGGGTCATCTGGTCATTTAGGCCACCTTTTTCTGACTTAGTTGTGATAAAAACAGTTCTAGCCAAAATGTATAAATTGAAGCCCTGGACGCTTTTGTTTTGTTCCATTATGGCAGAAAAGCATCCAGGTTTTGGGTACACCCGAATCCTGTCCCCAACATACCCCCTTGTGATTTGAATACGCTGTAGATGAACTGCATAGAAAAACATTTAAAAAATGGATTTTGAAAATAGCGATTTGGACGTTTTGGCAAACAAAACATGCAAATGCCATTTTGTGCTGCTTTTTGAATGTTTTTTTTTTTTGTTTTGAAAATGAGTCCCTTAATATGATTTGACCAAACCAATTGGCCTTTTTATTAAATTGCGCTAAAAGGGGCCATGCACTATGATTAGCGCATGCGTTTCCCCATGCACTGAGGCCACTTTTAGAGTGGCTGTAAAATCACCACTTTTCCATTTTTTCTATTAATGACAGGTGCTAATTTTCCAATTACAACCTGTATTTGGAAGCAAAACTCCGGTGCCTCCTGCCGACCCAGAGTACTAAGAAAAGTTTTCAGTTCAGCCACGGTCTTGTAGAACTCGACAGTGCCCTGACGATACACTCAAACGTTTACAGGATAGTGCAACGCAAACTGCACCCTGTGATTAAAAAGTTGCGAATAGGCTGCAAACTCACTCCTATGAGCTGCAACAGTTGCATGAAAATGCTCAAAAAGCAGGACCCTAGAGCACCATAGTTCAAGTCCCTTCTTGGCTCAATAGGTACGCACAATCGCCATCTTATCAGCGAAGTTCAGATTACTGGTCGAGGCGTGGTGCCCTAAGCCACATGTGTACACCCAGGCCCTCTGGCAGCTGCTTCTTACAAAGACCCATCAGATCGTTGTCTAGCACAAATTCAGGGAATCCAATGAACCAGATGTTATTCCTCCAACTTCAATTTTCCCTATCAATCTGATCCGATATCTCAGCATTCCTTCCTTGCAGCTGATTCAATTGCTCTCAGAGCTGATCCGTGGCCATTTCCTGAGCCTCAATAAGATGCATATTATCAGCAATTTTGGTGTCCTGGGTAGCCTTATAACATTTCAGCACCTGCAAGGAGTTGTGGAATTGCAAGAACTTGTACTTAAGCACCACTGTAATGCATTGAGTCAAATGTTTTTGCCACTTCGTCAGATATGATGAGCAAAGACTGATCAGGGCCATCCGCCATCTTGGCTGAGGTCAGCTTCCCCCGCTCAGATGTAGCTGAGTTGCCTCAACTTTCCACTCATTGCCCCCAGAATGGAGTCCCAGCAAAAGCTCAATACATCGCCAAAGGTCTTATACACTTGAAACAATATTCATCTGTCCCAACAAATCTTCTTTGTTGAAATGTGATTAGAGGCAGGGAGGGAGACGAGGAGCTGCTCTGAGGTGAGTTCGCTCACTACTCGGTCATCACGTGACGTGACTTCAGTTCTCAGGTGGTGACTCCTGACCCAGAACCCAGCATTTTGTACCCTTAATTGTGACTTTTTCCTATGTACATCATATTGCACTTGTGCACATTACATTTCATCTGCCATTTAAATGCATTACCTCCTAGTCTCTCAATCCCTGATGTTATAATGACAATAATTTTGTGGCATCCACAAATTTGATCACCTTACTCATCATTCCTTTTTTCAACTTTATCCTGCAATTGTTACATATAATTAAAGAAGAAAATAGCAAGCATAGAGAATTTATGGTCGCCACATCTCAAGAAAGATATAGTAGAATTGGAAAACGGATGGGTGACTAAAATGATAGCGGGGATGGGACGACTTCCCTTTGAAGAGAGACTAAGGAGGCTAGGATTTTTCAGCTCGGAGAAGAGACGGCTGAGGGGAGACATGATAGAGGTATATAAAATAATGAGTGGAATGGAACAGGTGGACATGAAGTCTTTCTGAATTGCAAAGTCAAAGTATTTCCTGATATTGCTAGACAAACTCAGAAAAGACGTCAGTCTTTTTTTAAACTTCGTGATCGTGTATTGTCACAGGGGGGAATTTTCTGGCTTAATTTTCCTTGCAAATGTGTTGTTAAATTTCAATCAATTAAATATGTTTTCTTTGAGAGTGATCAGTTAGCAAAATTCCTGGACTCCAGACAAGAACCAGCCGTAAACTCTCTTGTGCTTCCTCCATTAGTATCTACTCCGTGATAGGATAAGTGGGAACATGTTCTACTCATTTTTTCCTATGTTAACCAATTTTTGAATTGTGCCTTGCCTATAATTGTGGACTTTAGCAGTAATTATCATTTAATAGATTTTCTTTATAAAATATTTTCTTGTATGGTAATACTCCTTTTCTGTACAAGTGTATCTTGTAAAATTCATTAAAATTACATATAATTAAAGAAGAAAATAGCAAGCATAGAGAATTTATGGTCGCCACATCTCAAGAAAGATATAGTAGAATTGGAAAACGGATGGGTGACTAAAATGATAGCGGGGATGGGACGACTTCCCTTTGAAGAGAGACTAAGGAGGCTAGAGCTTTTCAGCTCGGAGAAGAGACAGCTGAGGGGAGACATGATAGAGGTATATAAAATAATGAGTGGAATGGAACAGGTGCATGTGAAGCGTCTGTTCACGCTTTCCAAAAATACTAGGACTAGGGGGCATGCGATGAAACTACAGTGTAATAAATTTAAAACAAATTGGAGAAAATATTTCTTCACCCAATGCATAATTAAACTCTGGAATTTGTTGCCGGAGAAAGTGGTGAAGGCGGTTAGCTTAGCAGAGTTTAAAAAGGGGTTGGACGGTTTCCTAAAGGACAAGTCCATAAACCGCTACTAAATGGACTTGGGAAAAATCCACAATTCCAGGAATAACATGTATAGAATGTACGTTTGGGAAGCTTGCCAGGTGCCCTTGGCCTGGATTGGCTGCTGTCGTGAACAGGATGCTGGGCTCGATGGACCCTTGGTCTTTCCCAGTGTGACATTACTTATGTACTTATTTATAGAAAAGAAAAACTTTTTAAAAAATAGGCCATGGTGGTATGTACAGTAAGTGCTTCAAACTCTGAGGGTTCCTGCTTGCATAGGATGAGCTTGCTTTTGTACAGCCAGATTCAAGCAGGAAAAAGAAACAGTTAAAAGCATACTTCTCCAATTCGACATGGTAAACCATAAAATACTACTAAGACTCCTAGATTACTTCAGGATTGGCAGACACATACTTAGTTGGATCAAGGGTTTCATAACCACTAGAACATATCAAATGAAATCAAGCTCAAACATATCATCACAGTGGAAAGCAGAATGCGGAGTACCTCAAGGATCACCTTTATCATCGATCCTTTTCAACCTAATGATGACCCCACTAGCCAAGTCCTTATGCAACCAAGGCCTTAACCCTTTCATCTATGCAGACGATGTCACAATATACATTCCTTACAAACATGATCTGACAGAAATCACCAACGAAATCAAGCTCAGCTTGAATATCATGGACTCATGGGCAAATGCATTTCAACTAAAACTCAACACAGAAAAAACACACTGTCTCATCCTCTCATCCCAATACAATAAGAACAAACCCACAAACATAAACACCCCATATTATACCCTCCCTATCTCAGACAGCCTGAAAATTCTCAGCTTTACAATCGACCATAACCTCACACTAGAGTACCAAGTGAAATCTACAACAAAGAAAATGTTCCACTCAATGTGGAAACTGAAACGCATGAAACCATTCTTCCCGAGGGAAACATTTTGCAACCTGATACAATCAATGGTACTAAGCCATGTAGACTACTGCAATGGAATTTATGCAGGATGCAAAGAACAAATTATAAAGAAACTTCAGACCGCTCAAAACACGGCAGCCAGGCTTATATTTGGAAAAATGCGATTCGAAAGCGCCAAACCCCTCCAAGAAAAACTACACTGGCTCCCAATTAAAGAACGTATTGCTTTCAAAATCTGCACCCTGGTTTATAAAATTATCTACGGCGAAGCCCTGGGATACATGACAGACCTTATAGACCTACCAACCAGAAACGATCAACACGAACATACCTACATCTCCACTATCCAAGCTGCAAAGGACTCAAATACAAATCAACTTATGCATCCAGCTTTTCCTACATAAGCACACAACTATGGAACGCATTACCAAAAGTCGTGAAAACAACGTATGATCATCTAAACTTCCGGAAATCATTAAAAACTAACCTGTTCAAAAAGGCATACCCTACCGACCCAACTTAAATGCCTGTACCCTGCAACACAACGAAACCAAAGCTCGTAATGGACATATAATAACTCTTCCTCTCTACGATTCTCTTCCTCTCTACAATTCCCTAATGTGTCTGTTACACATGAACCTTACTCTACCACAACATTACTGTATTTACTCATACTGGAATTGGCGAACGCCTTTACGGTACTATGTAAGCCACATTGAGCCTGCAAATAGGTGGGAAAATGTGGGATACAAATGTAACAAATAAATAAATAAGAAAAAGAGCAACACTTAAATCATAGGGCAAAGTTTACAGTACTAGCTCCCATTTATCAATACCAACCAGAAATACAAAATAAGAAAATAATAGTATATTCATCTCAGGTACTCCCTTTCCCAAGTACAAAAGACTCCAGCTGTGAAGGATCAAAAAGATATAACTATTTCCTGGATGAACAATAAGACATCTACAAGGAAATCTAAGAAAGAAAGTTACATCCAGTTGCAACACCTTAGGGTCTCAGTGACAAAATTGTTTCCTGTGAACCTGAGTTGCCCTGGAAACAGGGAAAATGTTAATCTTTTGTCCACAAAAAGACTCATCCTGGAATGGTCTGTATGCTTTTCCTATTTCACAATAAACATTAAAAAAAAGACACATCCTTATGTTGAAAATAAAATGTTTCAATCATTTTATCTTCTTTTTTAACACATGAAACAAGGAGAGTAGCAATTCAATCTTGGGATGCCTCCAAAAAAGCTATTAAATAGCACCCCACCCTCATTCTCACCACCCCCTCCTTCATCTTCCTTGGAAATATTTTGAACAGAAGAAATATAATAGATATTAGACATTTTGTATTGAATCAGCATTATGGAAACCCAAGACTTTGTTAAAATATTGACTAAGAAGCTCTTTAGGGGCTTTTAAATTACATTTAGGAAAATTAAGGAATTGTTTTTCCCAATGTAAACTCCCCAGAAGCTCATCCTGGTACTGCAAGAACAAGCTATTTTTACTAAAACATACATTGCTGGAATAACTTAATTCTCTACAGAATCCGTGAGGGATACTAAACTGTCCATTCTAGAGTCCTGCACTGGCAATTTCTAACAGTTTGCTGGGAAAACATGTCAACTTGAGGTAAAAATTGTTGTATCATTGTTTTAGTTTCATTACGCAGAATCCAAATGGCCTTCAGAGAAATACTTGCCTGAACCAAAACACTTAACCCTCGAACTACTAAGCTTTTTATTGTAACATGCGCTACTTGGGGGAGGGGGGTTAACACCACCCTCATATTTTTGTGGATTTATTAATAATTGGTCCCATGTAACAAATCATTTGGAAGCTGTTCAGAAGCCAAATTAAACAAGCAGTCAACAAAGCTGGTTTCTAGGACTGTGCAGAATAATAATAAATAAGAAACAATGTCTGGATTGCAAAAAAGTAAAGGATTTCTTACGTATGCGCATTTTTTATTCTTTATAAACAACTTTGCCAATGAAGCAGGTAAGTTTCAAACACAAAAGTTTAACCATATTCTAACTGCTGGCTTAGAGGCCCTTTTACTAAGGCATGCCGAAAAATGGCCTTTGCTGGTGTAGGCACATTTGTTTGGATGTGTGCCGGTCCATTTTTCCACGCACCTGCAAAAAAAGCCTTTTTTGTGGCCAAAAATGGACATGCAGCAAAATGAAACCCAGCGCACGCCCATTTTCAACATGAGGCCTTACCTCCACCCATTGATTTAGCAGTAAGGTCTCACACATTAACCAGGCGGTAATCGTCAGCACACATACACTGCTGATTACCACCGGGTAAGCACCGCACAGTAGAAAATTTCTACTGCGTGTTTTGGACATGTGTCAAAAATGGAATTACTGCCCGGGGCACGCGGTAGCTGGGTGATAGTTCCAAGTTGACATGTATTGTACGTGCGTAGGCACCTACACGCCTTATTAAAAGGGCTCCTTAATGCTACCAGCTAAAATTAATTGATGTATAGGCCTAATACTTCATGCACTCCTGCATATGGTGCAGGTGATCATTTTGGCCAAGTGCTTCAGGCATATACTGGCTTCTTACAAATTTTGCAGTGCTACCTAAGTCTATTGGCATTGTTCTTCTGCTTCTTGTAACCCTCTCCATATGATCTTGATGTGCTGTTGCTGACGGAATGTGCTGCTGAGGATGACATCATTG
This sequence comes from Microcaecilia unicolor, assembly GCF_901765095.1. Classification (NCBI taxonomy): domain Eukaryota; kingdom Metazoa; phylum Chordata; class Amphibia; order Gymnophiona; family Siphonopidae; genus Microcaecilia; species Microcaecilia unicolor. The sequence continues at coordinate 447,317,492 of NC_044032.1, forward strand.
GTCTTCCCAGAATGGCATCAATAGCTCGCTGAACGTTGTTCGGAAGTCCTACTAAATTTGCCACCTGCTTTTCAACTATTGGAAGAACCAGTGACATACCAAGCTCAGTCAGAAATAAGCGGCGTTGCTGACACTTCTTTTTTTCCTTCCACTATGGATGTTTGTGCATCCAAATGACAAAGGAGTTTATGGCTGCTACATTTGATGAATGTGTAGAAAATTAACATTGGCCATCTTCTTGATGCAACCTTAGAACGGTAAGTATCAAGCATCATGTCTACAACGTTGATGCCACTTTTATCTTCATTGTATGCCAAAATGACCTCTGGTTTGCGATCTTCTCTCTGAGAAATATCAGGTTGATTGTGTTCTGTTGTGATAGCAAAACATTTCTTTTCGGTTTGGAAATATGTGATAGCAACATAACTGGATCAGACCAAGCAAACTTTGTACTCAACATTACCCTGCCGTTAGTCTTCATTTCCTCAGGAATATGCAGCTGATTGGAGTTAATTGTTCTGACAATTGTCAGGTTAAGATTCATAATCAAGTCCTCGGCAAGGTTGACACTTGTGTAGTAACAGTCTATTGTAATGTTTCTTCCAGAACCATAGGGATGCTGGCACAACTCTTGGCTTTTCCTGTGTACAGAAGCATGCATGACACATATTGATGTTTGGCATCTGTCAGAACACGAAACAACAAGCCATACTTCCCAGGCTTCTGAGACATGTATACTCTCAATTGACATTTGCCTCAAAACTTTCGCAAAGTTTCATCAGTGGTCACATGGTCAGACAATGTGCAAAGTTATCTCTGCATCTGTCAATGAAAATGTCAAACACTTTGCATATAGCTGTAGAGTTGTCAGTTGCCACTGTCATCAACATGTAGCACACGAAGCAGCAAATCAAACTGAACACGTGGTGTTGTGGTAGTAAATATAGGATGACCTGATTGAAGGTTCTAGAAGCCTTTCACTGGCTCACGATAACCATAATGAATCCCTCACAAAATCATGAGTCCTATCAATGCCCAAATTTCATTGGTGCAAGTAGGCTCAAACCTCATGATGTGAGAAGGATGCCTTTTGTTGAACTTTTCAGCCATTATCTCACTATCTTCATTCGTGTGTTTTACTATGAGCTGAATCATTTCATCTGTGACAAAAGTCTTGAAGATTTTGTTTATTGAAGTTGCATTCAAAGCCAAATTACATAGACCAAACCTTTCATGGACAATTTGAAAAAAAGATAGCATTAGAGGCAAAAAAACATAGTAAAAATTTTTTTCGGTATATTAAAAGCAGGAAGCCGGCAAAAGAATCGGTTGGGCCGCTGGATGACCGAGGGGTAAAAGGGGCGATCAAGGAAGACAAAGACATAGCAGAGAGACTGAATGAATTCTTTGCTTCGGTCTTCACCGAGGAAGATTTGGGTGGGATACCGGTGTCGGAAATGGTATTTCAAGCGGACGAGTCGGAGAAACTTACTGACTTCACGGTAAACCTGGAGGACGTAATGGGGCAGTTCGGCAAACTGAAGAGTAGCAAATCTCCTGGACCGGATGGTATTCATCCTAGAGTACTGATAGAACTGAAAAACGAGCTTGCGGAGCTACTGCTAGTGATATGCAACTTATCCTTAAAATCGAGCGTGGTACCGGAAGATTGGAGGGTGGCCAATGTAACGCCCATTTTTTAAAAAGGCTCCAGGGGAGATCCGGGAAATTATAGACCGGTGAGTCTGACGTGGGTGCCTGGGAAAATGGTAGAGGCTATTATTAAAAACAAAATTACAGAGCACATCCAAGGACATGGATTACTGAGACCAAGTCAGCATGGCTTTTGTGTGGGGAAATCTTGCCTGACCAATTTACTTCAATTCTTTGAAGGAGTGAACAAACATGTGGACAAAGGGGAGTCGGTTGATATTGTGTATCTGGATTTTCAAAAGGCGTTTGACAAGGTACCTCATGAAAGGCTACAGAGGAAATTGGAGGGTCATGGGATAGGAGGAAATGTCCTATTGTGGATTAAAAACTGGTTGAAGGATAGGAAACAGAGAGTGGGGTTAAATGGGCAGTATTCACAATGGAGAAGGGTAGTTAGTGGGGTTCCTCAGGGGTCCGTGCTAGGACCGCTGCTTTTTAATATATTTATAAATGATTTAGAGATGGGAGTAACTAGCGAGGTAATTAAATTTGCTGATGACACAAAGTTATTCAAAGTCGTTAAATCACGACAGGATTGTGAAAAATTACAAGAGGACCTTACGAGACTGGGAGACTGGGCGGCTAAATGGCAGATGATGTTTAATGTGAGCAAGTGCAAGGTGATGCATGTGGGAAAAAAGAACCCGAATTATAGCTACGTCATGCAAGGTTCCACGTTAGGAGTTACGGACCAAGAAAGGGATCTGGGTGTCGTCATCGATAACACACTGAAACCTTCTGCTCAGTGTGCTGCTGCGGCTAAGAAAGCGAATAGAATGTTGGGTATTATTAGGAAAGGTATGGAAAACAGGTGTGAGGATGTTATAATGCCGTTGTATCGCTCCATGGTGCGACCGCACCTTGAGTATTGTGTTCAATTCTGGTCGCCGCATCTCAAGAAAGATATAGTAGAATTGGAAAAGGTGCAGCGAAGGGCGACTAAAATGATAGCGGGGATGGGACGACTTCCCTATGAAGAAAGACTAAGGAGGCTAGGGCTATACAGCTTGGAGAAGAGACGGCTGAGGGGAGACATGATAGAGGTATATAAAATAATGAGTGGAGTGGAACAGGTGGATGTGAAGCTTCTGTTCACACTTTCCAAAAATACTAGGACTAGGGGGCATGCGATGAAACTACAGTGTAGTAAATTTAAAACAAATCGGAGAAAATTTTTCTTCACCCAACGTGTAATTAAACTCTGGAATTCGTTGCCGGAGAAAGTGGTGAAGGCGGTTAGCTTAGCAGAGTTTAAAAAGGGGTTGGACGGTTTCCTAAAGGACAAGTCCATAAACTGCTACTAAACGGACTTGGAAAGATCCAAGATTCCAGGAATAACATGTGTGGAATGTTTGTACGTTTGGGAAGCTTGCCAGGTGCCCTTGGCCTGGATTGGCCGCTGTCGTGGACAGGATGCTGGGCTCGATGGACCCTTGGTCTTTTCCCAGTGTGGCATTACTTATGTACTTATGTAATTTAGCAGGGTAGTGTTTCACGGTAGCTGATGCAGCGATCAACTGCCATTGGCGACCAGAGCATGCTGTAATCACATCAGAGGCTGGCGTTACTCTGGAATGATCTTCACTGGTTTGCTGCTGCTGAGCTCTATCATGACTGCAAACTCCTCTGCCACGACTGCCAGCTTGCGCAGTTCTTATTGACAGTAATGAAGATGCAGTCTCTTGTGGAATTTCATCACAACTTTCTTCATCATTCTCACCACAGGTTTCAATGTTGTCCTCTATCTCTGAGACATCCTCACTTAGCAAATAATCACTACTATTAGAATCAGTGACTTCGACATCACTACTATCATTGTCAACTAAAAGAATTTCTAAGGCCTGTTTAGCAGAAAAACGCTTATTATGACCGCATGCTTACAATAAATTGACTTCTAATGATGTCACATCTTCCAAGATAAATAAATAAGTACACTCACCAAATTAGGGGAAGAAATAGAACATCAAGTTTCTTCTACTAATGAACCAAGGGACAGCTTCAGACCAAATAAATGTTCAGCGGCAGGCGTCATGACCTGTTCTTGAGGGGGGGGGTGGCTACCACCACCCCCTGGTAACTTTAATACCAAGCGTACTATATTTCTATACAACCGCATTATCTGTATGTGTTATATATCACAATGTGTGAAAATGCATTCCTTACAGATACCTAAAGGTACTTAAGGTAATCATGATAGGCAAAAAATTATAGCAAAAACAAATTGAGTGTTAAGGTACTCAGGGACTCTCCCACTGAAGAAACGTGTAGTATCAGCAACGACACTAAAGTTCTCTGAGACAGGGTAGTTTCAGCAGAACTCGCAACACCCAGGAACAAGTAAAGAGCCACCTCCACCCTACTTGGAGGTAAAGGAGGAGTTCTAATTATTGGCATCAAACAGGCCCCAGAAGATGAGGAAGGCAAACTCACATTAAGAGATGCAGATATCATTAATTGTGAAGCATGCAACAGCTGTTTGTCCATAGGACCTGAACTTACCAGAGTAGACACTGACATAGAAGTTCAAGATCTTCCTTTTTCTTTTTCTTCCCCATTACAGATTCCTCAGACCTCACATTCTCCTCACAGGCTCCAAAGGGGTGTGCCCCTTTGGTCACATTCTTTCGGTTATGGCCACACTTCAGGGTGTCCTGCCCTCGTTTTCACTCAGCACTGAGGGAGCAGATGTCATAAGGGAGCAGAGCTATGCTTGCAAGAAACTTAGGCAACCCAAGTCCTTCGATGGGAATTCAAACACCCCCGACTGGTTCTCTACTCACATCTGGCAATGGTGACCCTCAGGTTCTGCTCTTCCTTGCTGAAGGTAGGGAAACTTCAGCTTTTCATGGTATTGGGGGAACTGACATCAGAAGGGATAGAGCTATGCCCGCAAGAAGCTTAGGCAATCCACAGGCTCCCTCAACTGGCTCCCTGCTCACACCTGTCACTAGTGACCTTCAGATTCTGCTCTTCCTCCCTTACTCATTATTCTTATCTCCAGATCATTTATGAATATGTTAAACAGCACAGGTCCCAGTTCAGACCCTTGGGGAATTCCACTAATTACCTTTTTCCATGTGAATTATTGACTGTTTAGTCAAGGCATATCCTTCTGTCCCGACTCTTTAGTTTCTTAAGGAATCTCTCACGACGGACTGTCAAATCCGTTCTGAAAATCCATATACACTATATCAGCAGGTTCACCCTTGTCTACATGTTTGTTTACACCTTCAAAAAAAAAAAAATCTAAAAAATTTGTCAGTAGTAGTAGTTTAAAGTGAGTTACATTCAGGTGCACTGGGCATTTCCCTGTCCCTGGAGGGCTCACAATCTAATTTTGTACCTGAGGAAGTGGAGGGATTGAGCAGCAGTGGGATTTGAACCGGGCACCTCTGGATGTCAAGACTGGTGCTCTAATCCTTCACCTATTTACCTAACTGGATAACAAACTAAATGCATAATTCGCATAGCACAACAACAAAAACACAACACAACACAACACATAATACAAACATATAATAACCCAACCAACTTCAGGCCTTCCTTATCTTTCTTTAAACTGCAGCATAAAATTGTCTGTCTCAAAGTCCTGCTGTACTGCATACCTCTAGAATGCTTCACAAAACAAATGTGTTTTTAACAGTATTTTAAACTGTACAGTATCATTTGTTGTCCTAATATGTACTGGCAGTTTGTTCCATAACGTTGGACCTGCAAGTGAAAAAGTGTGTTGCCTGGTCTCTTCAAAATGAATTTTCCTTAGCACTGGGATAGAAGGGCGACACATACCCTCCAACCTCAATACCCTGTTTGGATGATAAATAATTAATAATAAAACCTCCTTGGACCTTCCTTTTGCTTCACACCTATCACCTGATTCTCCCTCTTATCCTATGTAGTGCCTTCTTAAGTTGGGAGAGAGTTCTGTTATTTTAGGAAATAATAGATAGTTGTTAACCCTCTGAGCTTCTTTCATCATGTCACAGTTCAAAAAGAGCAATCAGTTGATAAAAATAAACCTTCAGAACATGGGTTTGTTTTCCAAACTTATAAGGCACAGTGGTTTTGTAACCACAAATTTCTTGTGGGTTTGGCACCTTAATACTTCACGAGGTACTGGAACAAAAGAGTAGGGTTCGATAGAAGACCAGTTCCCAGGAAAACAAGAGACCTATTGTCTTGGTGTTATTTGCCAGGACATTCTTTCCTAGGTTGGGGTTGGGGGTGAGGACAGTTGCTGCATGTGGTTAATGCCGGTTAATATTGGGTAATACAGCAGTGAACTGTCAGAGTGCAGCATTCTCTATAGTTTTAGCATACATGCGCATCAAGATAATCTTTCAGGTGCTGCCAGGTGTCTTGACGTAGGTGAATGTCAAAGTAGCTCAGCCAAAATTGGGTTTAATGCACGTGTCTATGGCCTGGAAGCTCAAGCGGATACGTACATGGAAGAAACGTTAAGGAACAGAGTTGTAAATCTGGAACAATTACAAAACATAATACAGGTTAATAAGCAAAGGCAGACATTCAGTGCAAGTCAATACCCTGCCTGTGTAGTATTAGAAAATGCCTGATTACGGTTTTTTCCCCCCTATGTTTTCCTAATAACACTGTATAACTTTAAAGAAGGGGTTATCAACCTAGTCCTCAAGAAGCACCCAGCCAATCAGGTTTCCAGGATACTACTACTACTACTTAACATTTCTAAAGCGCTACTAGGGTTACACAGCACTGTACAGTTTAACATAGAAGGACAGGCCCTGCTCAAGGAGCTTACAGTCTAAAGGACAAATGTACAGTCAGTCAAATAGGGGCAGTCTAGATTTCATGAAAAGGTATAAAGTTTAGGTGCCGAAGGCAACATTGAAGAGGTGGGCTTTGAGCAAGGATTTGAAGATGGGTAGGGAGGGGGCTTGGTGCAAGGGCTCAGGAGGTTTATTCCAAGCATAGGGTGAGGCGAGGCAGAAAGGGCGGAGCCTGGAGTTGGCGGTGGTGGAGAAGGGTACTGAGAGGAGGGATTTGTCCTGTGAGCGGAGGTTTCGGGCCGGAACGTAAGGGGAGATGAGGGTAGAGAGGTAATGAGGGGCTGCAGACTAAGTGCATTTGTAGGTAAGAAGGAGAAGCTTGAACTGTATACGGTATCTGATCGGAAGCCAGTGAAGCGACCTGAGGAGAGGGGTGATATGAGTATATCGGTCTAGGTGGAATATAAGATGTGCAGCAGAGTTCTGAACGGATTGAAGGGGGGATAGATGGTTAAGTGGGAGGCCAGTGAGGAGTAGGTTGCAGTAGTCAAGGCGAGAGGTAATGAGAGAGTGGATGAGAGTTCGGGTGGTGTGCTCAGTGAGGAAAGGGCGAATTTTGCTGATGTTAAAGAGAAAGAAGCGACAGGTCTTGGCTATCTGCTGGATATGCGCAGAGAAGGAGAGGGAGGGGTCAAAGATGACACCGAGGTTGCAGACAGATGAGACGGGGAGGATGAGGGTGTTATCGACTGAGATAGAGAGTGGGGGAAGAGGAGAAGTGGGTTTAGGTGGAAAGATGATAAGCTCGGTCTTGGCCATGTTCAGTTTCAGGTGGCGGTTGGACATCCATGCAGCAATGTCAGATAAGCAGGCTGATACTTTGGCTTGGGTTTCTGCAGTGATATCTGGTGTGGAGAGATAAAGCTGGGTGTCGTCAGCATAAAGATGATATTGGAAACCATGAGATGAGATCAGCGAGCCCAGGGAAGAGGTGTAGATTGAAAAAAGAAGGGGTCCAAGGACAGATCCCTGGGGAACTCCAACAGAGAGCGGGATGGGGGTGGAGGAAGATCCATGAGAATGTACTCTGAAGGTACGGTGGGAGAGATAAGAGGAGAACCAGGAGAGGACAGAGCCCTGGAACCCAAAAGAGGACAGTGTGGCAAGAAGTAAATCATGATTAACAGTGTCAAAAGCGGCGGATAGGTCGATGAGGATGGAGTAATGACCTTTGGATTTGGCAAGGAATAGGATACTACAATTAATATACATGAGAGAGAGATTTGGGAAAAATTGGAATAGCACATGCAAGTTTCTCTCATACACATTCATTGTGGATATCTTAAAAACCAGACTGGCTTGGTGTATCCTGAGGACCCCTGCTTTAGAAGTTGATTATTCTAGTTTTGATGAAGTTTGTGCCACTAATAGACTGCACCATTCTTCCTGGCTGGATCATCCCCCTATTGTACTGCGATAGTACCTCTGGGCTATTTTTGAGAAACCAAGAATAGACATCGCTCCTTGGAACGTACAAAGTAAAGGAGGCTCTTAACAACATTCTGGGACCTAAGCTGCAGTAAGGTTTTGCAGTTATCATGTGGGAATTGCCAATAGATGTGTGGTAACTGCAAAACCTCTGACATTTCCTATTCATTTCATGCAAAGAAACATTTGTTAACATGCGTTAACTGTATGGCAAATAGCATGCACTTAGCTATACCTACCGAGGTGGCATTAACTGTACCAGATTACCTGCCATGTGAACAGTTAATGCATAGTAACTACCTCCATATTAACTATAAGGCTCACTCCCCACCTATTACACACACTCTTCCAAATTAGATGACTAACTCAAAAATTAGCATGCGTTAACTGCTAAAGCACTATGTTAACTGTTAACCTGTGCTTACTGCCAAGATTCAATGACACTTAACAGGGCAGTGACTCTGAATATCGGTCTGACTGGCCCAAAAAATGTGGGCAGGTCAGGGTTGGTACAGGGGGTGGCACTGGGGGGAAGAGCTAACAGTTATGTGGATGCCAGCAATATTTTGTGCTGGGATCCGCATGGCTAACCAGCTGAAATTAGGACAATTCAAAAGTTGTCCTACTTTAGGCTGCTTAGCTATATGGGCCCCGGCACTGAATATCAGCTGTGACCTGCATAACTAAAAGATACATGGAGCCCTGGGAGCTCCTTCCTTCCCTTCTCCCGCCCCCCCCCCCCCCCCCCCCACCAGCCCGCGCTATTCAGAAGTCCCCCCTCCCCCGGCCTGGGTAGGCTTCCCCGGGCCTACTTTAGCTCCCTGGTGATCCAGCAGGAATGATAGGAGCAGGAACTAAGCCCATTCGCTCCTGTCCCTTGCAGCTGCCTGAAGAAAATGGCTGCTACAAACTTATAATTCAGGACCTACATAGGCTCTGGCACCTGCCTGCTTAAATTAGCCTCAGTTATTCAGTGCCGGTGCTTGGAGATGACCTGGCACTGAATATCTGGGGCTCAGTCTGCCCACAGTTGTCAGTGTTAAAAAAAAAAGAAAGAAAGAAAGAAAAGATAACACTGACCCTGCTGGCTGAATATTACCCCTGTGAATGATTCTTAAATAGTGTGCACTAATGAAATAGAGGACCATTAGTACTATGTACTTACACATATATGTAAAGAATACATGTGTAAAATCCAATTTCAGAAAGCAGGTTTTCTAAATGTGTATGTCACTAGTATGTTCATGTGGAAGGGGGTATTTGTAGATGGAACTAGAGCAGGCTACACCATACGTGTGTATTCCCTATGTCATTTAATGAATACATTTGTATGTCCTGACAGGTAAACATTATGATTTACTTTATACCTGCTCATTTCCATGAACAAAGTAACAGTAAGTTGCAATGAAAGACGCCCTTTTACCACATCTTACTTGTTCCGCCCGATCACAAACCATCCCCCAATGATGTCCATCCCTGATCAAACCCCGCCCCCCATGATGTCACTCCCATCAGTACTCTCTGATGTTGTTCACCCCCCATCAGAACCCACCCCCAATCTCCTCCACCCTCCACAGTACCTGATCTCTGGATGCCCCCTCCAAACCCCTTCCTCTTGACCAAAATGCAGCCTGCCCCCAGGCCCCCTAGGCCTTCATCCATCCCATAATCTACTTGGCACTGATCATTGGCGTTGTAGTTGGCAGGAGCGATAGCAGTGTCTCTCCACTCCTACCCTCTCTGGCTCCAGGATTCAAAATGGCATTCATAACTCCTAGTGGTAGGGGTCATCAATACCATTTTGAATCCCAGAGCTGGAGGGGGCAGGAGCAAAGGGGGACTGCACCTGCCCTGGCTCACTACACCACCAACAATGATATCTGGGTAGGATAGGTAGGAAGTCCGGGAGTAGAGGCAGGATGGGTTTTGGTCAAGGGGGAGTGGCTTGGAGACGATTTTCAGGGATTGAGGCCAAGGAGGGTGGAGGATCAAAGGGAGGGGTTCTAATCTGGGGTGGTTGTGATCAGAGGGTGACATCATTAGGTGAGTTGTGATGGGGTGATATCATCAGGGTGGAGGTTCTGATCCAGGGAGTAACATCATCAGGGATGGGTGGGTTGTAATTGGGGGTGGGGCTTCCTTAGGGGGGCCTGCAAGGTGGGAGGGGGTAGTCAGTAAGCTGTAGTAAAATCTTTTACTGCTTCTTATTGCCTACCCCAATGTGATTCCATGCGACATACACATATTGATGAACAGAATGGCTGCCATCACCTACAGTATAGGTTGCCATTTTACAACCTGCACGTGTAGGTATGACACATATTATAAGGTACCTTTATAGCCCTGCTTCCTATAGAGTTTTTTTCTACATTTTTTTCCCTAGAATGGCTTCTCCCTGCCCAACCTTCATGTTTGTCCCTGCCAGCACCTACCCATGTATTCCTGCTTGTATTTTAGAACAGGCTCTAAGTCGACACATCCTGTTCTAAAATATATGAGCATTGTAGACATACTGATATAATTCCAGTTTACTCATCCTTTCTAAAATGTGTCTGTACATGTTTTTAGCACGTGCCAACATTTTGTAAACATTGTGCAATGTGTACTGTTTAAGAATGGTATACCTCATTGATGACACAACGAAACAACCCAAAATTTGGGGAGGGGGGGGGGGAAGAAAGTTGAGATCATCCGTGAAAGGAGGAGACAGTAATTAAAGGAGGAAGTGAGAAAAAGCAACCACTTTTACCCTTCTTCTTGTACATTTTCCACTCACTGTTGACTGCATATAGTTTTTATTTAACTTTTGCTGAGCTAGCTATACAGCTACATTTGAGGATTTTTATTTTTCATCTGGTGATTTATACTCCGTTTTTTATTTTTTTTTCTCAGACTACAGAAAGCAGAGATGTATCCCTTTGACCAGAATATCAAACGTCTCACTGCAGAGATTGCAAGACTCAGCCACCTCCTCCAGTAAATGCCACAGAATAGAGATGTTAGAATACTAGCTGATATTCCTCTGTCGCAATAACCAAAGCTGTTAAAGCATTGCTTATGTTTTTAACAATTATCATTTCTATTGAACATTTTTTATTTTCCCAATACACAGTTGCTGCCTATGAAGAAGAAATAGTTGATTCATATATTATTTATTAGGATTTATTAACCACCATTATGAAAAGATTCACCCAAGGCGATTTACAGCAGGTATAGTTTAACATAAAACTTACACTTTTGTTAACAGCATAACAATAGTAAAATAACCAAGAATAAACATAAATACAATAAATGAGGTAAACTTGAAAACAGTAAATTGAAACCTAATAATAGAACTACTGTGAAACTGTATTTAAAAATGTACACATTTAACAGCACCGGTCTGGAATTCAAATACCAGAGATATAATACAGTATTAGCATAATAGTAATGATACACCTAATAAGCATGCATTAGAACATTCAACTAACATAGATATGATGCTAAAGATTTTCTACAATGTAGCTTACCATATAGATGAGGGACCAAGAGCAGATATGATGGGAACAAGATGTGTGGTACAGAGTTAGTTGGGATAATTGTATAGCAAAATGCCAAAATGTAGCATGCTTGCAGACTTGCAGTAGCAGGAGGAACCTTCTACGTCCCCGCTACAGAGAAGTGGTGAAGGGGTGGGTCAGTATGGAAAGTAGTCTGGTAGTTGGTATTCTTCAGAAATTGGAGGGAAGTATAAAAGCAAGTGTAGAGAGGTGCCCAGGGTTCTTCCTTCCTGAAGGGGGAGCAGCTCAGAATAGGAGCCAGTTTTTCACCATCTATTGGGATTAGCATCCCCAAAGTGATTGGGGATGCTAATCCCAATAGAAATGACCCCCACCCCCTGGACACAGTGAAATACTTTATTCAATATTGGGGGTGCTCAAGCACTCACAGAGCTGGCTCCTATGGCACAGATATGGGAGGTGGTGGAATGGTCGCCCTATCCAGGGGCTCATATCAAAAGCAAGAAAGCTCAAAAAGAAAGTTTAAAACAATATTCTTTCATGAGAGGGTGGTACAGATATCCTAGGTTACAGGATCCAAAACACTGGCAGAATGCAAAGATGTATGGGATAGACATTGAATAGTGGCTTAATTACAAAGAGTAACGATGGGTTTTTTTTAAACTAAATTCTGTGCAACCTAATGGACTCAGTGCTAAGACTGAATGGTGGTTCATATACTGAGGAGTTCCAGTCCATGTTTTTTCAGTTACCATCTTGTTTCAGCCATAGGAGTCATGTGGTTTTTGAGTACTTTTGGAGGAGCCAGAGGCCGCCAGAATGTTAGATATATATAACCAAAGTTAGAAGGAGTGCTACACTAAGAAGATCTTCAGCTTTTATATCATTCTGGTTGTTACAACTGATACTTTTTAAATAAGTTTTGTCTTTTCACAGCGTACTTCTCTCCTGATGCAGGAAACAAAACATTGGCCATGTCGGCAGTGGGTCCGAGTGTTTAAAAGCTAAGTCCTTTGAAGTTCTTTTCAATACATTATTCACCTGTGAATAAAATTAAGACACTTTCAATAGTTAAAATTTACACAAAGAACATGAAGAAATATGGAACCAATGGTGATAAGTAGTGGCAATGGGCAATGTAAACATTAGGCTCGCTTTAAACACAGTGCTTCAGAAGGTCCTTATACATATTAAAAAGCATTATAAAGAATGTGTTAATAGTTTTTGCAGTATGGCCAGAGGTCTCAGTTTGATACTGGTATATCAAAAGTGAAATATATTGCTGGGTTACCATAGAGTTACAGTTGTGGGATAGACATTAGACACAGGACCTTAGTGGCAGAGGGAGGGAGAAGATCACAGCTTGAGAGAGACTGGTGATAGCAGAATAGGTAGGCGCACATGAGAGGACTGAATGGATCATGTGGTCTCTTTCTGCCAAGACCTTCTGTGTTTCTAGCCTGCATTATCATTTAGGTGTTAACTTTATAAGCAATTTGAACATGTAGAACAGTGTTTTATACACTCAATTAGGTGCTTATAAAATACCTTGGGGATATGCATACATAGTAACCACTGTTTCCTCTAAGCTGAGCAGGAGTCCTCCACCTACAGTCCTGCCAGTGGGTGGTGCTGTTTCACTATCACTTTTTCAATAGTAGGGGGATAGGCAAACTCTGCAGGACTCCAGGGAAGCTGCCTGTCACTAACCATTGAGATCACAATATTGAAACACCACCCCCCAATGGCAGCAATGCAGTTGGAGGACTACCACTTAGCCAGTGGAGTAGCTAGGGGGGGATTCCAGGGGAGTGGCTGCTCCCCCAAACGGACTTCCGCCAGCGCCTATTTTTTACTCAACGTGTTGCATTTAAAACATGCGCCAGCGGAAGTCCACTCTCGTGCCGCTCTTACTCCCCCTGCACCTTCAACCTGGCTTCACTTCTGCGCTCAGCTTAGAGGAAACAGTGATAGTAAGAAAGTAACACAGTAGGTGATGGCAGGTAAAAACCTGAACAATCCATACACTCTGCCCTATAGTCACATTCATTATCAATTCATGAATAAATCAACAATGAACATGATATTATATACTTGATTATGGCCTTTCTTTGGCATTTCAGGGACATAGATAATAACAGGCTGCCTGGCCCTGTCCTTATGTTTGAACTGCTGGAGTTGCCATTGAAGCCCACTGCGGCCTATTCGGCTTCTTATTTGCGGAACACAGGTAAAAGTCTGTCCAGCATTATACTACTGCTACTTAACATTTCTAGAGCGCTACTAGGGTTTCGCAGCGCTGTACAGTTTAACAAAAAAGACAATCCCTGCTCAAAAGAACTTACAATCTAATGGGCGAAATATCAAGTTGGAGCAGTCTAGATTTCCTGAATAGAGGTATGGTGGTTAGGTGCCGAAGGCGACATTGAAGAGGTGGGCTTTGAGCAAGGCTTTGAAGATGGGCAGGGAGGGGGCCTGGCGTATGGGCTCAGGGAGTTTATTCAAGGCATGGGGTGAGGTGAGGCAGAAAGGGCGGAGCCTGGAGTTGGCGGTGGTGGAGAAGGGTACTGAAAGGAGGGATTTGTCTTGAGAGCGGAGGTTACGGGTAGGAACGTAAGGGGAGATGAGGGTAGAGAGGTAAGGAGGGGCTGCAGATCGAGTGCATTTGTAGGTTAATAGGAGAAGCTTGAACTGTATGCGGTACCTGATCGGAAGCCAGTGAAGTGACTTGAGGAGAGGGGTGATACGAGTATATCGGTCCAGGCGGAAGATAAGGCATGCGGCAGAGTTCTGAACGGACTGAAGGGGGGATAGATGGCAAAGTGGGAGGCCAATCAGGAGTAGGTTGCAGTAGTCAAGGCGAGAGGTAATGACAGAGTGGATGAGAGTTCGGGTGGTGTGCTCAGAGAGGAAAGGGCGAATTTTGCTAATGTTATAGAGGAAGAAGCGACAGGTCTTGGTTATCTGCTGGATATGCGCAGAGAAGGAGAGGGAGGAGTCGAAGATGACTCCGAGGTTGCGGGCAGATGAGACGGGGATGATGAGGGTGTTATCAACTGAGATAGAGAGTGGAGGGAGAGGAGAAGTGGGTTTGGGAGGGAAGACAATAAGCTCAGTCTTGGCCATGTTCAATTTCAAGTGGCGGTTGGACATCCAGGCAGCAATGTCGGATAAGCAGGCCGATACTTTGGCCTGGGTTTCCGCAGTGATGTCTGGTGTGCAGAGATAAAGTTAGGTGTCATCAGCATAAAGATGATATTGGAAACCATGAGAGGAGATTAGGGAGCCCAGGGAAGAGGTGTAGATTGAAAAAAGAAGGGGTCCAAGGACAGATCCCTGAGGGACTCCAACAGAGAGCGGGATGGGGTGAGGAAGAATCATGAGAGTGTACTCTGAAGGTACAGGGGGAGAGATAAGAGGAGAACCAGGAGAGGACAGAGCCCTGGAACCCAATTGAGGATAGTGTGGCGAGAAGTAAGTTGTGATTGACAGTGTCAAAAGCGGCGGATAGGTCGAGCAGGATGAGGATGGAGTAGTGACCTTTGGATTTGGCAAGGAACAGGTCATTGCAAACTTTAGATAGTGCCATTTCTGTCGAGTGTAGGGGGTGAAAGCCGGATTGAAGCGGATCGAAGATGGCATGAGAGGAGAGAAAATCAAGGCAGCGGCTGTGAACGGCGCATTCAAGTATCTTGGAGAGGAAGGGTAGGAGGGAAATGGGGCGGTAGTTGGAGGGACAGGTAGGGTCAAGTGATGTTTTTTTGAGGAGTGGTGTGACTACAGCATGTTTAAAGGTGTCAGGGACAGTTGCAGTTGAGAGAGGTTGAGGATATGACAGATGTGGGGGGTGACAGTAGGAATGATGGTGTTAAGTAAGTTGGTGGGGATGGGGTCTGAGGAGCAGGTGGTGCATTTCGAGGAGGAGAGAAGATGGGCAGTTTCCTCTTCGGTGATATCAGGAAAAGAGGAGAAGGAGGCCTGGGTTGGTTGGTTGGTTGAGGGAGTGGGTTATAGGGTGAAGAGGAGGAGATGATTTGATGGTGAATTCGAGGTTGATCTTCTGCACCTTGTTGCAGAAATAGTCAGCCAGTGATTGAGGAGAGAGTGAGGGGGTGGGTGGGAGTGGAGGGCACTTTGAGGAGGGTGGCGAAGAGACGACGAGGGTTAGAGCTGAGGGAATTAGTCAATTGGGTGTAATAGTCCTGTTTGGCGAGGAATAGGGAGAACTGGAAGGAGGATAGCATGAATTTGTAGTGAATGAAATCAGTATGGGTGCGAGATTTCATCCAGAGGCGTTCAGCCGACCGGGCGCAGGAGCGAAGGTATCGGGTGCAAGCGGTCAGCCAGGGCTGGGGATTAGTACACCTTGTGGGACGGGAGAGGGACGGTTCAAGGGCGTCCAGAGCAGAGGAGAGAGTGGCATTGTAAGTGGAGACAGACTCGGAGGACATGATGGAAGGGAGGAGATCGGAGATACTAGAGGATAAGGTGGGAGGGTCGACGGCCTGGAGATTCCTGGAAGTAGTGGTTAGTGTTGGGCGGGACTGAGGGGGAGGGTGATGAAGTGTGAAGGTGATCAGGTGATGGTCAGAGAGAGGAAGAGCTGAGGCGCAGAAATTGGAGGGTGAGCAGGTAGAAGAGAGGACGAGGTCAAGACAGTGGCCAGATTGGTGAGTAGGGGTGGTGGAGCTCAGTTGGAGGTTGAAGGAGGAGGTTAACGTGAGGAACTGAGAAGCATATGAGTCGGATGGGTTATCAGTGTGTATGTTAAAGTCACCAAGAATGAGGGATAGGGATGAGGGCTCAAGAAAAACGGAGAGCCAGGCATCGAAGTCGGTAAGGAAGGAAGGGAGGGACTTATCAGGGGAACGGTAAATGACTGCAACTCTGAGTGGCAGCGGGTAGAATAGACGGATGGAGTGGACTTCAAAGGATGAGAAGCAGTGAGACTGCGGTAGGAGGAGAGGTTGAAAACTGCAGGAGGGCGAAAGTAGTAGCCCGACGCCGCCACCGCAGCCAACTGGGCTCATGTTCCCGTCACTGAAATTGCTGTCTAAGCCATTTCCAGTTTAAAGTCAAAATCTGGGTAGAGGATGAAATAAATCCACAAAATATAATCAAATATACAATCCTCAATCAAATAGAAATCTGTGTATGATGTCTATAAATATCAGAATAATTACAGTGGGTGGAAAAAGCCTCAAAGAGCTCCAGGGAAACCCCTTCAGAGCTAAAAACTCTTCATCACTGTAAAAAAAAAAAAACAACTACACATGTGGTGTGGTTTTTTGCCAGCGATGAAGAATTTGTAGCTCTGAAGGAGTTTCCCTGGAGCTCTTTGAGGTTTTTTTCCACCCACTGTAATTATTCTGATATTTATAGACATCCAGCACAGATTTCTATTTGACTGAGGATTGTATATTTGATTATATTTTATAAGCTTTTTCCAGCCCATTCAAAACCAGATTGACATATATGGGCACAGACTGTTACAAGTCTGCCCGGTATCCATTCTAGTTCATCACAGACGGAGTTGCCATCTAAGCATCACTTGACATATCCACACCCATGCAGGCACTCAGAGAATACGGCACCTACCTTTATGCAGTGTCAAAGCAATTCTATAACTGGGTGTCTGTATTATGCACTATTCTATATGGTAGCATGTAAATGCCTCAGCGTGTAATTGCAAAGGGAGCATTCATGTGGGTGGAGTATGGGAGGGGTATGGTCACGTCTCCAACATACATGCGCAATGTATAGAATACTATAGGTTGTGTGCATTGCATAGCTCACTTAAGCATGCCCATTTATGTCTGCCACTGACCTACCACCTACGTAGGTGCACAATTCGGGTTTACACTAGTATTCTATAACTGCGTCTTGGTGCAAAGATGCCATTATAGAATTGATGCACAGCACATGGCATTTGTGCAGCTAACTGGAGATGCCAGTTTAAAGAACTGGCCCCTATAGGCATGAGCATTCTCAGAGACAGAGAACGGGCATAGGAGGCACAATCAGTGCTTCTGTGCGTATCTCATACAATATACGCACCTGCGCTGATTTCTGCTGACATATACATACCAGGGGCGTAGCCAGACTTCGGTGGGAGGGGGGTCCAGAGCCCAAGGTGAGGGGGCACATTTTAGCCCCCCCCCCCTCCGGCGCCACCACCACCACCAACAACAACTTTGATCCCCCCCCCTGCCAATGACCCTCTCGACCCCCCTCCTGCCGCCAACCCTCCTCCGCCATCGCCTACCTTTGCTGGCAGGGGACCCCAACCCCCGCCAGCCGAGGTCCTCTTCTTCCGGTGCAAAGCTTCGTTCTGTTTCTGAGTCTGACATCCTGCATACATCTCATACGTATTCATTAAGGCTATTAATAAAATCAACAAAAACACACACGCACCAGACTAAAATGCTGAATATGAAGCCAGCATATCAAAAACAATAGGGCCAGACACTTTATGAAATAA
The DNA here is from genome assembly GCF_901765095.1 of Microcaecilia unicolor. Classification (NCBI taxonomy): domain Eukaryota; kingdom Metazoa; phylum Chordata; class Amphibia; order Gymnophiona; family Siphonopidae; genus Microcaecilia; species Microcaecilia unicolor. The sequence continues at coordinate 447,335,419 of NC_044032.1, forward strand.
CACAAAACCCTACAAAAGGACACTCAAAACCTATACAGAAAACTTAACACACAAGTCTTAACCCACCTATGAAAAGACAGTGCTATAAATTTTACACTGGACCCTAGAGCACTAATATACTTGCTACTGGAAAACTGTAACAAGCTGGACTGTTAAACATTTCTACACAAACACTACATGCTAGCAGAATCTGTCACGTCAGTCACATATGCAGAACATAGACAGACCCTCATGTGGTACAAAATAGGGAACCACAAAAAACATGCCCACAAAAACTGAAATATAGATCTCTTCAAGAAAGCCAGACTCCGTAAGCAGTGCAAATACTGGTAAAAAAAGAAACAGAAATGTATTTTCTCCTGTACTCTGCAAAATACAACAATAGAAAGCAGGCACATCTTTGTCCTTAAAACGCATTAAATAAAAAGAATGTTTTCTTTTCTACCTTTGTTGTCTGAGCATTTTATTTTTCTAGTTGGTCTGGTCCCAGTCTCTCTTCCACTTTCCATGTATCAGTCTTCTCCTAAATTTTTTTCAAGGTTGACTTTCTATTTCTTCACTCTTCTTTTGTCTTCCTGTCCTTCTCTGCATCTGTCTGGCACTGATCTTTCATTTTACGTCCCCCCACCCACCCACACGTTCCTCTCACTCTTTAGTCCTTAGTATCCATCTACCTACTGGCTTTGACCATCTCCCTCTCATTCCCTCTCCAGCACTCCCATTCCCAGTCTCCTAAATACCTCCCCCATCTTTCACCCACTTCATTAGTCCCCCATTCTCATACTCTGTACTCACCCCCTTTGCCCTCATCTACCCTCCACTGCATCTCATCACCCTATCAATCCCAGCTCCATCCAAGTCTCTCCTTCCTTCCCTTGTATCCAAGGCCACCCTTCTGCCTGTTACCTTTTACCCCATGCCCAATAGCTTATCTTTCACCATCTTTTTTTAACTCCTTTCTGCCATAACTCAACCCCCTTCAGAGACTTATCCCCTTCTTCTATACCCCTCACCAGTACCCCAATCCCTTTTCAATGTCTTGTATCCTCTCTCCAGTCTTCCAGGTCATTCACATTATGTCTCAGCCTTTTCCCACATCATCCCTTTTTCTTGCCTTTTTTTCTCATATCCCTAATTTCACATCCTGCTTCTTCCCCTCTCTCACCCCCCAGTCCCATCCCTCTCCTGCCCCTTCTCTCTGCTCACCACCCCTCCCAGTCCCATCCATCCTCTGCTCCTTCCCTCTGCTCACCACCCCTCCCAGTCCCATCCATCCTCTGCTCCTTCCCTCTGCTCACCACCCCTCCCATTCCCATCCATCCTCTGCTCCTTCCCTCTGCTCACCACCCCTCCCATTCCCATCCATCTTCTGATCCTTCCCTCTGCTCACTACCCCTCCCAGTCCCAGCCTTCCCTCTGCTTCTTCCGTCTGCTCACCACCTCTCCCAGTCTGGGTTGTGCCTTGCCCACAAGGTCCAGGATCGCGCAAAGACACTTTGAGGACTAGGATCGTTATCCCCTCCTCTGGCGTAGCAGTCTTCAATCTTTCTGTGCTCCCGGCAGCGTTAGCGATGTATACACGCTGCCTTCGGTCTGCCCCGGAAGCCTTCTCTTCAACTTCCTGTTCCCACATAGGTGGGACCAAGGTACATTGCAGAGAAAAGGCTTCTGGAGCAGTGTGAAGGCAGTGTGAATACATTATTAACGCTGCCGGGAGCCCAGATAGATTGAAGACTACAGCGTCGGAGGGCGGGAGGAAGAGAGGGGGTAGATGGAATCGCGATCGGAAATGCAGGAGGTGGCAAGCCGTTTGGGGGGGGGGGGCACTGCCCCCCTTGCTCCCCCCCAAACTACGCCCATGACCTCCCACTCTTCCTACAGACCCACCTCGGACTTCTCTTTTCTCCTGCACCTCTGGCACTCTCTCCCTTACCCCTCAGAAGCTCTTCTTAGATCAGACCTTATTATGCACCCAACATCCCTCTCCTTGGTTATATATACACACATACCCTACCTCATATACTACCACCAGCCACCATATATTGACATGTCTTACCTGCACACACTCTCATACATCACGCTGTGCCCTAGACATAGATATACACGGAAAAGTGACTTTTATTTTATGGCCCTTTTCCTTTGGAATAACCTCCCATTGAGTATTAAGCCTGAACCTTCTGTAAAAACATTTAAGGTTAATTTGAAGACCCATCTCTTCACCAAATCATTTTCTCCATGAGTCACTGGGGGTGGCAGGTGCTTGGTGCAGTTTGGTATACAGTGTGTATGATAGCTCTCTGGTGTTTGTATTCTTTCCTTTAAATTTTTTGGCATTCCTTTCCTATTGTGTTTTGGATTTTACATTGTAAATCACTTAGATTTATATGCTAAAAAAGTGACATCAAATATTAATAAACATAAACATACACATGCCCCTATCTCTACACCTTGGACATCTCACCCATAGCAGACATACACCACATATCCAGACTGTCCTGACCTGAAGATTATTTTGGCCTTCGAAAGTTAGTCAAGAAGGACCAGATTTAGTACTTGACACCCAAATTTGGACGCCAGAAAAAATTGGTGCAGAGTGCTCTTTATAGAGCTTGCCCAAATTTGAGTGTGTTATTTACGCAAGTTGAAACTTGCTTTAAATGACAGTGCCCAACTTTTGTCATTTGGACAAGGAAAACAGGAGAAAACCTCCTACAAAGAACACAAGATGCAACACAAAGTAGAGGGTAACTCACGACTCTCAAGATGGGAGTAGTAGATGACCAGTCAAGGCACCAAAGTAAGATCCGACAAGGGTCTGCGTTTCGGCTGACTTGCCGCCTGCCTCATGGGTCACAGGACTTAGATGAGCCACTGTTCTGTGTATGGTACCTTATGTAATGTGTATGTAAGTGTATACACAGCAAAAGGATACTGCCAGCAGAGGACAGTAGTTCCATCAAAGAGTAGCAAGGTTTAAAGGCAATACATAAGGTACCATACCCAGAATAGTGGCTCAGCTAAGTTCTGTGACCCCTGTTCATCTACTACTCCCATCTTGAGATTCATGAGTCACTCTGCTTTGTGTTGCATCTACTATTCTATAATGCCACATGCAATTATTTTGGAACTCCCCTGCCCCGCCCACTTTTCAGTTGCAGACTAGAGGATTCAGATGCATGGGGTTATAGAATAGCACCAGGAAGATGCACGTGCAAATGTGTAATAATGCCAATTAACTCCAATAATTAACATCAATTTATTACAATTAATTGGCTTCTAAGCCAATTAATTTTGTGCCCATTTTCGATCGGTGCCTAAATTTGGGCACCATATATAGAATTCAGAGAAAAATTAGCCCAATAAATTAGTGCCAAATTACTTTCTTTGTTAAAATTTGTATTTATTAACCTTTAAAGTGTACTGACAGGACAACCAACCACTGCCTCTGAATCTC